>NC_057804.1:242908903-243208903 GCF_018294505.1 Triticum aestivum
AGGTCGCCCGCGCCAGCTCCGGCCGGGTCCGGCCAGATCCGGACCGGCCCGGCCTCGCCGGCACCCTCTCCGGCCAACCCCGGCCTCCTCCGCCCTCCCCCGTGCCTCGCCGGACTGCCCCGACCCACCGGAGCCGCTGCCGCCGCGTTGACTTCACCCCCCCTCTCGAGGTCGATTTCGCCTGTCCCCAGATTCCAGTAATTTTCATGTATTGTTCACCATGCCGTATCTCTGCATCCATAGCTCCGTTTCGTGCGTGTAATATGTCAAATTGTTCGTCTCAACGAGTACATCATTTAATTCCATTGCATCATATTCATTTGAGGTCATCTTGACGCCCGAATCATCGTTGTAAGAGTGCTTCATGATGTTTTCTGCTGTCTGTTAACAGAACGAGCTCTTTTGTCATTTTTTGCCATGATTGATGTGTGCATCCTATGAGGTTGATGTCTACATGTGTTTTGATCTATGACATGTCTTCTTTACAGAGGTTATTACCATGTATTTTTGTGATCAATGTGGTGACTAGCCCAAGCATGCAAACTAGGCATCATGCTATTACTGATTTTAGTCCCTGTTCTGCTGTTATTTTGATGCCATGTAAACTTGATGCTACAGAGAGATCCATGCATATTTAGAGATACTTAAGTAAGGGTGTTTTGAACAATAGGTTATTGTATATCCATTCATGCCCTTGGTTGCAATTATGGAGTTGCCTATCATGTCATTTTTGTGCTCTACTTTTGCTTCAAAATATTTCCTGGCAGATTGTTTACTTGTTATTCAATTTGGCCAAGCTTGTTGTAGTTGATCCTTGCATGCTATGGACTAGTTCTTGCCTTGGTTGGTTACATAAACATGTCTTCTTGATGATGCTATGCTTATCTTGTCATGCAATGACTTGTGGTGAGTGAATCGAGCTTGTTAAGTAGTGTACATGATGTTGCTGTTTTGCTAGGCTAAATCTGTTATTTCGTGATGCTATATAAACATGTTGCTACTAGTCATTCTATGCATAATCTGGAGATTCTCACTAAACATGTTTTGTTCTACATGTCTTGCTCTATCTATTCGCGCCCCTGGTTGCAATTATAGGTTGCTGTAGCTTGTTGTTTCCTTACTCCAAAGTTGCTTCATAATGTTGCTCTCAGCCCGTTAACATTAAGTTCAGTTGTTACCACGATTGATGCTAGTGTTCCATGCACCCTATGACCTTGCTATTGCCATTCTTAGCTTGACAAATATGCCTTATTACTGTTGGTTCCCTTGCCATGCCATGTTTTGCTCTGTAGTGAGTTGCACAAGCTCATTAACATGCCTTCATAATTCTGTTTCTGCCATGTTTGAATCTGTATAATAACTTCCTATGTTTACGTGGGTGCCATCATATTTTCTGATCCTTTTTGGCTTATGGTCACTAAGGGACTTTTGATCTATGCATTTAGTAGATTCATGCCATGCCTTTGTTTTCCATTATAAGTTCTTGTAACATGTTGATTGATAGCTCTAAACATTGCATTGTGATGTTATTTTCTGCAAAGTCTGAATTGTTATAACTTGCAATCTTACCATGTGTGTTTGAGCATGTTCTAGTGATTTCTGGAGATAGCTCAGTGTTCATGTTTTGTTATGCTTTACCTGTACATCATGACCATGCCTTTTGTTATCATGTTGAGATGCTGTAGCATATTGTTTTGATGCTTGCAATATGCCTAGTTGCTGTTTTGGACAGCTTGTCCTTTAAACTTGCTTCATGTGTGTGTGTTGAACCGTTGCTCCGTTTTGAGTGTGCTCTATATGAAACTTGCTTAGAATTGCATGTAGTTTCATATTATCATGGTGCATCCTTGTTTTGAGGTGTTGGCTTGATATTTGTATGCATTTTGCGTCAATGCCATGTTTAACTTGTTTTGCTCATATCTTCTAGGCCGTAGCTCCGAATTAAATGAACTATACATGTAACTTGACTAGAATCTCGTGTAGATCATCTTTGTGCATCTTAACTTGCTGTTTAACAACTTGAACATAAGGTTTATTCAGATTTGGACCAATTTCGAAATATGCATATGAGGACTTACCGGAATTGTTATATGTTGTTCCCGACCTCATTTAAACTTGCCTTGATGTGTTGCTCTTGTTTGCATCATCTCTTGCCATGAGTAGCTTCATCTAGATTTGTCATGCATCATGCTTGTTGTGCATCATGTCATGTTCATGTGTGGTGTGTTTACCATGTTGTGTGCTTCTTCTCGATAGTTCCCGTTTCGTTGTGATCGTGAGGATTCGTTCGTCTATGCTTGGTTCGTCTTCGTGGCTTCATATTCTTCATGGACTCGTTCTTCTTCCTTGCCCGGATTTCAGGCAAGATGACCGCTACCCTGGATCTCACTACTATCATTGCTATGCTAGTTGTTTCGTTCTATCGCTATGCTGCGCTACCTATCACCTGTTTATCAAGCCATCCCAAATTGCCATGAACCTCTGACCTTTGACACCTTTCCTATGCAAACCATTGATTGGCTATGTTACCTCTTTTGCTCAGCCCCTCTTATAGCGTTGTTAGTTGCAGGTGAAGTTGAAGATTTCTCCTTGGTGGATAGGATTTTGGTTGGGATATCACAATATCTCTTATATTATTAATGCATCTATATATTTGGTAAAGGGTGGAAGACTCGGCCTTTTGCCTAGTGTTTTGTTCCACTCTTGCCGTCCTAGTTTCCGTCATACCGGTGTTATGTTCCCGGATTTTGCGTTCCTTACGCGGTCGGGTGATTTATGGGACCCCCTTGACAGTTCGCTTTGAATAAAACTCCTCCAGGAAGGCCCAACCTTGGTTTTACCATTTGCCTCACCACCACCTACCCCTTTCCCTTGGGTCGGCCAACCCGAGGGTCATCTTTATTTTAGCCCCCCGGGCCAGTGCTTGTCTAAGTGTTGGTCCGAACCGAGCCGCCTGCGGGGCCGCCTCGGGGCAACTCGAGGTCTGGTTTTACTCGTAGCCTGTCTCATCCGGTGTTGCCCTGAGAACGAGATATGTGCAGCTCCTATCAGGATTTGTCGGCGCATCGGACGGTCTTGCTGGTCTTGTTTTACCATTGTCGAAATGTCTTGTAAACCGGGATTCCGAGCTGATCGGGTCTTCCTAGGAGAAGGTCTATTCCTTCGTTGATCGCGAGAGCTTGTCATGGGCGTGACGCCTGGATAATTAAGCTACAGTGAACCTCTGCTAATGATGCCATGTCACCTCGATTATAGTTGCTAATCTCGAGTTAGTTCGAAACCGATTCAAATTCAAAATTTTAATTAAAGACAAACAACAAAAGTTTTCAAACATTAGAACTAAAATGTTCTAAATGTGACGAATAGTTCATGAGTAATAATGGTGGAGAAACCAACATTTCTTATAATATTTAATTTCACTAAAATAACCAAAGCTTAGGGCAAAACAATTACTTTAATGCCTTTTATAAAGTTATAGTAATATAACTAAATTAATAGTGTGCCAAAATAATTATGGCAGAGGCCTAATTAGTAATACTAATTTAGGTGCTAACTTGGTATTTTATAAAAAGAAAATAATAGAAACTTTAAATGAAAACAGTAAAGAAATAAAAGAGAAATAATAAAAGAAAACAAAAAACAAAAAAAAGGAAAGAACTCCCCCCACTGGGCTATGGCCCCGCAAGCCACCGCGCCCAATTTGGGGCCTCGACCCACTAGGCCCAGCTGGCCCACTTCCTCCCCTTATCCCCCACCCCGCAAACCCTAACCCACTCCACGATCCCCACTCGCCCCACCCCGTGCGCCCCCTCGCTCCCCCCCGATCTGGATCGGGGGAAACGACGCCCCGACACCGCCGCCTCATCCCTACACCCGTCACCGGCCGGCGCCGCGCGTCTCCGCCGGCGCCTCCTCGTCGCCTCCCCACACCGTCTCCTCAACCCTCCACCCCCGATCCAGATCGGATCGGGCTCGCACGCGCGTTGCCGCCTGGACCGCGCCGGCGACTGGAGCTTCCTCGCCGGCCTGCATCGCCCTCCCCCACCGGACTGCCTCCCGCTCCGCCGTGTCGTCCCCGTCGGCCTCCCCGAACCTCACCACGCCCATTTTCCCAGACCCTACACTCCCGGTGAGGCCCTCGGCCTCCTCTCTCTGCCCGTCCCGCTCCGACTCACGTTGTGCGCGCTCATCACACTCGCTCGCGCCGACCCGGGCCCGAGTTCGCGCGCGCCTCACCCGCACTCTGCCATGCCCCGCACGCGCACACGCGCGTCGCGCTCCGGCCGTCCGCTGGCCACGCCCGTAGCCGTCGTCTCCGCTTCTCCTGGGAGTGCTTGGCCCTGCCTCCTTGGCCGCACCCCGCGGGCGGTCGCGCCGCGCACCCTCCTTTCCCCGTACGCCCCGCGCCCGAGCTCCGGACGGGCTCGCGTTTGCCGCGCCCGTCACCGTGAGCCCCGCCTCTCGCCCGCGCCGGCCTGGCGACCTGCCAGGTCCGCCGCCCACGCCCGCATGCCCCTGGGCGTGCGCCCGAATGGGGCGCGCCCGTTACCCGTCGCCCGCGCCCTGTATGGCTCAGTGCCACTGAACGGGGGGGCCCACGCCCCCCAGAACGTTTGCAAAAAGAAAAACAAACAAAACAAACAAAAAATATAATAAAATAAATAAATAATAATTAAATTAATTAATTAATTAGTGGATTCATTAAGTTAATTAAACATGTGTAGTTAACTTGTTAGTTTAATTAAACAGTAATTAGATTAGTTAAACACTAATTAGGCTAAACAGTCAATGACCAGTGGGACCCACACGTCAGCGACCCAGTCAACACCTCTGTTGACTGCTGATGTCATGCTGACGTCAGCAAACCCTGTTCTGGATAATGTTGGATTAAAATGTTTAAATTAATCCTAAAAATGATTTAAATCTTTTAAAATTAATATAAAATAAACCGTAGCTCAGATGAAAATACTTTGTACATGAAAGTTGCTCAGAATGACGAGACGAATCCGGATACGCAGCCCGTTCGTCCGCCATGCACCCCTAACATATCAAACTCGCAACTTTCCCCCTCCGGCTCCTCTGCCCGAAAACGCAAAACACCGGGGATACTTTCCCGGATGTTTCCCCCTTTCGCCGGTATCACCTACTACGGCGTTAGGGCACACCGAACACCGCGTATTGTCTTATTACGCTTTGTGATGCTTTGATTGCTTTGTTATTTATTGTGTTCCCTCTCCGTTACGTCTTTTCGATAGACCCCGAGACTGTCGGCGACCCCCAGTTCGACTACGGTGTTGGTGACTCGTCCTTCTTGCCAGAGCAACCAGGCAAGCCCCCCCCTTGACCACCAGATATCGCCTATTCTCCTCTATACTGCTTGCATTAGAGTAGTGTGGCATGTTACTGCTTTCCGTTAATCCTATTCTGATGCATAGTCTGACATTGTTGCTATATCTGTTGATACCTTACCTGCAATCCTAAATACTTAGTATAGGATGCTAGTTTATCATCATTGGCCCTACATTCTTGTCAGTCTGCCTTGCTATACTATTGGGCCGTGATCACTCGGGAGGTGATCACGGGTATATACTGTACATACATACATACTATACAGATGGTGACTAAAGTCGGGTCAGCTCGATGAGTACCCACAAGTGATTCTGATGAGGGGGCTGAAAGGACAGGTGGCTCCATCCCGGTAGAGGTGGGCCTGGGTTCCCGACGGCCCCCGACTGTTACTTTGTGGCGGAGTGACAGGGCAGGTTGAGACCGCCTAGGAGAGAGGTGGGCCTGGCCCTGTTCGGCGTTCGCGGATATTTATCACGCTTAACGAGATCTTGGTATTTGATCTGAGTTGGCTACGAGCCTATACGCACTAACCATCTACGCGGGAGTAGTTATGGGTATCCCGACGTCGTGGTATCAGCTGAAGCACTTCGTGACGTCAGCGACTGAGCGGCGCGCACCGGATTGGAATGTAAGCCTGCTCTTGTATTAAGGGGGCTAGTTCTGCTTTCGGCCGCCCACGCAACGTGCAGGTGTGCTAAGGGCGATGGGCCCAGACCCCTGTGCGCTTAGGTTTAGACCGGCGTGCTGACCTCTCTGTTGTGTCTAGGTGGGGCTGTGACGTGTTGATCTTCCGAGGCCGGGCATGACCCAGGAAAGTGTGTCCGGCCAAATGGGATCGAGCATGTTGGGTAAGTTGGTGCACCCCTGCAGGGAAGTTAATCTATTCGAATAGCCGTGATCTTCGGTAACAGGACGACTTGGAGTTGTACCTTGACCTTATGACAACTAGAACCGGACACTTAATAAAACACACCCTTCCAAGTTCCACAGGCAACCCGGTGATCGCTTTTCTACAGGGCGACGAGGAGAGGATCGCTTGGTAGGATTATGCTATGCGATGCTACTGGAGATGCTACTGGAGATGCTACTGGAGATGATACTGGAGATGCTACTTGGAGATGCTACTTGGAGGACTTCAATCTACTCTCTTCTACATGATGCGAGGCGGAGGCTGCCAGAAGCGTAGTCTTCGATAGGACTAGCTATCCCCCTCTTATTCTGGCATTCTGCAGTTCATCCACTGATATGGCCTCCTTACACATATACCCATGCATATGTAGTGTAGTTCCTTGCTTGCGAGTACTTTGGATGAGTACTCACGGTTTCTTTCTCCCCCTTTTCCCCCTTTCCTTTCTTTCTGGTTGTCGCAACCAGATGCTGGAGTCCAGGAGCCAGACGCCACCGTCGACGACGACTCCTACTATGCTGGAGGTGCCTACTACTACGTGCAGCCTGCTGACGATGACCAGGAGTATTTTAGGAGGATCCCAGGCAGGAGGCCTGCGCCTCTTTCGATCTGTATCCCAGTTTGTGCTAGCCTTCTTAAGGCAAACTTGTTTAACTTATGTCTGTACTCAGATATTGTTGCTTCCGCTGACTCGTCTATGATCGAGCACTTGTATTCGAGCC
This sequence comes from Triticum aestivum, assembly GCF_018294505.1. NCBI lineage: Eukaryota > Viridiplantae > Streptophyta > Magnoliopsida > Poales > Poaceae > Triticum > Triticum aestivum. The sequence continues at coordinate 242,915,882 of NC_057804.1, forward strand.
CTCGAGGCCCCTGGATTGTATTATGATGCTTGTATGACTTATTTATGTTTTAGAGTTGTGTTGTGATATCTTCCCGTGAGTCCCTGATCTTGATCGTACACATTTGCGTGCATGATTAGTGTACGATTGAATCGGGGGCGTCACAAGTTGGTATCGGAGCCGACTGCCTGTAGGAATCCCCCTTTCCAACTCCTTGGCCGAAGTTGAGTCTAGTCATTGCAAAACTTTTACTAACTTGGCTGTGTGCCTTACGGGCCCACTTCGCCATTGGGTGTTATTAGGATCTTTTATTCCTCGACCTATACTCTAGGACTCTGATCTCTCTTCTATTCGGGTTAAATGATTTTTGCTAAATCTAACATCAGGATCTCGTTATCACTTTCACCCGGAGAGCCCCTTATTAATGATGATCGTCTGCGGCACGTGAAGACCCTGAAGATACTCTTCGCTGTTAACCCGAGAACTTATGTTCATCGCATTTGCAATTCCCCTACCACCGTCAACCCTTATGGATAACTACTTGCAGTTGTTATTCTTACATTCATCCCCAGTTGGTCTTGTTATTATCAGATACCTCGAAACACTCGTCGTTGTTTCGATAATCCTTTGAGCTTACCGCCTTGCTGTTCTTTGTCACCTGAATACCCCTATGGATAATTCTCGCACTTATCGAGTATCCGCTCATCCCACAATTGTTCATGTGTTTCACAATGGTCTTTGAAATACTATTCGATCCTCCAAAAATCCTTAGTAGCTTATTGCTCTGTCATACTTGTCTATTTGCATGATGGATGCTTTCCTTATGTCTGGCAATATTCGTTAGTAACATTAGGCACCGTCATTTTGATCCTATTGATTCAGCATGTGTGCGAATGCACACAATCATCTATCAACCCTTCTAAATTATCCTTCCGGCTCAGACATCATTTTTGAACATGAGCTGGTTCTCGACCAAACTATTTGTCGTCAATTGTGCCTCTGGTATATCCAACTTATCCATCCTTGACCAGAGCGACTGCTTCTGATCCTTTGTTTTGGAAATCGAAATTCCTTTATTATCTAAGCATCGAATTATTCCGATGTTCTATAATATGATGCCCGTGCATTCTTCTTCCTCTGGTTGAGTACCGATGCTCACATCAGATCCCTTGTGGACCATCGGTTCCTTTGTTGGATTTTATCCGACAGTGTCCTTCATATTGAATAACCTTGAGAGCCTTTCCATGGGTATATAATGCCTTTGGTAAATTGTATCATCTGCTTTTGAACAATGCTCTACTTTCGAGCTTGTATTATTTACCCCGAAGTTTGTGGTATATGTTCGTAAGATGCCCTGATGGGTTGAACCTATGCCTTCCTTACTATGTGGGAACTCGGAAGTTTTCACGGGTCATACTCATCTGGTATTTCACCAGGTAAAACTTTCAACACTAATGCCATTATCAAACGAGAAGTGAATGTAAGGTTATGCTTTGGAGAAGTGGGAGTCGACCTTGAACTTTGTGTTCATGCCCATGGACCCGAGGTGGAACTTATCATGGAAGCTTCTCGTAGTAATAATAATCCCCTTGTTATAACTTCTTCTCTTATCTATGCTTGGTCTTTTGCGACCGTGGTTTCGACCATATTGTTCTTCTTTGATCCCATTTCTTGGACAAGTTTAAGTGCATGCATCTGCAAATGATTTCACTTGTCCAACCTCTATCCCGCTCTACCCTTGAGTATACCGTCTGGTACCGCAAGAATATCAGGGAACTACATAACTTCTTATGGGTTCTTCATCAACTGTTATCTCTCACCGATTCCATTTTTCCTGGGTTCTGGGTTGTCTTCAACCGAGAACATCGATAAGTGAATCGATTCCGCACTCCGATTCAATAAATCTAAGTAATTCTCGTTGCTTACGAGTTTAATAACCCTTCAAGTCATTCCTAGCCTTATCGGCTATATCATTATCGTGCAAACTTCTAACTGTGCTACCTGGTCCTTCTTCCCGGAGAACAAAATTTTCGACGATGAGCTAAGCTTACGTCGATCTTCCTCGTCATATCAGTTCACCTTGGACAACAAGCTTGATATCAAGTTTGTGTCCTACCCATGGTTCCAATAACCTTCCGCTTCATCATTCCTTTGACTTGATGTCGTCGCTGATTGATTACATCTTCATGAAATCTATCGACAAATGTGTCGTGATCATCATCAACCTTATGAGCTCTTCCAGGATATCAATTGAGTTCATGATGAGAAATACCATCCTTGCCCCGATGATTTGTGTTATCTTTGACCACTTTATTGCCTTCCGTTCAACACAAACTTGTTTGTGTTTTGTGTTATACCTTTGACTTCCTTGCTACCCAGCATTGTTCTTCTTTACCTTGGAGAATTACCGCCTTTTATGTCAAGAATGTTGTGAGAATTTCACCACCTCTTAAGAATTCTTGTTATTGTGATGCTTCTCGCCATCACCATTCTTTTCTTGGTCCCCGTGTTGAGTGAACTCTGTTGTGCGAATTCAAAACTTCTAGCAACCATATTGCTTTGAAGATTATGGTCGACATTTCATTCTTAGACCATTGGATATCGGATCACCATTCTAAACATTGATCATGTACCTATGCCCATATTTCGGGTGCACCTTTCAACCAATGTTTACTCGTGGATGTTCTCCTCGAGCATACATCATTATATCATTTGATCTGACAAGTGTATCTCCTTGCTTAGATAGTTATGGAAATCCATCTTTTGGGAATCTCAATGACTTATCGCTGAGTCCATCAGTCACCTCATCCTCTTGTTGATTTAATGATGAACTCTTGTTTCGGAACTCGCTTCCATAGTTCATTTCCCGAGAATCTTCGATGTCATCTCGTCAATTTGTGTTGCACCTTTCTTCTCAGGCATCGTGAGTCTGAGTTATCCTGCCACCTATCCGAGCTGAATCTCGGTCAGATATGATGGTTGGAACATTTTTCCAAGAGTTATAACACTGGTCTTTTATGACCCTAAGGTGATGGCATGCCCAGCATACCTGGCCGGATGACCTGTTGATATAGTTTCCTTATTAGCAAGGTTATCCATTCTTCCATGAGGAAATTGTAAGACTTATTCTACAAGTTGTTCCTGATGGATCCTTTGTGTATCCAAAGTCTGACCTTTGCTTGAAGACCATGTCAATGCTATCTCGAAGCATGTCTGTGGTACTCCGATCTTCAATAAGAACAGTTGAAGCAATGCTACCTTTTCTTTATCAAATATCCAAAACACCGTTGTTTGGGTAATGTCATGAACTTCCTCTCTCCTAACCTAAATGGTTTTCTACGTTATATCCTGTCATGGATATCATGCTCTGTTTGTCCTTGGGAAGGAAATACTCCTGAAATATGTGTTTTAACACATTTTCCTTTCCATTGTTCTGTCTAATCTGATAATCATATTTTTCTTTCCAATTGTTGGGATACCGTTTCTTGTGATCTATATGATCTAAGCAGTAATATTCTCCTGCTTAGGTAAACACCTCGGTTTACAACTCTTTCAGTGTGACCCTGTTGCTATTGTTGAAAACATTCCGGTAACCATCGATGGATAAGAACTTTGCCTATCGGTCCGCCTCGTTCAACGAGCAAGAATTGGTTCTCTTCGTCCCTCGCCCTTGGTACCGATGTTGTTGCGGACATAACCGACAGACTATCCTCTGACATGCCTTGCTCACATGATCGTGCAAGATGTCATCGCTCTTCCTACTTTTATCCCATATGGTGGGCCCATAACCCACAGTTCCATAGGATCGAAACCTGACTCTCCTGTACAACCTATGGTCAAAGTTATTCCCCACGCTTGACTTCGTATGTAATTCACGGGCCACCTACCTAGTGATCTATTATGGTATCATACGCAATACTTATTCTCATGCTTTGAACCCTCTTTCACACTTCGTTTTAGGCAACGAACGATTGCCTAAGCGCTTGAAACTTGTATTTTGCACCTCCATAATTTGCTCCCGATAATTTCTTAAGTTTCAATTCAAGAGTTACTACTCGTCACCCTCCCTGATGTTCTCTACCAGATACGTGACCTTGTAGAGGTCAGTTCCTCTGAAGATAACCTGGATCATTTTTCATAAGTACGATGAGACCCCCGAAGAAAGGATGAAGACTTCATCATGATGACCTAAAGCAGAGAAATGAAGACATCAACAAGAGGGTTCAAACTTTTTCGAGAAGGGCAACCAAGACCGAGAAGATTCATTGAATATCGTAACCAGACCTTTCCCCTTGCTCTACCTCTTAAATCTCGGGACGAGATTTCTTGTAGTGGAGGAGAATTGTGACGCCCGGATAATTAAGCTACAGTGAACCTCTGCTAATGATGCCATGTCACCTCGATTATAGTTGCTAATCTCGAGTTAGTTCGAAACCGATTCAAATTCAAAATTTTAATTAAAGACAAACAACAAAAGTTTTCAAACATTAAAACTAAAATGTTCTAAATGTGACGAATAGTTCATGAGTAATAATGGTGGAGAAACCAACATTTCTTATAATATTTAATTTCACTAAAATAACCAAAGCTTAGGGCAAAACAATTACTTTAATGCCTTTTATAAAGTTATAGTAATATAACTAAATTAATAGTGTGCCAAAATAATTATGGCAGAGGCCTAATTAGTAATACTAATTTAGGTGCTAACTTGGTATTTTATAAAAAGAAAATAATAGAAACTTTAAATGAAAACAGTAAAGAAATAAAGAGAAATAATAAAAGAAAACAGAAAAAAAAAGGAAAGAACTCCCCCCACTGGGCTACGGCCCCGCAAGCCACCGCGCCCCCTTTGGGGCCTCGACCCACTAGGCCCAGCCGGCCCACTTCCTCCCCTTATCCCCCACCCCGCAAACCCTAACCCACTCCACGATCCCCACTCGCCCCACCCCGTGCGCCCCCTCGCTCCCCCCCGATCTGGATCGGGGGAAACGGCGCCCCGACACCGCCGCCTCATCCCTACACCCGTCGCCGGCCGGCGCCGCCCGTCTCCGCCGGCGCCTCCTCGTCGCCTCCCCACACCGTCTCCTCAACCCTCCACCCCTGATCCAGATCGGATCGGGCTCGCACGCGCGTTGCCGCCTGGACCGCGCTGGCGACTGCAGCTTCCTCGCCGGCCTGCTTCGCCCTCCCCCACCGGACTGCCTCCTGCTCCTCCGTGTCGTCCCCGTCGGCCTCCCCGAACCTCACCACGCCCATTTTCCCAGACCCTACACTCCCGGTGAGGCCCTCGGCCTCCTCTCTCTGCCCGTCCTGCTCCGACTCACGTTGTGCGCGCTCATCACGCTCGCTCACGCCGACCCGGGCCTGAGTTCGCGCACGCCTCACCCGCACTCTTCCATGCCCCGCACGCGCACACGCGCGTCGCGCTCCGGCCGTCCGCTGGCCACGCCCGTAGCCGTCGTCTCCGCTTCTCCTGGGAGTGCTTGGCCCTGCCTCCTTGGCCGCACCCCGCGGGCGGTCGCGCCGCGCACCCTCCTTTCCCCGTACGCCCCGCGCCCGAGCTCCGGACGGGCTCGCATCTGCCGCGCCCGTCGCCGTGAGCCCCGCCTCTCGCCCGCGCCGGCCTGGCGACCTGCCAGGTCCGCCGCCCACGCCCGCATGCCCCTGGGCGTGCGCCCGAATGGGGCGCGCCCGTTACTCGTCGCCCGCGCCCTGTATGGCCTCTGTGCCACTGAACGGGGGGGGGGGGGCCCACGCCCCCAGAACATTTGCAAAAAGAAAAACAAACAAAACAAACAAAAAATATAATAAAATAAATAAATAATAATTAAATTAATTAACTAATTAATGGATTCATTAAGTTAATTAAACCTGTGTAGTTACCTTGTTAGTTTAATTAAACAGTAATTAGATTAGTTAAACACTAATTAGGCTAAACAGTCAATGACCAGTGGGACCCACACATCAGCGACCCAGTCAACACCTCTGTTGACTGCTGATGTCATGCTGACGTCATCAAACCCTGTTCTGGATAATGTTGGATTAAAATGTTTAAATTAATCCTAAAAATGATTTAAATCTTTTAAAATTAATATAAAATAAACCGTAGCTCAGATGAAAATACTTTGTACATGAAAGTTGCTCAGAACGACGAGACAAATCCGGATACGCGGCCCGTTCATCCGCCACGCACCCCTAACATATCAAACTCGCAACTTTCCCCCTCCGGCTCCTCTGCCCGAAAACGCAAAACACCGGGGATACTTTCCCGGATGTTTCCCCCTTTCGCCGGTATCACCTACTACGGCGTTAGGGCACACCGAACACCGCGTATTGTCTTGTTACGCTTTGTGATGCTTTGATTGCTTTGTTATTTATTGTGTTCCCTCTATGTTACTTCTTTTCGATAGACCCCGAGACTGTCGGCGACCCCCAGTTCGACTACGGTGTTGGTGACTCGTCCTTCTTGCCAGAGCAACCAGGCAAGCCCCCCCCTTGACCACCAGATATCGCCTATTCTCCTCTATACTGCTTGCATTAGAGTAGTGTAGCATGTTACTGCTTTCCGTTAATCCTATTCTGATGCATAGCCTGACATTGTTGCTATATCTGTTGATACCTTACCTGCAATCCTAAATACTTAGTATAGGATGCTAGGTTATCATCATTGGCCCTACATTCTTGTCAGTCTGCCTTGCTATACTATTGGGCCGTGATCACTCGGGAGGTGATCACGGGTATATACTATACATACATACATACTATACAGATGGTGACTAAAGTCGGGTCAGCTCGATGAGTACCCGCAAGTGATTCTGATGAGGGGGCTGAAAGGAGAGGTGGCTCCATCCCGGTAGAGGTGGGCCTGGGTTCCCGACGGCCGCCGACTGTTACTTTGTGGCGGAGCGATAGGGCAGGTTGATACCGCCTAGGAGAGAGGTGGGTCTGGCCCTGTTCGGCGTTCGCGGATATTTAACACGCTTAACGAGATCTTGGTATTTGATCTGAGTTGGCTACGAGCCTATACGCACTAACCATCTACGCGGGAGTAGTTATGGGTATCCCGACGTCGTGGTATCAGCCGAAGCACTTCGTGACGTCAGCAACTGAGCGGCGCGCACCGGATTGTAACGTAAGCCTGCTCTTGTATTAAGGGGGCTAGTTCTGCTTTCGGCCGCCCATGCAACGTGCAGGTGTGCTAAGGGCGATGGGCCCAGACCCCTGTGCGCTTAGGTTTAGACCGGCGTGCTGACCTCTCTGTTGTGTCTAGGTGGGGCTGCGACGTGTTGATCTTCCGAGGCCGGGCATGACCCACGAAAGTGTGTCCGGCCAAATGGGATCGAGCGTGTTGGGTAAGTTGGTGCACCCTTGCAGGGAAGTTAATCTATTCGAATAGCCGTGATCTTCGGTAACAGGACGACTTGGAGTTGTACCTTGACCTTATGACAACTAGAACCGGATACTTAATAAAACACACTCTTCCAAGTTCCACAGACAACCCGGTGATCACTTTTCTACAGGGCGACGAGGAGAGGATCGCCGGGTAGGATTATGCTATGCGATGCTACTGGAGATGCTACTGGAGATGCTACTGGAGATTCTACTGGAGATGCTACTTGGAGATGCTACTTGGAGATGTTACTTGGAGGACTTCAATCTACTCTCTTCTACATGCTACGAGGCGGAGGCTGCCAGAAGCGTAGTCTTCGATAGGACTAGCTATCCCCCTCTTATTCTGGCATTCTGCAGTTCAGTCCACTAATATGGCCTCCTTACACATATACCCATGCATATGTAGTGTAGTTCCTTGCTTGCGAGTACTTTGGATGAGTACTCACGGTTGCTTTCTCCCCCTTTTCCCCCTTTCCTTTCTTTCTGGTTGTCGCAACCAGATGCTGGAGTCCAGGAGCCAGACGCCACCGTCGACGACGACTCCTACTACGCTGGAGGTGCCTACTACTATGTGTAGCCTGCTGACGACGACCAGGAGTAGTTTAGGAGGATCCCAGGAAGGAGGCCCGCGCCTCTTTCGATCTGTCTCCCAGTTTGTGCTAGCCTTCTTAAGGCAAACTTGTTTAACTTATGTCTGTACTCAGATATTGTTGCTTCCGCTGACTCGCCTATGATCGAGCACTTGTATTCGAGCCCTCAAGGCCCCTGGCTTGTATTATGATGCTCGTATGACTTATTTATGTTTTAGAGTTGTGTTGTGATATCTTCCCGTGAGTCCCTGATCTTGATCGTACACATTTGCGTGCATGATTAGTGTACGATTGAATCGGGGGCGTCACAATGGGCTAAGTTGGGACACCCCTGCAGGGTATAATCTTTCGAAAGCCGTGCCTGCGGTTATAGGCAGATGGGAATTTGTTAATGTCCGGTTGTAGATAACTTGACACCAGATCCGAATTAAAACGCATCAACCGCGTGTGTAGCCGTGATGGTCTCTTTTCGGCGGAGTCCGGGAAGTGAACACGGTTTCTGGGTTATGTTTGACGTAAGTAGGAGTTCAGAATCACTTCTTGGTCATTACTAGTTGACGACCGTTCCGCTTGCTCTCTTCTCGCTCTTATTTGCGTAAGTTAGCCACCATATCATGCTTAGCCGCTGCTGCAGCCTCACCACTTACCCCTTCCTTTCCTTTAAGCTTTCCTAGTCTTGATACCCATGGTAATGGGATTGCTGAGTCCTCGTGGCTCACAGATTACTACAACAACAGTTGCAGGTACAAGTTATGCGATGATCATGACGCGAGAGCGATGCTTGCTTGCGTTGAGTTCTTCTTCTGCTTCTTTGATCAGGGGATAGGTTCCAGATCGGCAGCCTGGGCTAGCAGGGTGGATGTCGTTTGAGTTTCTGTTTGTGTTTCATCCATAGTCGGATGATGCTCTTATGTATTGTGATGTTGTATTCGTGTGGCATTGTATGCCTGATGTTTGTATCCCCATCTATTATGTAATGTTGATGTAATGATATCCACCTTACAAAAGCGTTTCAATATGCGGGTCTATCCTTGGTGGGACCTTCGAGTTCCTTTTGGATAGGGTTGCATATTGGGCGTGACAAGTTGGTATCAGAGCCTCGACCGACCCTAGGAGCCCCCCTTGATTGAAAGGTAGTTTGGCTGTTGTTGAGTCTAGAAGAAAACTGTTTTTTTTTCAGAGTCTAGTTATATCGGAGAGTAGGAATTCTTTTTACTCCTCAGTCCCTTCGGCGCTCTAGTGAGGAATCTTGACGTAGGTGTTTTGAATTACTCCTCTTCCCCTTCAAATTTTTCTTTAGGATCACGCAGTTGGTTTTCCGATCGTTGGTTCTCAGCTCTTTTGATCCGGTGCATTTCTCGTCAAGTTGACTCGAGCCTCTTCATCTTTGAGTTCAATCGTCAGTTGTTTTCTTTCCCACCCGCCCACCCCTTTTCTTCTCGAAGCCGGAGTCCGTTATCGAGTATCCATCCTACTCGTGCGAAGTTTTGCTCTCTCTCCTCAATGATTTCAACCGGTGTTTTCTCTTCAAGATATTCGTCGATTTCCCCTTCCAAGATGATTTTGTTTTCCCGCCCTCCCACCCTCTTCTTCCTAGAGTCTGTCTCTCTCTCGACCATCTATTTCCTTCGTACGGAGGTTCTTCAGTCTTCCAACAATTATTTCAACTGGTGAATTTTTGTCTTGTTCGTCATTCTTCATCTCTTTTTCTTCTCCGGTGGTTTCAATTCAAGTTTTTCGGGTTGATCATATTCTTTTCCTCAAAATGTTCTCCTTGTTCGTTTGCATCTCGCCAGTTTATCCTTCCGGAGTGTTCAAGACATCTCAGAAGATTCGTCTGTGTTCCAAGTAATTCGAGGTTGTCACCTCATTCAAGTATTTCAATTGTTCCGGTGCTTCATCCATCTCGTCAGTAGTCCTTTCCAACGGTGTTATCTCTTCAGTGGGCCCTAACCCACAGGTCTTTTTCCAGGATCTTACCTGACTCTTCTAATTTCTCGGAACTATTCTCAAATCCTTTCCGAAGTCTGACGTAAGAATGAATTTCATCAGTCAGATGCCATCTCCAAGATCGCTTTCAAATTCTTTTCATCTCGGGTTCTACCTTTCCTCTTTTTCATTATTCCGGAGTTTCTTAGTAATTTTTGGTGGTGTTTCTCGTCGTCATTTGAAGACCGAAGAAGAGTTTTTCCTCTAAATCTTTTCCGTTCTCTCGAAGTTTCGTGGTTCTAGCATCATATCATCCTCTCGAATTATTTCAGTTTGTCAGATATTCCTTTTCTTACCCATCCGGAGTATGTCAGAAGTTGTTTCCCGTTTCTTTTCACCGGAGGCCATCCTTCTAGCTATCATTCTCTATTTATCCCGGTGCTTCGTTCAAGTGTTCTTTAATCAGCTCATGATCTCTGTGTTCTTTTGCATCTAATCCCCTCGAGCATATTGGTTCTTCTAATTCCTCCCGGCGATTCTTTCTCTTTTCTTCGTTCATTTTCATTTCTAACGGTGGTTCGTTCAAGATTCTTTTTCTTTGATTATCATTTTAATCCATTCGATCTTTCCAGTCCTACCGGTGGTTCATGAAGACCTTCTCAAGTTTGTGATATGTCACTTCTCAATCCTTTTCAAGAAGAATAAGTAGTATGCAAAAATCCATTGCTTGTCATCAATTTATTTTGATGAAGGATAAACATACAATAAATCTTATTCTTATTTACTCAAAGTGATTAATCCCTTCCTTCAGAGTTTGTTCTTGTTGAATAAATTCTAGTTCCACGTGTTTTCATCTTTTCTTTTTCGGAGTTCAATGTGCTCGACTATTTTTTCGGAACCTCCATCTAAATCATCGCAATGCTCATCTTATTCTTTCATCCTTCAATTTTATCTCATCATCTTTTTGTTACCGGAGTTCTTCATGGTGGTTCTTCATGATTTAATTCATTCTTCAAGAGTTCATCAAGTTTTTGTTGGTGGAGTTCAAGTATCTTTTCTTCTCGCGTCTCAAAGTGCAATTAATTCTCCATATTCTTTTGAAGTGGAGTTTTGCATTTCTTCGTTCTCCTCAGCTATTTAATCTTTCCCGTTTGTGGTCGGCGATCAGCTCATAATTTTGAGATGTTATCCATAAGTCCACGACAAGCGTATTCTTTTCGTTGTTGAATTTTCTCAACAACTCAATTCAATCCTTCCTTCTAAGTTCTTTTCATTTCTATTTCTATTCTTTCGGAGGCTTTGCGTTGCTTATGTCGTCAAGTGTCATTCCGTCTTGTGAAGTTCGTGTTCTATTCTTTCCTGGTCTAGCCGAAGTGCTGCCTAAATCCTTTCAGTCTTATTCATTTCTTATCTCGTTCTAACCGAAGTGGTTTCATAATCTACCCGATTCCGTGATCTTTTGATTCTCGTCATTCTCGTCATTCCTATCTTATTCTTGAGTGCTCTCGATTCTTTGCTTCTTCTCTTGAGTTCTTGTTTCACCTCATCCCTTTTTCCTTCCGTCTCGGTCCTAAGATCTCGGGACGAGATCTCTTGTTAGTGGAGGAGTGTTGTAATGCCCCGAATTCGATGCGCCAGGTGTCTGCCAGTTACTCACCATTGTCGCCATGTCATTTGCTTGCATGTTGCATTTTATCATGTCATCATGTGCATTTCATTTTGCATACGTGTTCGTCTCATGCATCCGAGCCTTTTCCCCGTTGTCCGTTTTGTGATCCGGCGCTCCTATGCCCTCCGGTGTTCCCCTTTCGTCTCTTGTTGTGTGCGGGTATTAAACTTTCTCGGAATGGCCTGAGGTTTGCCAAGCGGCCTTGGTACACCACCGGTAGACCGCCTGTCAAGTTTCGTGCCATTTGGAGGTCGTTTGGTACTCCAACGGTTAACCGAGTAACCGTAAAAGCCTCCTTCTCTTTGCAGCCCAACACCCCTTCCAAAGTGGCCCAAAACCGATTTAACTCCCCTCCATGCTCTCGGTCGTTCGATCACGACCGCGTGGCCGAAAACCGCTCCTCATTTGGACTCTCCTAACTCCCTCTACCTATAAATATGCCCTCCCCCGAAAATCCCGCAGTCCAACCCTAGCCCCGCTCCTCCCCGCGCCGCCGGACACGTCCAACCCGTCCGGACATTGTCCGCCCGTCGTCCCCGGTGAATCTGACACCGCCACGTCGCCGACGCCGGTCTCCTCTCTCCTCCCCGTGCCAGGCCCGCCGGGGCCCATCCGAGGCCCGCTCCGGGACGCGCCGGGCCCACGCCGCCCGAGCGCCGCCGTGCCCGCCGGCCGTCGCCAGCTCCCTCCGGCTCCGCCGCCTCGCCTCGGCCTGCGCCGCCCGTCCCCGACTCCGGCGCCCCGCCGCCGCGGCGCGCCGCCCGCGGCCCGCGCACGCTTGCCCGCGGCCCGAGCCGGTGCCGCGCCCCGCCGCCTTCTGCGCCGGCGATGCCGCGCCGCCGCCCTCCGCCGGAGGTCGCCCGCGCCAGCTCCGGCCGGGTCCGGCCAAATCCGGACCGGCCCGGCCTCGCCGGCACCCTCTCCGGCCAACCCCGGCCTCCTCCGCCCTTCCCGGCGCCTCGCCGGACTGCCCCGACCCACCGGAGCCGCTGCGGCCGCGTTGACTTCACCCCCCCTCTCGAGGTCGATTTCGCTGAAGTCCCCAGATTCCACTAATTTTCATGTATTGTTCATCATGCCGTATCTCTGCATCCGTAGCTCCGTTTCGTGCGTGTAATATGTCAAATTGTTCGTCTCAACAAGTACATCATTTCATTCCATTGCATCATATTCATTTGAGGTCATCTTGATACCTGAATCATCGTTGTAAGAGTGCTTCATGATGTTTTCTGCTGTCTGTTAACAGAACGAGCTCTTTTGTCATTTTTTGCCATGATTGATGTGTGCATCCTATGAGGTTGATGTCTACATGTGTTTTGATCTATGACATGTATTCTTTACAGAGGTTCTTACCATGTATTTTTGTGATCAATGTGGTGACTAGACCAAGCATGCAAACTAGGCATCATGCTGTTACTGATTTTAGTCCCTCTTCTGCTGTTATTTTGATGCCATGTAAACTTGATGCTACAGAGAGATACATGCATATTTAGAGATACTTAAGTATGGGTGTTTTGAACAATAGGTTATTGTATATCCATTCATGCCCTTGGTTGCAATTATGGAGTTGCCTAGCATGTCATTTTCGTGCTCTACTTTTGCTTCAAAATGTTTCCTGACAGATTGTTTACATGTTATTCAATTTGGCCAAACTTGTTGTAGTTGATCCTTGCATGCTATGGACTAGTTCTTGCCTTGGTTGGTTACATAAACATGTATTCTTGATGATGCTATGCTTATCTTGTCATGCAATGACATGTGGTGAGTGAATCGAGCTTGTTAAGTAGTGTACATGATGTTGCTGTTTTGCTAGGCTGAATCTGTCATTTCGTGATGCTATATAAACATGTTGCTACTAGTCATTCTATGCATAATCTGGAGATTCTCACTAAACATGTTTTGTTCTACATGTCTTGATCTATCTATTCATGCCCCTGGTTGCAATTATAGGTTGCTGTAGCTTGTTGTTTCCTTACTCCAAAGTTGCTTCATAATGTTGCTGTCAGCCCGTCAACATTAAGTTCAGTTGTTACCACGATTGATGCTAGTGTTCCATGCACCCTATGACCTTGCTATTGCCATTCTTAGCTTGACAAATATGCCTTCTTACTGTTGGTTGCCTTGCCATGCCATGTTTTGCTCTGTAGTGAGTTGCACAAGCTCATTAACATGCCTTCATAATTCTGTTTCTGCCATGTTTGAATCTATATAATAACTTGCTATGTTTACGTGGGTGCCATCATATTTTCTGATCCTTTTTGGCTTATGGTCAGTAAGGGACTTTTGATCTATGCATTTAGTAGATTCATGCCATGCCTTTGTTTTCCATTATAAGTTCCTATAACATGTTGTTTGATAGCTCTAAACATTGCATCGTGATGTTATTTTCTGCAAAGTCTGAATTGTTATAACTTGCAAATATTACCATGTGTGTTTGAGCATGTTCTAGTGATTTCTGGAGATAGCTCAGTGTTCATGTTTTGTTATGCTTTACCTGTACATCATGACCATGCCTTTTGTTATCATGTTGAGATGCTGTAGCATATTGTTTTGATGCTTGCAATATGCCTAGTTGCTGTTTTGGACAGCTTGTCCTTTAAACTTGCTTCATGTGTGTGTGTTGAACCGTTGCTCCGTTTTGAGTGTGCTCTATATGGAACTTTCTTAGAATTGCATGTAGTTTCATATTATCATGTTGCATCCTTGTTTTGAGGTGTTGGCTTGATGTTTGTATGCATTTTGCGTCAATGCCATGTTTAACTTGTTTTGCTCATATCTTCTAGGCCGTAGCTCCGAATTAAATGCACTATATATGTAACTTGACTAGAATCTCGTGTAGATCATCTTTGTGCATCTTAACTTGCTGTTTAACAACTTGAAAATAAGGTTTATTCAGATCAGGACCAATTTCGAAATATGCATATGAGGACTTACCGGAATTGTTATATGTTGTTCCCGACCTCATTTAAACTTGCCTTGATGTGTTGCTCTTGTTTGCATCATCTCTTGCCATGAGTAGCTTCATCTAGATTTGTCATGCATCATGCTTGTTGTGCATCATGTCATGTTCATGTGTGGTGTGTTTACCATGTTGTGTGCTTCTTCTCGATAGTTCCCGTTTCGTTGCGATCGTGAGGATTCTTTCCTCTACGCTTGGTTCGTCTTCGTGGCTTCATCTTCTTCATGGACTCGTTCTTCTTCCTTGCGGGATTTCAGGCAAGATGACCACTACCCTAGATCTCACTACTATCATTGCTATGCTAGTTGTTTTGTTCTATCGCTATGCTGCGCTACCTATCACCTGTTTATCAAGCCATCCCAAATTACCATGAACCTCTTATAGCGTTGTTAGTTGCAAGTGAAGTTGAAGATTTCTCCATGGTGGACAAGATTTTGGTTGGGATATCACAATATCTCTTATATTATTAATGCATCTATATATTTGGTAAAGGGTGGAAGACTCGGCCTTTTGCCTAGTGTTTTGTTCCACTCTTGCCGCCCTAGTTTCCGTCATACCGGTGTTATGTTCCCGGATTTTGCGTTCCTTACGCGGTCGGGTGATTTATGGGACCCCCTTGACAGTTTGCTTTGAATAAAACTCCTCCAGCAAGGCCCAACCTTGGTTTTACCATTTGCCTCACCACCACCTACCCCTTTCCCTTGGGTCAGCCAACCTGAGGGTCATCTTTATTTTAGCCCCCCTGGGCCAGTGCTTGTCTAAGTGTTGGTCCGAACCGAGCCGCATGTGGGGCCCCCTCGGGGCAACTCGAGGTCTGGTTTTACTTGTAGCCTGTCTCATCCGGTGTTGCCCTGAGAACGAGATATGTGCAGCTCCTATCGGGATTTGTCACGCATCGGGCGGTCTTGCTGGTCTTGTTTTACCATTGTTGAAATGTCTTGTAAACCAGGATTCCGAGTCTGATCGGGTCTTCCTGGGAGAAGGTCTATTCCTTCGTTGATCGCGAGAGCTTGTCATGGGCTAAGTTGGGACACCCCTGCAGGGTATAATCTTTCGAAAGCCGTGCCTATGGTTATAGGCAAATGGGAATTTGTTAATGTCCGGTTGTAGATAACTTGACACCAGATCCGAATTAAAATGCATCAACCGCGTGTGTAGCCGTGATGGTCTCTTTTCGGCTGAGTCTGGGAAGTGAACACGGTTTCTGGGTTATGTTTGACGTAAGTAGGAGTTCAGGATCACTTCTTGGTCATTACTAGTTGACGACCGTTCTGCTTGCTCTCTTCTCGCTCTTATTTGCGTATGTTAGCCACCATATCATGCTTAGCCGCTGCTGCAGCCTCACCACTTACCCCTTCCTTTCCTTTAAGCTTTGCTAGTCTTGATACCCATGGTAATGGGATTGCCGAGTCCTCGTGGCTCACAGATTACTAAAACAACAGTTGCAGGTACAGGTTATGCGATGATCATGACGCGAGAGCGATGCTTGCTTGCGTTGAGTTCTTCTTCTGCTTATTCAATCAGGGGATAGGTTCCAGGTCGGCAGCCTGGGCTAGCAGGGTGGATGTCGTTTGAGTTTCTGTTTGTGTTTCATCCGTAGTCGGATGATGCTCTTATGTATTGTGATGTTGTATTCGTGTGGCGTTGTATGCCTGATGTTTGTATCCCCATCTATTATGTAATGTTGATGTAATGATATCCACCTTGAAAAAGCGTTTCAATATGCGGGTCTATCCTTGGTGGGACCTTCGAGTTCCTTTTGGATAGGGTCACATATTGGGCGTGACACTACCTCTACATTTACCTACGGGATTAGTTTTAAACCTCAATAATTGTTATTTAGTGCCAAGTTTGAGCATGAACATTGTATCTGGATCTCATTTAATGCGAGATGGCTACTCATTTAAATCCGAGAATAATGGTTGTTCTATTTATATGAGAGACATGTTTTATGGTCACTGAGGGAGTCCTGGATTAGGGGGTGTCCGGATGGCCGGACTATGACCTTTGGCCGGACTCCCGGACTATGAAGATACAAGATTGAAGACCCCATCCCGTGTCTGGATGGGACTTTCCTTGGCGTGGAAGGCAAGCTTGGCGATACGATATGAAGATCTCCTCCCATCGTAACCGACTCTGTGTAACCCTAGCCCTCTCCGGTTTATAAACCGGAGAGTTTTAGTCCGTAGGACGAGCAACAATCATACCATAGGCTAGCTTCTAGGGTTTAGCCTCTCCGATCTCGTGGTAGACCCACTCTTGTACTACCTATATCATCAATATTAATCAAGCAGGAGTAGGGTTTTACCTCCATCGAGAGGGCCCGAACCTGGGTAAAAACACTGTGTCCCTTGTCTCCTGTTACCATCCTCCTAGACGCACAGTTCGGGACCCCCTACCCGAGATCCGCCAGTTTTGACACCGACATTGGTGCTTTCATTGCGAGTTCCTCTGTGTCGTCACAGTCAAGAAGGATGCAGCACCCCGTCTTTAAAGACGGTGATGTTGCTAAAGGAGCTTTGGTTGTCGGCCAAACTCTCCGGCTAGGTAGTTTTTTGATGACCGCCAGTTTGGCCGCCGCACCGACGATGACCTCTCGGGCCATCGAAAGCAATCTCCACATCAGCTCGGAGCTCGCCGAGCAGTTAGATCCGACGGAGCTCTCTTCCGTGAACAAGCTCTTGGATCGCATTGCTGCCCTGGGAGTCGCTACAGATTACGGCCAGATTGGGCTTAAACCCAATCAGAGAGAGATGGACTCTCCCCTGGTCACCCACCACGTTGAAGTGGTGGAAGAACAATCCGGCGAATCTTCGCCCGCCCTAAGGACCAGATGTGTCCGGATTCCCGACCCCTCCAAGCCGGACACCCGCGAAGGGGAGGATGTCGCGCAAGCCCTGACCTAAAGTCAGGCAGCATGCCTGATTCATTGAATAATGTCCAAGAAAGCAAGCTTCCGAATTCGGAAACTTCTTGGCCCCTGAATCTTATATAGGGCAAGGTTCCGGATTTAAATCCACCCGCCCACCCAACTATTTATGGATTTATCCCAAATACGGCAAGAGCCCGGGGAAACAGTACACCACTATTGGGCCAGATTCCTCCTGGTTATGAACAGGATAAAGGACTGCCGTGAGAAAGAAGCAATTTCATTCTTCTGTAACAACTGCACAGACATCGGAATCCTCAACACCATAAGTCGCCGCGAAATTACACGCTTCGCCGACTTGACATCCATAGTACGAAAGTACTGTGCGACAGAAAGCGTTCGAAAAACCGAAGATAAATTCTGGGACAATCCGGCCCTGAATACAACACGAGTCCGAAACAAAAGGGCACATTATCGCCAGGCATCTGAGCCAAACATCAAAAAACAAAAACCCTCTATAGGGCATGGGACCGTACTTGAGGGATGGCTCAATGGACCCTGTAAAATTCATAGTTCAGGGGAAGTCACACCAACTCACAGCCTTAGAGCATGTTGAATACTCCGGCAGGTGGCCAGAAGTGGCCAGGAGCTTCTAACTCCAGAACCCGAAGAACACCTCCCCAGAAACGCCAGTATGGTGTCGACAGTCTTCGAGACCTTCGCATCAAACAATGCAAGGAAATGAACACGCCGCAACCTTATCGAAGTCTACCAAGTAGCCACAATAAACCCATGGAGTGACACGGCTATTACCTTTAATGCCAGTGACGAACCTAAATTCCGGACAGCCCGAGCACCAGCCGCATTGGTCCTCAGTCCGATAGTGGACGGCTTCCGACTTACAAAGGTACTCATGGACGGCGGCAGCGGACTTAACCTCATCTATGAGGAAACCCTGCGAAAAATGGAAATAGACTGGAGCCGCATTGAGCGAAGCAACACAACCTTTAGAGGAATAATACCA
Organism: Triticum aestivum; assembly: GCF_018294505.1. Classification (NCBI taxonomy): domain Eukaryota; kingdom Viridiplantae; phylum Streptophyta; class Magnoliopsida; order Poales; family Poaceae; genus Triticum; species Triticum aestivum. The sequence goes on from NC_057804.1 coordinate 242,934,293, forward strand.
AGCCGGGAAGCGTGCTATTCAGGAAAAATCACACTGCATGTGGTGTTCGGCACGCCGGATAATTACAGATCCGAGGAGGTCACGTTCCAAGTGGCCCCGTTCAGCAGCGGATACCACGCTCTGCTAGGGCGAGAAGCATTTACAATTTTTCAAGCCATACCCCATTATGGGTACATGAAGCTCAAAATGCCTGGACCCAACGGAATCATCACTCTTGCAAGTGATCCGGACACAGCGCTCCGCGCCGAAAACAAGACAGCCGCACTGGCCCTGGAGGCATTATCCGAAGCCCTAGCGGCCGAGGAACTAATTGCGTTGCGCTCCACGGTGGACAGGGATGATGTGATACTAGATAAGAGATCCAAGTCCACCTCTTTCAAACCAGCGGACGAAATAGTCAAATTCCAAGTCCATCCAACGGACCCCACAAAAACGACCTCCATCCGGGCACAACTAAAGCCCGATGTAGACGTCGCACTCATATAATTCCTGCGAGAAAATTGGGACATTTTTTACTGGCACCCTTCAGACATGCCAGGAATCCCATGCAGGTTGGCTGAGCACAACCTGAACATCCTAAAAGAGTTTAAGCCCGTTAAGCAGACTCTACGGTGTTTCTCCGAACCCAAGAGACAAGCCATGGGATAGGAGCTAGCAAAACTGCTGGAAGCCGGATTCATCAGAGATATAAAACATCCGGACTGGCTAGCAAACCTGGTGATGGTACCAAAGAAGGACAAATCTTGGCGCCTATGTGTCGATTTCAAAGACCTAAATAAGGCCTACCCAAAGGATCCTTTCCCACTCCCCCGAATTGATCAAATCATCGACGCCACCACAGGACATGACTCATTGTGTTTCCTCGATGCATACTCTGGCTACCACCAAATCAAGATGGCAGAGTCAGACCAAGCCGCAACGGCATTCATCACACCATACGTCCCATTCTGCTTCAACACGATGCCCTTCGGGCTCAAAAATGCCGGCGCAACATATCAGCGCATGATTCAGACATGTCTGGCCAACCAGATTGGTAAAACAGTTGAAGCGTACGTAGATGACGTGGTCGTCAAAACCAAACACGTCGATACTCTAGTAGACGACTTGAGGCTCACGTTCGACAATCTCCGAACATATGACATTAAGCTCAACCCGGAAAAATGCGTTTTCGGCGTACTAGCCGGAAAGCTCTTGGGCTTCATCGTATCCGAGTAGAGGAATTGAAGCAAACCCAGCCAAGATCCAAGCTCTGTCAAAATTGGATACCCCCAAAGACCTCAAACAAATACAAAAATTGACAAGATGCATGGCGGCTCTAAGCCGCTTTATCTCCCGCTTAGGAGAAAAAGGCATTACCCCTCTATCGCCTCCTGCGGCGCACCGAACACTTCGAGTGGACGGATGCCGCCACGGCCAGACTCGAAGAAATAAAAGCCATACTGGCAACAAATCCGGTCCTGGCCGCGCCCAACACGGGTGAACCAATGATGTTATACATCAGGATAACCCATCAAGTTGTAAGCGCGGTGCTTGTCCTCGAACGAGAAACGGACGGGCACAAGTTCCCTCTCCAAAAACCAGTTCACTACGTGTCCACTGTCCTAACTCCATGCAAGTCACGGTACCCGCATTATCAAAAGATAGCATACGTGGTGCTCATGGCATCCCGGAAGTTGCGACACTATTTTCAAGAGTGTTCAATAACAGTGGCATCCGAAGTACCTCTTAATGATATTATAAACAACTGCGACGCAATGGGCCGGATTACCAAATGGGCCATCGAGCTCCTCCCATTCAACATAACTTACAAGCCAAGGCGAGCTATTAAGTCGTAGGTTTTGGCTGACTTCATCACCGAATGGACTGAAGCCGAGCTCCCTAAAGAGTACGGCGCATACTCCAACTGGATTATGCACTTCGACGGCTCCAGAATGTTGGCTGGCCTGGGGGCTGGCGTCGTTCTGACATCCCCAACCGAAGATATAGTCCAATACGTAGTTCAGATAATGTACACAGATTCCAACAACGCAGCCGAATGCGAGGCCCTTTTACATGGTCTCAGGATGGCAGTCTCCATGAGCATTCAACGCCTAGAGGTCCGCGGGGATTCAAACCTTGCAATATCCCAAATAAATGGAGACTTTGACGCCAAGGATCCGAAAATGGCAGCTTACCGCAATGCCATCTTAAAGATGTCAGCTCGGTTTGAGGGGCTCGAATTTCATCACATAGCCCGGGAGAATAACGAGACAGCAGACGTGTTGGCACGCATTGGCGCCAAGCGCGATGCCGTCCCTCCCAACATCTTCCTAGAGAGGCTGTTCAAGCCATCCGTATCATGGGAGGGTGAGTCCGGAAACAATAGCCCGGACACAACCACACTGCCCCTCACCGAACACTCTGACACAGTTGGTGGATCCGCCAACGAAACAACGCCGTCAGCCCACACAATAATGGCAGTCATTGCCCCATGGACAGAACCATTCCTAGCCTACCTAACTAGGCAGGAACTTCCTGAGGACCAAAACGAGGCCCACTGCATAGTGCGGCGATCTAAAGCCTACAAATTCCACGAGGGAGAGCTTTATAAGAAAAGCTCAACCGGAGTCCTTCAAAGGTGTATCTCCAAAGAGGAAGGGCGAGACCTTCTGGCTGAAATTCATGCCGGACTCGGCGGGCACCACGCCGCAGCCCGGGCCCTTGTAAGCAAGTCCTTCCGTACCGGATTTTATTGGCCAACGGCCCGGACAGACGCTCAAGACTTAGTGCAGCGATGCATTGGTTGCCAGTTATTCGCCAACCAAAGCCACATGCCGCCTACCGCCCTACAAACTATACCCATTACCTAGCCTTTTGCGGTCTGGAGGCTTGACATGGTTGGACCCCTTAAAGGAGGAACCCACAAGCAAAAATATCTACTGGTCATGGTGGACAAATTCACCAAATGGATAGAGGCCAAGCCTGTAAAGACGGCCGAATCCGGACCGGTGATAGACTTCATATCCGGGGCCGTACACCGTTACGGCGTCCCCCACAACATCATAACTGACAACGGCACAAACTTCACGGCCGATGAAGTTAAACTCTGGTGCAAAACATGGGCATTAAGCTTGACTACGCTTCAGTCTATCACCCTCAAACCAATGGTCAAGTCAAGCGAGCCAACGGTCTCATTATGAGCGGCATCAAACCCGGACTAGTGCGATCCCTCAAGGAATCTAACACGCACTGGGTAGAGGAGCTTGACTCCGTACTCTAGGGGCTGCGGACCACGCCGAATCGCACTACCGGATTCACACCATTTTTATGGTATACGGCGCAGAGGCAGTACTGCCATGCGACATAATTCATGACTCACCTCGAGTGCACATGTACGAAGAAAGAGAAGCCGAGCTCGATCGGCAGGACAGCTTGGACGCATTGGAGGAGGAGCACGACGTGGCAAAAGCTCATTCCGCATTCTATCAACAGCAGGCTCGAAGATATCAAAGCAGAGAAGTACGGGCCAAAACTTATAACATTGGCGAACTAGTTCTACGCCTGCCGGACAAGAAAAAGGACAAACTAAAGCCCAAATGGGAGGGTCCCTTCATAATCGACCAAGTACTGACTGGTGGAGCGTACCGTCTGCGAAACGCATCGGACAACCGACTCGAGCCGAACCCATGGAACGCAGCACGCCTACGAAGATTCTACGCCTAGCGCTGGACTCCGTGTTCGTCTCCTTCCTCTGTCCCCTTTTTATTTTTATTTTTATTTTTTCACATTAGCTGTCCGGGATTTCGTTCCTTCTCCCTACCTTTTTTCTCCAAGCCCTTAGGGGCTTGCATGTGCATTGTTCGCACATACCTGACACGCCACCCGCGCTCATCATACCTGGGGGCTTCTTTATCAGAAGTTTATATAAAACGGGCCTCATGCCCAAAACATGTGTGACACTTCCGCATGAACCTTTTATACACCATTATATGCATCGATATGACTTAAGTTTTGGCCAAGCTGGGTTGCCTGGCTCCTGTGCTTACCCCTACGTTCCCATTCATTCGGCTAGGTGGTAAAGGGAGCACCTCTGCGATTGTTACTGCCGGGTCAGCCGGATGTGTACCTCAGACTGGGTGAAGCCGAAAGCTAGCGTTCTTAAGGGAATATTCGGTCGGTGAACTAAAAGATGATCTTTCATGTTTATTTATCTGCCCCCAGATGCTTTTCTGCTCTTTTTAGCAGTTCGGACATGCACTTTAGGGCATGCCTCCCAGGGAAAGGAACCCCTAACGGAACTATTCTCCCTGGAAGATGTTTCTTACTAACCATGTAATATAACATAACTAGTTGGGCACTTGTCTGCTAAAGCAATTATGACCCCTACGCCTTGTCTCCATGCATGCCCCGGTTCTTACATAATCGAGAGGGTATTCGGACACACTCCGGACTATAGGGTCCAGAGGTCAAAGCGAAAAGGTCCGCAATGAAAAACGATCTACAATCCGGCTAGAAGGCATTTTTCATGTCATTTTAAATTACAGAGTCAATCTGACACGGTATATTCTTCTTCAATACCATCCAACAGGTGGTCTAATTTACAGTCCTGTTGGGAATACTTTGCAGCCAGCTCTACCTGGCCATATACTAAGCTGACAGGGATCTCCTTTCCGTCAGGACCCATAGGGACGACCTCGACCATGTGGTTTGGGTCAGCCTTCGTGTACCGAGTCTTCACCATGGCCCAGGCCTCCCTGGCACCTTGACGGCAGGCCGATATCTTCCACAACCGGAAGCGCTGCCACACTCCCTCCAGCTTCTTTGTAAGCTCCCCAAGGCCTTCGGACATGGAGAGGGACGGCCACATAGCCTGAATGACGCTCTGCATTGCCTGCCGAACTCGTTCGTGCAGTTGCAACAGCGCGGGAAGAAGGTCTCCCGTTGAACCGGGCATTTCCTCCGCAGGACGACCTGTGAGCAGACCTACAGACATAGCTCTGTCAATCGACTTCCTCGCCGAATTCTTTTTTCAAAGATTCGTTCAAGCACTTACTAAAAATACCGCGTCGAAGTCGTCTATTCTCCTTTATGGAAGCAGACAGCTGAATACGAACATCCTTTAGTTCCTCGCCCAGCTGGGTATTGGCGTCTTGAAGTTTGTTCTTCTCTTGCCTCACCCTCGTCAGCATGCTCTCGCCAGCCTTTAGTTGGCGTAGGAGTTGTTGCTTGTCTGGATTTACTCTGGCCCCATCTGCACTATTATCGTCAGGGTTGCACACCTACCGAACTTCATAACGGAATTATCTTTCAAAGCATATATTACCTGAGGGTGTCCCCTTGGCATTTTCTGAAGTGGCCAGTGCGGCCTCGAGTTGGGCCTTGCACTCTTCAAGCTCCTGGGACAGTTGCGTATTCTTCTTTGTAAGACACTGCATGGCACAAGATCCTAAAAACAGTTATCTTCACTGTTTCAAGTCTCGGGGGCTACTGACATATATAACCTTCAATTTTACTCACCTGTATGTCTTTTACGTACTGCTCTGTGGCTCTGGCTAGAGGATTTTGAGCGGCACGGAGATACGCATCTTCTGTATTAAAGGCGTCCAACACCTCTGGGGAAAAACATGTGTCATGAAGAATGGTCCGGCGACGCCTGTAGTTCAGGGCACTCTCCACCTCTGAATTGGTGGAAGATAGCCCGTCGGTGTCCTTTGTCGGAGGAACGCCCGAGGCGCGCCCCGTGTCCGTCTCCGCTTCCGGACCCGGCCTTGAACCTAGGCTGGCGGATATAGTCCGCCGGGCTCTCTTCTTTCGAAGAAAATAACGAGCGTTAGTAAGACTCAAGGGCATAAACCCTAGGCGTTAAATTTGCACGCCGTACCGTTGCGCCGGAATCTCGATCTGGTCCGCACTTATTTTTGACCCGCCTGGCTTCAACAGCCCTTGTTGGCTGCCCACCGCGGGCTCGGCCTTCCGCCTCAAGGATTTACCCTGCGAAACGAAACACTATTAGTTCATGGCATGCAGGATAAAGCATGGATAGATCTCCTTGAGAATACTAGGACGTCGGTCTCGGTTACCTTTGAGGCTGGAAGTAGTCCGGGATAGTCAGCCGTAATGGCCACTAAGGCATTGTCCTTGCTCAATTGATGAAACACCCCATCGATTAGCTCCACACATAAGTCCGGGTCCTCTTGGGAGTCCGGATCGAGGGACCGTTCTGGGTCCTTGGGTTGTGGAGGAGGGCTGTTTATCTCCTTCATAGTTTGGCGCAGCTCCTACGTTTAACATTGCTAGACTAAGTACTCAACTACGGGAATTTCGAAAGCGGGTAGGCAAGTGAAAGTGTTCGCTCACCCAACTTGGTGGATTGTACATGGAGAATCCGCCCTACGGGTTGGCACGGAGGAATTCTTCTTCTTCTCCCTTGTACAAAGCGGATAAGATCCTCGTTAAAGTGGCGGCTGAATCTGGCCCCTTACGACCGCACTGGGTGGCGTCATCCTCCCCGTTGAAATCCCACATGGGGTGGCCTCTGTATTGAAGCGGCTGCACCCCTCGCGTAATGCATATGGCCATGACCTTGATCATGCTCAGTCCGGAATGAGCTAACAACCTTATCCAGCTCATCAGGTAAAGGACGTCCCTGTCAGTTTCCCTCTGAGGATTCCGCGGGCGCCAACTCAGGCGCTTCTTCAACGGAGCATTATTGAACTCAGGGAGGCCGATCCATACAGGGTCCGGCAGGGGGACGTCATCTATATAGAACCACTCCAAGGACCAGTCCTCAGACGTCCTCTTTGGGGTACCGGATAGATATCCGGTCCCGACGATGCGCCATAGTTTGGCTCCGACCACTTGATAAATAGACCCCTCCTGAGAACGAGGCACGACGCAAAACAACCTCTTCCACTGCGTGAAATGGGCCTCAACGCCCAAGAACAGCTCGCAGAGGGCCACGTAGCCCGCAATGTGTAGAAGGGAGGCGGGCGTGAGGTTGTATAGCTGGAGGCCGTAGAATTCCAGCAACCCTCGGAGAAACGGATGAATTCTAAATCCGAGTCCTCTCATAAAATAAGGGACTAGGCATACCCGCTCTCCTCGAGAGGGATTGGGGACGCTCTCCGCCTGCTCTCCGCCGCTATAGGTAGCCATCCCGGCTCGAACTGGGACCATATATGCTGGGGGGAGAAGCCCCTTGGACTGAAGCGCTACTAACTCGCTATGCGGGACGGAACACCGCCCCCAATCTCCGGGCCAAGGGCTAGAGAGGCGAGAGGAGGAGCTGCACCGACCGGCCATGGTGGAATGGATCCCTGTGGAAGGCACTCTGATGAAGGCTCGCGGAGGGAAGATGGTGTGAATTGGATCTAAATCCCCATCTCTTTTATGGGCGGTTCATTAACGCAACCGAGGGGGTAAATGAAAAAATCCCCTAGCTTTTCGCATTCGTTTGACACGTGGAAGATGGTCATTATGGGGCACAAAAGCCGAGGAGGGCAGCACGCACTAGAAGCCGGACACTATTCGATGGGTACATGGAATTTGAAGAAGAACCCGCCTTGCAATGCCGAAGACAACTTGCGCGCCGGACTCGTCGTCATTGAAGCCTGGTTCAGGGGCTACTGAGGGAGTCCTAGATTAGGGGGTTTCCGGATGGCCGGACTCCCGGACTATGAAGATACAAGATTGAAGACCCCGTCCCATGTCCGGATGGGACTTTCCTTGGCGTGGAAGGCAAGCTTGGCGATACGATATGAAGATCTCCTCCCATTGTAACCGACTCTGTGTAACCCTAGCCCTCTCCGGTGTCTATATAAACCGGAGAGTTTTAGTCCGTAGGACGAACAACAATCATACCATAGGCTAGCTTCTAGGGTTTAGCCTCTCTGATCTCGTGGTAGATCCACTCTTGTACTACCTATATCATCAATATTAATCAAGCAGGAGTAGGGTTTTACCTCCATCGAGAGGGCCCGAACCTGGGTAAAAACACTGTGTCCCTTGTCTCCTGTTACCATCCGCCTAGACGCACAGTTCGGGACCCCCTACCCGAGATCCGCCGGTTTTGACACCGACAGTCATGCCCCGATGGTCAATGGTTTATTCTTAATGAATCTCGAACGTAATGTTACACATATTCATATTGTGAATACTAAAAGATGTAAAGTTGATAACGATAGTCCCACATACTTGTGGCACTGCCGCCTTGGTCACATTTGTGTCAAGCGCATGAAGAAGCTCCATGCTGATGGACTTTTAGAGTCTCTCAATTATGAATCATTTGACACATGCGAACCATGCCTCATGGGCAAAATGACCAAGACTCCGTTCTCCGGAACAATGGAGCGAGCAACCGACTTATTGAAAATCATACATACTGATGTGTGTGGTCCAATGAGCATTGAGGCTCGCAGAGGATATCGTTATGTTCTCACTCTCACCGATGACTTAAGTAGATATGGGTATGTCTACTTGATGAAACACAAGTCTGAGACCTTTGAAAAGTTCAAGGAATTTCAGAATGAAGTAGAGAATCAACGTGATCGAAAAATAAAGTTCTTACAATCAGATCGTGGAGGAGAATATTAAGTCACGAATTTGGTATGCACTTAAGAAAATGTGGAATCGTTTCACAACTCACGCCGCCTAGAACACCTCAGCGTAATGGTGTGTCCGAACGTCATAATCGCACTCTATTGGATATGGTGCGATCTATGATGTCTCTTACTGATTTACCGCTATCATTTTGGGGATACGCTCTAGAGACAGCTACATTCACTTTAAATAGGGCTCCGTCTAAATCCGTTGAGACGACACCGTATGAATTATGGTTTGGAAAGAAACCTAAGCTGTCATTTCTAAAAGTTTGGGGATGTGATGCTTATGTCAAGAAACTTCAACCTGAAAAGCTCGAACCCAAGTCGGAAAAATGCGTCTTCATAGGATACCCTAAGGAAACCATTGGGTATACCTTCTACCTTATATCCGAAGGCAAGATCTTTGTTGCCAAGAACAGATCCTTTCTAGAAAAAGAGTTTCTCTCGAAAGGAGTAAGTGGGAGGAAAGTAGAACTCGATGAAGTACTACCTCTTGAACCTGAAAGTAGTGCAGCTCAGGAAAATGTTCCTGTGGTGCCTACAACGACTGGAGAGGGAATTAACGATGATGATCAAGGTACTTAGGATCAATTTGCTACTGAACTTCATAGGTCCACAAGGACACGTTCCACACCAGAGTGGTATGGCAACCCTGTCCTGGAAATCATGTTGTTAGACAACGGTGAACCTTCGAACTATGAAGAAGTGATGGCGGGCCTAGATTCCAACAAATGGCTTGAAGCCATGCAATCCGAGATAGAATCCATGTATGAAAACAAAGTATGGAATTTGACAGACTTGCCCGATGATCGGCGAGCGATAGAAAACAAATGGATATTTAAGAAGAAGACGGACGCGGATGGTAATGTTACCATCTATAAAGCTCGACTTGTCGCTTAGGGTTATCGGCAAGTTCAAGGGGTTGACTACGATGAGACTTTCTCTCCCATAGCGAAGCTAAAGTCCGTCCGAATCATGTTAGCAATTGCCGCATACTATGACTATGAGATATGGCAGATGGACGTCAAAACGGCATTCCTTAATGGCTATCTTAAGGAAGAACTGTATATGATGCAGCCGGAGGGTTTTGTCGATCCTAGGAATGCTAACAAGGTATGCAAGCTCCAGCGATCCATTTATGGGCTGGTGCAAGCATCTCGGAGTTGGAACATTCGCTTTGATGAGATGATCAAAGCATTTGGGTTTATGGAGACTTATGGAGAAGCCTGTGTTTACAAGAAAGTGAGTGGGAGCTCTGTAGCATTTCTCATATTATATGTAGATGACATACTTTTGATGGGAAATGATATATAATTTTTGGACAGCATTAAGGCCTACTTGAATAAGTGTTTTTCAATGAAGGACCTTGGAGAAGCTGCTTACATAATAGACATCAAGATCTATAGGGATAGATCGAGACGCCTCGTAGGTCTTTCACAAAGCACATACCTTGATAAGATTTTGAAGAAGTTCAAAATGGATCAGTCCAAGAAAGGGTTCTTGCCTGTATTGCAAGGTGTGAGATTGAGCTCGGCTCAATGCCCGACCACGGCAAAAGATAAAGAAGAGATGAGTGTCATCCCCTATGCCTCGGCCATAGGATCTATTATGTATGCCATGTTGTGTACCAGACTTGATGTAAACCTTGCCGTAAGTTTGGTAGGAAGGTACCAAAGTAATCCCGGCAAGGAACACTGGACAGCGGTCAAGAATATCCTGAAGTACCTGAAAAAGACAAAGGACATGTTTCTCGTTTATGGAGGTGACGAAGAGCTCGTCGTAAAGGGTTACGTCGACGCTAGCTTTGACATAGATCTGGAGGACTCTAAGTCACAAACCGGATATGTGTATATTTTGAATCGTGGAGCAGTAAGCTGGTGCAGTTGCAAGCAGAGCGTCGTGGCAGGATCTACATGTGAAGTGGAGTACATGGCAGCCTCGGAGGCAGCACATGAAGCAATATGGATGAAGGAGTTCATCACCGACCTAGGAGTCATACCCAATGCGTCGGGGCCAATCACTCCCTTCCGTGACAACACTGGAGCTATTGCCCTTGCCGAGGAGCCCAGGTTTCACAAGAAGACCAGGCACATCAAGCATCGTTTCAACTCCATCCGTGAAAATATTCAAGATGGAGACATAGATATTTGCAAAGTACATACGGATCTGAATGTCGCAGATCAATTGACTAAACCTCTTCCGCGAGCAAAACATGATCAACACCAGAACTCTATGGGTGTTCGATTCATCACAATGTAACTAGATTATTGACTCTAGTGCAAGTGGGAGACTGTTGGAAATATGCCCTAGAGGCAATAATAAAAGGATTATTATTATATTTCCTTGTTCATGATAATTGTCTTTTATTCATGCTATAATTGTATTATCTGGAAAACGTAATACACGTGTGAATACTTAGACCACAACATGTCCCTAGTGAGCCTCTAGTTGACTAGCTCGTTGATCAACAGATAGTCATGGTTTCCTGACTATGGACATTCGATGTCATTGATAGCGGGATCACATCATTAGGAGAATGATGTGATGGACAAGACCCAATCCTAAGCATAGCACAAAGATCGTGTAGTTCGTTTGCTAGAACTTTTCCAATGTCAAGTATCTTTTCCTTAGACCATGAGATCGTGTAACTCCCAGATGCCATAGGAGTGCTTTGGGTGTACCAAATGTCACAACGTAACTGGGTGACTATAAAGGTGCACTACAGGTATCTCCGAAAGTGTCTATTGGGTTGACACGTATCAAGACTGGGATTTGTCACTCCGTATGACGGAGAGGTATCTTTGGGCCCACTCGGTAATGCATCATCATAATGAACTCAAAGTGACCAAGTGTCTGGTCATGGGATCATGCATTACAGTACGAGTAAAGTGACTTGCCGGTAACGAGATTGAACGAGGTATTGGGATACCGACGATCGAATCTCGGGCAAGTAAAATACCGATTGACAAAGGGAATTGTATACGGGGTTGCCAAAATCCTCGACATCGTGGTTTATCCGATGAGATCATCGAGGAGTATGTGGGAGCCAACATGGGTATCCAGATCCCGCTGTTGGTTATTGACCGGAGAGCCGTCTCGGTCATGTCTGCATGTCTCCCGAACCCGTAGGGTCTACACACTTAAGGTTTGGTGATGCTAGGGTTGTATGAATATGAGTATGCAGCAAACCAAAAGTTGTTCGGAGTCCCGGATGAGATCCCGGACGTCACTAGGAGTTCCGGAATGGTCCGGAGGTAAAGAATTATATATGGGAAGTCGATTTTCGGCCATCGGGAAAGTTTCGGGGTCCACTGGTATTGTACTAGGACCACCGGAAGGGTCCTCGGGGTCCATCGGGTGGGGCCACCTATCCTGGAGGGCCCCATGGGCTGAAGTGGGAGGGGAGCCAGCCCCTAGTGGGCTGGTGCACCCCCCCTGGGCCCCCCTCTACGCCTAGGGTTGGGAACCCTAGGGGAGGGGGCGCCTCCACTTGCCTTGGGGGGCACTCCACCCCCCTTGGCCGCCGCCCCCCCCCCTAGAGATCCCATCTCTAGGGCCGGCGCCCCCCTGGGGTCCCTATATAAAGAGGGGGGTGGGAGGGCAGCCGCACCCAACACCCTGGCGCCTCCCTCCCCTCCCTGCTACACCTCTCCCTCCCGTAGTTGCTTGGTGAAGCCCTGCCGGAGCCCTGCTGCATCCACCACCACGCCGTCATGCTGCTGGATCTTCATCAACCTCTCCTTCCCCCTTGCTGGATCAAGAAGGAGGAGACGTCACGCTGACCGTACATGTGTTGAATGCGGAGGTGCCATCTGTTCGGCGCTAGGATCTCCCGTGATTTGGATCACGACGAGAACGACTCCCTCAACCCTGTTCTCTTGAACGCTTCCGCACGCGATCTACAAGGGTATGTAGATGCACTCTTCTCTCGTTGCTAGATGAACTCATAGATTGATCTTGGTGAACGTAGGAAATTTTTTATTTTATGCAACGATCCCCAATAGTTTCAACAATGTCAGAACCAGCGACCGGCTCAGGACCTGATTCCCCGATATTGCCGATGAAGACTCGAATTCCGCTGAAGGGGACCCGGTAGCCGTACTCGATTGAATCGGCCTCTAGACCCCAGCCAGAATCATCGATGTAGATCTTGCCGCAACGGCTCTTGGTCATCTGTCCCGCGGTGTATCCCTTGATCCCTGAGAAGCTGCCCTTCAAGAAGTCAAAACCATCGTACTCAGGCCCCACGGTGGGCCCAACTGACATGGTTTTGTCATGGCAGATGTCCTAGTGACAAGACTTAGGTGTGGAGCCATCACAACTAGGTTGACTAGAAGGGGTTGAACGGGACAAAGGACAAGAGAGTTACCCAGGTTCAGCCCCTCGCGATGGAGGTAAAAGCCTACTCCTACTTTAGATTGTATTACTTGAGTTCCGATTACCAGGGAGCGAGATACGCTTGACCTAGCTTTCGAGTGCTTGTTTCTTGAGTTAACCCGCCGCCGGATCTCACCTTTATATACATAGGTCGAGGCTAGGCGACTTACAGAGTCCCGACCGGCTCACACATCGTGACCGGCTCAGTTTATAACTAATTCTTGCCTTACAGTACAAGTCATCATACGGCGGCTCATGGGCCCTTGTTCTAGGCCTTATACAGGCATGCCTACATGATTCACCATCTTTACGTCTTGGGCTTCTTTGGACTTCTTCGTAATGAGTCGTCGATGGTATAACCCAGCCCCTCCTGGGCGGGTCATGCCTAGGAGTGATATCTCCAATATGGATGATACTTAAACCACTTCTTCTTGGGGAGATCAACATGAGTAGCAAATGATTCACAGAAAGAAGCTACCATCTCAGAGTCAAGTCCATACTTAGTGCTAAATGTATGACAAAGCATCGGTATCCATAAAAGATTTAACACAATCAAGCTCGAGCCTTATACCTGACTCTTTACCTTTCTCAAGTTCCCAATCTTCGGAGTTGTGTTTAATTCTTTCCAAAAGATCCCATTTGAATGTAATAGTCTTCTTCATAAAAGAACCAACACAAGAGGTATCGAGCATGGATTCATCATTATGAGAAAGCCAAGCATAAAAATTCTGAATAATAATTTCTCTTGAGAGTTAATGATTGGGGCATGAATACATCACTGACTTAAGCCTCCCCCAAGCTTGAGCGATATTTATCCTTCATGAGGCCTATATATATATATATATATATATATATATATATATATAAAATTTCGATCACGATGAACCAGATGCATGGGATAAAACTTATGATAAAATTCCAACTTTATTCGGTTTCAGTCCCGGTCCCATGTTCCAATATCATCACATAACCTATACCATGTCAATAATTTCCCCCCCAAAGATAAAGGGAAAACTTTCCTCTTGAATCCATCTTCGGATAAACCTGCAAGCTTAAACAATCCACAAACTTTATCCACACATATAACATGCATATCAGGATGCATCGTTCCATCTCCTGCATAAGGATTGGCTAGCAGTTTCTCTATCATACCCGAAGGATTCTCATAATAAATATTTTCAGTAGGCGCAATAGGTTGAGGAGCAACTCTTATTGCTTTTGGACGAGGTGAAGATACCCTGAACAAGCCCCTCAAAGGATTATTTTCCGTAGTGACAAGTGATAGTATATTTCAGCACGTAATATAAATGTTTCCTTACCAAATTCTACTCACCAAAGTCGCTTCACTCACCGGAAATGGCGCCGGAAAAGTTTCTTGATGACCCAAAAGTATAGGGGATAATATTATTCCTTCTGATAAGTAAGAGTGTCAAACCAAATGAGGAGTAGAAGGAAATGACAAGCAGTTTTCAGCAAGGTATCCTCCGTAAGCACTGAAATTATAGGTAACAAATAATTTGGTAGCAAGGTAATTCACTACGGGTAACAAGTAACAAGTGTAGCAAAAGTTCAGCAAGGTGGCCCAATCCTTTTATAGCAACGGACAAGCCTGGACGAACTCTTATATAAAGCAAAGCGCTCTCGAGGACACATGGAAATTATCATCAAGTTAGTTTTCATCATGCTCATATGATTCACGTTCGCTACTTTCGTAAGTTGATATGTGGGTGGACCGATGCTTGGGTGTCGTCCTTACTTGGACAAGCCTACCACTTATGATTAACCCCTCTCGCAAGCATCTGCAACTACGAAAAAAGAATTAAGATAAATCTAACCACAACATTAAACATGGGGATCCAAATCCGCCCCTTATGAAGGAACGCATATACTAGGGTTTAAGCTTCTGTCACTCTAGCAACCCATCATCTACTTGATACTTCCCAATGCCTTTCCCTAGGCCCAAATCATGGTGAAGTGTCATGTAGTCGATGTTCACATAACACCACTAGAGTAAAGACAACATACATCTCACCAAAATGTTGGAAGACTACCAAATTCACATGGTTACTTATAATAGGACTTCTCCCATGTCCTCGGGAACAAAAGTAACTACTCACAAAGCTTTTTAACATTCATGATCAGAGGAGTATTAGATATCATTTAGGATCTGAACCTATGATCTTCCACCAAATAAACCAGTTAGCATCAACTACAAGGAGAAATCAACACTACTAACAACCCACAAGTACCAATCTGAGGTTTTGAGACAAAGATTGAATACAAGAGATGAACTAGGGTTTGAGATGAGATAGTGCTGGTGAAGATGTTGATGAAGATTGGTCCTCCCACGTTGAGAGGATCGTTGGTGATGACGATGGCTTAGATTTTCCCCTCTCGGAGGGAAGTTTCCCCGGCTGAATCACTTTGCCGGAGGCCTAGATTGCTTCCACCCAGGTTCCACCTCGACACGGATACGCTTCGCCCCAAAAGCATTCTACTTATTTTTTCTTGGTAAAAACACTTCATATAGCAGAAGATGGGCACCGGAGGCTGGCCAGGGGGCCCACAAGCTCAGGGGGCGCACCCTATACGCATGCCCCCAGGCTTTTGGCCACATGGTGGGTCCCTCTAGGTATTTCCTCGCCCGATATTTTTTTATATATTCCAAAATAATTCTCTATAAAGTTTCAGGACATTTGGAGTTGTTTGTGTACTATAGATCTCAGATTTGCTCCTTTCGAGTCCAGAATTCCAGCTACTGGATTCTCCCTCTTCATGTGAATCTTGCAAAATAAGAGAGAAAAGGCATGGGAATTGCATCATAAAGAGTAATAACAGTCCATCATGCAACAAATATCAACGTAAAAACATAAAAACATTCTCCCGTCATGCGCAGAGCGGGCAGGGCGTGACGTGCCTCCTCCCCCTCCTCAGAGGCGCGCCGCCGCCGATTGACGCCATGTAGCGTGTGCTCCAGAGCCATCCCACAACTCGTCCGCACCGGACGACATCGACGACAACTGCCAGATCATCCCTTGCACGCCCCCGTCTGGGTGTGTGATCCTAGACAAGCGGTGCAACCATCAGGACCACATCCTCCACGACATTGTCAGGGCTGGGCGCCAAAACCGCCCGGCCCTCGGTGGCAGTACCATCACTAAGGGGGCTATCTGGACCTTACCCCAAGCTACGCCACATGGTGTGGCTTGAAAAGTTCAAGGTTGAGCTCCCACCATGCTACGACGGCAACACCAACCCCACGGAGTTCCTCATGCTCTACACCATCAGCATCCGGGCCGTGAATGGGGACAACCAAGTCATGGCGAACTGGTTCCCCACGGCCCTCAAGGATGTCGTGCGCTCGTGGCTCATGAATCTTTCGGAGGCATCCATCTCCTCATGGGCCGAGCTGTGCAAGCTGTTCATCGACAACTTCGCGGGAATGAGCGACCGCCCTCTCATGCTCAATGACCTAAGAGCCATGCGTTAGCGCCCTTGCAAGACCCTCGGCAAGTTCATCCAGTGCTTTAGCCAGGTGCGCAATAGTATCCCGAAGGCCTTCGATGCCGAGATCATCTCCGCCTTCACCAACACCGTCATGGACATGAAGATGTGAAAAAAATCTCTCTATCAACGATGAGCTTGCTCCGTGGCCGAGCTATTTGTCCTCGTCGACCGCTGCATCAAGGCTGAATAGGGCTGCCTCTTCATCCACAATGACCTAGATGCTGAATCGAGCACGAACAAGTCCAAGGTCAAACATGCAAAGAGCAAGGGCCCTGCCGTCCTCACGGCGGAGCCGGACTACAAGCGTGGTCGCGATCGTGACGAGGCCAAGAAGGATGACCGTCCTTTTTGCGCCTACCACAATGTGAACTCCCACATCATCGAAGACGCCATGTGCTCAAGCTTCTTCATGAGGGCCGCACCGAGCACCGTGGCAGCCGCAAGGATCATGGCAAGGGTCGTGGTGGTAACTGGTACTTCGCGAGCTTGCGTAGGTTTTTTGCTTGAAGGGGAAAGGGTGATGTAGCAAAGTAGAGATAAGTATTTCCCTCGGTTTGAGAACCAAGGTATCAATCTAGTAGAAGACAATGCACAAATCACCGAATACCAGCACAAACAATCAAACAAACTTGCACCCAGTGCGATAAAGGGGTTGTCAATCCCTTCACGGTTACTTGCAAAATTGAGATCTGATAGAGATAGATAAACGATAAAGTAAATACTTTTTGGTAATTTCGGTTTATAAGAACGAAAAGTAAAGGATTGCAAGAATAGTAAATTGGAAACTAAGCTTGTAGATCGGAAATTTATATGATGGAAAATAGACACCGGGGCCATAGTTTTCACTAGAGGCTTCTCTCAAGATAGAAAAAATTACGGTGGGTGAACAAGTTACTGCCGAGCAATTGATAGAAAAGCGCAAAGTTATGATGATATCTAAGGCAATGATCATGAATATAGGCATGACGTCCGTGTCAAGTAGACAAACTCCTGCCCGCATCTACTACGATTACTCCACACATCGACCGCTATCCAGCATGCATCTAGAGTATTAAGTTCATAAATAACGGAGTAACACATTAAGTAAGATGACATGACACTACTGCAGGATGCTGCTAACATGACACTACGATCAGAGACCCTTCGACGAAACTGTGTGCAATGCAATAATCGCAAACGGTGATGTAAAAAACCCGTGAAAAGAGGTGCAAAACGTTTGAAATGATAGATGCATCAAACACAGTTCAGATTTTTGTTGCGTGTTCGATTCAGGGCATATAGTTCAGTTCCGTTAACTATTTGTGATGAGGAGGAACAAAAGAAATGGGCTGCCAGATGAAGGCATGTGCGATGTAGAGCATATGATTAACTCGGATGAACTGTTTGTGATGAGGCGGAACAATAGAAACGGGCAGCCATATGAAGGTGTGTGCAATATACGGCATACAGTTTAGTTGGATGAACTGTTTGCGCTGAGCCAAGAGAACAGAAATGGTTCAACTTAACAAGATGTGTGTGATACGCGACAAACAGGTCTGTAATCAGAAATGTGTGGGAAGACCGATGACAAAACAGATGATTCCTGTTAACAAGCCGTGTGTGTTGTGAGCAAACAATTGCTGGCATACAATTGCCAGTGATTGATGAAAGCACCACCTATGGGTTTCATTGTTTAGTCTGTGTGCGATGTGATTTGCTCTATCTATAGAGCATCAACATATATATACTTAAAAAGAAAGCATTGCATAACAAAATTAAGCATACAATTACACAAGTGACTACACATATAACATTTCCACACACCAAAGTAAGCAATTACATGCATACTCAACTAGGAGAAGCGAGGATCTAATCATCTACTTCTTGTTGCGACGATGCTTGCCATTGCTCTGCTTCCGGCTGGATCCATGGCCATTTTGGGGAAGGAGGAATTTCCTCATGTCAACAATCCACATGTACATGTCGTAGGACGTGTACGCCTCCTTGGCCGCTTACACGACGTGACCTTTGTTGAGTTTCTCCATCCAGGCCGAGTGCGAGGCATGCTTGTCCTTGTTCCAGGAATCCTTCATGTCTTTGTAGTAGGGGTTGATGATGGCCTCGGCGAGGTGAACTAGTGAGTCCTTCTCATGCTCCTTGCTGCACCATATCTTGTATTGGCCCTGGAT
Organism: Triticum aestivum; assembly: GCF_018294505.1. Lineage (NCBI taxonomy): Eukaryota > Viridiplantae > Streptophyta > Magnoliopsida > Poales > Poaceae > Triticum > Triticum aestivum. Next base: position 242,952,924 of record NC_057804.1, read on the forward strand.
GTCGACAAGATTCTGGCAGGCGATGCCCGAATTCTTGAGCACCTTGGCATCGTTGGTGATGTCCACCATAGTGAACATGTAGTGGGGGCTGTTGACAAACCTGGCGAAATGCTCACAAGGCCTTGTGGCTAGGTAGTAGTGGTAGACGAGGACATGGTTGGACACGCACATAAGGGTGATGACGACCTTGGGACGAGACTCGACACGAGTGTGGGTGTACTTGAGGTTGAACCCCACCACATTGTACTTCTCCTCGGCAAGAAATAGCTCCATGATGTGGATGGAGTGCTCCACCCAGACCAGGTTGTTGGTCTACACCACCGAGATCTCCGTGAACCTTCGGTGGGTGTCCACCATGGCATGCATGGTGAACTGCTGCTCGTTGTCGGCAGCCGCTCGGAGCGCCATTGGAGCCGCGCAGGATACCCTCTAAGAACTTGTCGTGGTGGGGGTGCTTCTTGAAATGGTGGGGGGCGATTGTAAGGTTGAAGAGACACAAGAGGCTTAAATGGCTGCTATAACAAATGGGGGCTAGCCGGCCTGTAATCGTCACGTCTTGTCACACTTTTGATAGCGGAGGATTCTAATACGTCCATTTTGCATCATGCTTTTATATCAATATTTATTGCATAATGGGCTGTTATTTCACGTTATGTCACAATACTTATGGCTAGTCTCTCTTATTTTACAAGTTTTACATGAAGAGGGAGAATGCCAATAGTTGGAATTCTGGGCTGCAAAAGGAGCAAATATTGGAGACCTATTCTGCGCAACTCCAAAAGTCCTGAAACTCCACGGAATATCTTAAAATAAATAAAGAAAAATCGTCGCCAAAGATGCAGGTCAGGGGGCCCACACCCTGCTCACGAGGGTGGGGGCGCCCCCTGGGGCACGCCCCCTACCTCGTGGGCCCCCTCGTGGCTCTCCGACGCCCATCTTCTCCTATATGAAGTCTTTCGATAAGAAAAAAATAGAAGGCAACCTTTCGGGACGAGACTCTGCCGCCACGAGGCGGAACCTCGACGGAACCAATCTAGGGCTCCGGCAGAGCTGTTCTGCCGAGGACACATCCCTCCGGGAGGGGGAAATCATCACCATCATCATCACCAATGCTCCTCTCATCGGGAGAGGGCAATCTCCATCAACATCGTCACCAGCACCATCTCATCTCCAAACCCTAGTTCATCTCTTGTATCCAATTCTTGTCTCCAAGTCCGGGATTCGTGCTAGTAGGTTGCTAGTAGTGTTGATTACTCCTTGTAGTTGATGCTAGTTGGTTTATTTGGTGGAAGATCATATGTTCAGATCCTTTATGCATATTATTACCCCTCTGATTATGAACATGAATATGCTTTGTGAGTAGTTACGTTTGTTCCTGAGGACAAGGGAGAAGTCTTGCTATTAGTAGTCATGTGAATTTGGTATTCATTCGATATTTTGATAAGATGTATGTTGTCTAGCCTCTAGTGGTGTTATGTGAACGTCGACTGCATAACACTTCACCATTATTTGGGCCTAGAGGAAGGCATTGGGAAGTAATAAGTAGATGATGGGTTGCTAGAGTGACAGAAGCTTAAACCCTAGTTTATGCGTTGCTTCGTAAGGGGCTGATTTGGATCCATATGTTTCATGCTATGGTTAGGTTTACCTTAATACTTTTGTTGTAGTTGCAGATGCTTGCAATAGAGGTTAATCATAAGTGGGATGCTTGTTCAAGTAATAACAGCACCCAAGCACCGGTCCACCCACATATCAAATTATCAAAGTACCGAACGCGAATCATATGAGCATGATGAAAACTAGCTTGACGATATTCCCATGTGTCCTCGGGAGCGCTTTTCCTATTATAAGAGTTTGTCCAGGCTTGTCCTTTGCTACTAAAAGGATTGGGCCACCTTGCTGCACTTTATTTACTTTTGTTACTTGTTGCTCGTTACAATTTATCTTATCACAAAACTATCTGTTACCACTTATTTCAGTACTTGCAGATAATACCTTGCAGAAAACCGCTTATCATTTCCTTCTGCTCCTCGTTGGGTTCGACACTCATACTTATCAAAAGGACTACGATAGATCCCCTATAATTGTGGGTCATCAAGACTCTTTTCTGGCGCCGTTGCCGGGGAGTGCAGCGCCTTTTGGTAGGTGGAATTTGGTAAGGAAAAATTTATATAGTGTGCTGAAATTTTCTGTCACTTGTTATTATGGAAAGTAATTCTCTGAGGGGCTTGTTCGGAGTATCTTGACCCCGTCCAGTAGAGCAAAGAGTTGCTCCTCAACCTACTGAACCTATTTAAAATGAAACTCCTTTTGAAATCCCTTCAGGTATGATGGAAAAACTGCTAGCTAACACTTTTATAGGAGATGGAACAAAGCATCCTGATGAACATCTACTCTATGTAGATGAAGTTTGTGGACTATTTAAGCTTTCAGGTATACTCGATGATGTTGTTAAGAAGAAGGCCTTCCCTTTATCTTTGAAGGGAGACGCATTGACATGGTACAGGCTATGTGATGATATGAGATCATGGAACTATAAAAGTTTGAAATTGGAATTTCATCAAAAGTATTACCCTATGCATCTTGTTCATCGTGATCGCAATTATATATATATTTTTTGGCTCGCGAAGGAGAAAGCATCGCTCAAGCTTGGGGGAGGCTTAAATCAATGTTATATTCATGCCCCAATCATGAGCTCCCAAGAGAAGTAATTATGCAAAGTTTTTATGCTCGGCTTTCTGATAACAATCGCACCATGCTCGATACTTCTTGTGCTGGCTCTTTTATGATGAAGACTATTGAAATTAAATGGAGTTTATTGGATAGACTTAAACGCAACTCTGAAGATTGGGACCTCGACGAAGGTAAGGAGTCAGGTATGACACCTAAGTTTGATTGTGTTAAATCTTTTATGGATACCGATATTTTCCGTAAGTTTAGCACTAAATATGGACTTGACTCTGAGATAGTAGCTTCTTTCTGTGAATCTTTTGCTACTTATGTTGATCTCCCCAAGGAGAAGTGGTTTAAATATCATCCTCCCATAGAAGTAAAAGTAGTTGCACCTATTAAAGTTGAAGAAAAGACTGTCACTTATAATGATCCTATTGTTCCCACTTCTTATGTTGAGAAACCACCTTTCTTTGTTAGAATGAAGGATCATGCTAAAGCTTCAACTGTTGTTCATAAAAGCAATATTAGAACTTATACACCTCCTGAGCAAGTCAAAGTAGAACCTAATATTGCTATTGTTAAAGATCTCTTGTCTGATAATATTGATGGGCATGTTATTCAATTCTATGGTGAAACTGCTAGAATTGCTAAACCTTGTGCTAGAGATAAACATAGACCTGTGGTAGGCGTTCCCGTTATTTCTGTTAAAATAGGAGATCATTGTTATCATGGCTTATGTGATATGGGTGCTAGTGCTAGTGTTATACCTATTACCTTGTATGAATAAATTATGCATGATATTGCACCTGCTGAGTTAGAAGATATTGATGTTACAATTAAACTTGCCAATAGAGATACTATATCTGCAATGGGAGTTGTTAGAGATATTGAAGTCTTGTGTGGAAAAACCAAATATCCCGCTGATTTTCTTGTTCTTGGTTCCCCACAAGATAGCTTTTGTCCCATTATATTTGGTAGACCCTTCTTGAATACTGTTAATGCTAAGATAGACTGCGAAAAGAATGTTGTTACTATTGGCTTGGATGATACGGTTCATGAGTTTAATTTCTCTAAATTTAGTAAACAACATCGTGAGGAAGAATTGCCTAGTAAAGATGAAATTGTTGGTCTTGCTTCTATTTCCGTACCTCCTAGTGATCCTTTAGAACACTATTTTTTAGACCATGAAAATGATATGTTCATGAATGAAAGAAGGGAAATAGATGAAGTATTCTTTAAATAGGAGCCTATTCTGCAACACAATTTGCCTGTTGAAATCCTAGGGGATCCTCCTCCACCCAAGGGTGATACCGTGTTTCAGCTTAAACTGTTGCCTGATAATCTTAAATATGCTTATCTTGATGAAAAGAAAATTTATCCTGTCATTACTAGTGCTAACCTTTCAGAGCATGAAGAAGAAAGATTATTGAAAACCCTGAAGAAGCACCGTGCCTCTATTGGATATACTCTTGATGATCTTAAGGGCATCAGTCCCACTCTATCACAACATAAAATAAATTTGGAAGCGGATGCCAAACCAGTTCGTGATCCTCAACGATGTTTGAATCCTAAAATGAAAGAAGTGGTAAGAAAAGAAATACTTAAGCTTCTGGAGGCAGGTATAATTTATCCCGTTGCTGACAGTCAGTGGGTAAGTCCTGTCCATTGTGTCCCTAAGAAGGGAGGTATTACTGTTGTCCCTAATGATAAAGATGAATTGATTCCGCAAAGAATTATCACAGGTTATAGGATGGTAATTGATTTCCACAAATTAAATAAGGCTACTAAGAAAGATCATTACCCCTTACCTTTTCTTGATCAAATGCTAGAAAGATTATGCAAACATACACATTATTGCTTTCTAGATGGTTACTCTGGTTTCTCTCAAATACCTGTGTCGGCTAGAGACCAATCAAAGACTACTTTTACATGCCCTTTTGGTACTTTTGCTTATAGACGTATGCCTTTCGGTTTATGTAATGCACTTGCTACCTTTCAAAGATGCATGATGGCTATATTCTCTGATTTTTGTGAAAAAATTTGTGAGGTTTTCATGGATGATTTTTCCATCTATGGTTCCTCTTTTGATGATTGTTTGAGCAATCTTGATCGAGTCTTGCAGAGATGTGAAGAAACTAATCTTGTCTTGAATTGAGAAAAGTGCCACTTTATGGTCAATGAAGGTATTGTCTTGGGGCACAAAGTTTCTGAAAGAGGTATTGAAGTTGATAAAGCCAAGGTTGATGCTATTGAAAAGATGCCATGTCCCAAGGACATCAAAGGTATAAGAAGTTTCCTTGGTCATGCCGGATTTTATAGGAGGTTCATTAAGGACTTCTCAAAAATTTCTCGACCTCTGACTAATTTACTACAAAAAGATGTACCATTTGTATTTGATGATGATTGTGTAGAAGAATTTGAAATACTTAAGAAAGCATTAGAATCTGCACCTGTTGTTCAGCCACCTGATTGGAATTTACCATTTGAAATTATGTGTGATGCTAGTAATTATGCTGTAGGTGCTGTTCTAGGGCAAAGAGTTGTTAAGAAATTAAATGTTATCCATTACGCTAGTAAGACTCTAGACAATGCTCAAAGAAATTATGCTACTACCGAAAAGGAACTTTTAGCAGTTGTATTTGCTTGTGATAAATTCAGACCCTATATTGTTGATTCTAAAGTAACTATTCACACTGATCATGCTGCTATTAAATATCTTATGGAAAAGAAAGATGCAAAACCTAGACTTATTAGATGGGTTCTCTTGCTGCAAGAATTTGATTTGCATATTGCTGATAGAAAAGGAGCTGAGAACCCCGTTGCAGACAACTTATCTAGGTTAGAGAATGTTCCTGATGACCCACTACCTATTGATGATAGCTTTCCTGGTGAACAATTAAATGCCATAAGCACTTCTCGTAGCACTCCATGGTATGCTGATTATGCTAATTATATTGTTGCTAAATTTATACCACCTAGCTTCACATACCAACAAAAGAAAAAGTTTTTCTATGATTTGCGACATTACTTTTGGGATGACCCACATCTTTATAAAGAAGGAGTAGATGGTGTTATTAGACGTTGTGTACCTGAGCATGAACAGGGACAGATCCTACGCAAGTGTCACTCCAAAGCTTATGGAGGACACCACGCTGGAGATAGAACTGCACATAAGGTATTGCAATCCACTTTTTATTGGCCCACTCTCTTCAAGGATGCCCGTAAGTTTGTTTTGTCTTGCGATGAATGTCAAAGAATTGGTAATATTAGTAGACGTCAAGAAATGCCTATGAATTATTCACTTGTCATTGAACCATTTGATGTTTGGGGCTTTGATTATATGGGACCTTTTCCTGCCTCTAATGGTTATACACATATTTTAGTTGCTATTGATTACGTTACTAAGTGGGTAGAAGCTATTCCAACTAGTAGTGCTGATCATAACACCTCTATTAAAATGCTTAAGGAAGTTATTTTTCCGAGGTTTGGAGTCCCTAGATATTTAATGACTGATGGTGGTTCACATTTTATTCATGGTGCCTTCCGTAAAATGCTCACTAAATATGACGTTAATAATATAATTGCATCTCCATATCACCCGCAGTCTAGTGGTCAAGTAGAATTGAGCAATAGAGAGCTCAAATTAATTTTGCAAAAGACTGTTAATAGGTCTAGAAAGAATTGGTCCAAGAAGCTGGATGATGCATTATGGGCCTATAGAACTGCATATAAGAATCCTATGGGTATGTCTCCGTATAAAATGGTTTATGGAAAAGCATGTCACTTACCTCTTGAACTAGAACATAAGGCATATTGGGCTATTAAAGAGCTCAACTATGATTTCAATCTTGCCGGTGAGAAGAGGTTATTTGATATTAGCTCACTTGATAAATGGAGAACCCAAGCTTATGAAAATGCCAAGTTGTTTAAAGAAAAAGTTAAAAGATGGCATGAAAAAAAGATACAAAAGAGTGAGTTTAATGCAGGTGATTATGTATTGCTATACAACCGTCGTTTAAGATTTTTTGCAGGAAAACATCTCTCTGAATGGGAAGGTCCCTACATTATCGAGGAGGTCTATCGTTCCAGTGCCATAAAAATCAATAACTTTGAAGGCACAAATCATAAGGTGGTAAACGGTCAAAGGATCAAACACTATATCTCAGGTAATCCTATAAATGTTGAAACCAATATTATTGAAACTGTAACCCCGGAGGAATACATAAGGGACACTTTCCAGACTGTTCCAGACTCTGAAAAGGAATAGGTATGTGGTATGGTAAGTAAACCGACCCCAAAACAATTTTTAAGGCAACATTTCTCTATTTTGGAATATTTAGAAAAATAGAAAAATAAGTGGCAGTCCGGGAAGGACACGAGGCCTCCATGAGGGTGGAGGGCGCGCCCCCCTAGGTGCACCCCTACCCCGTGAGCACCTCGTGTGCCCTCCAGACTCCGTTTTCTTGCATGATACGTATTTTGGTCAGTAAAAATTCATTATATATTCTTCCGAAGGTTTTGACTCTCGTATCACGCAAATCTCCCCTATTCTTGTTTCGAGCTGTTTTTCTGATAGGTCTAGATCATCATGACGACCCCAAGTGCTTCCAAGGACAAGTTCTTCAAGAAAGTGATCAACCCTTACCTCGCGGAGGTGTTGCGACACCCTCAAGCCATTGAGATGCATGATGGGTTGCTGCACATCCACGATGTTGAGGGACCAAAGGGAACCGGAAGCGTGGAGTCGAGGCTCGAAGCAATGGAGCAACAAGTTTTTAGGTGCCAGGGGATGGTGGAGCGTGGAATCAATGCTAGCCACAAGATGCTCGTGGAGTTCACCAACAACTACGAGCCGGATGCCAAGGACACCGAGGAGTCCATCTTCAAGCTACATAGGAAGATAGAGCACCTCCAAGCCCAAATCTATGATCTGCAAAATCAAAACTGTGAGTATGTATAGATTCAAAAGGATGAGTTTGGCTGCAGATTTGTGGATTCCGGAGACTCAATCATCCTTCTATGATGGTGAGCCTATGCCATGGAAGGTGGACGACAAGCCTACATCATCAACAACGCCTCCACCGTCAATAACAAAGAAGGAGGCATAATCACATGGGTATGGGCACTCCCCTTGGCAACTGCCAAGCTTGGGGGAGGTGCCCTGGTATCGTATCACCATCACAACTCCTATCTTTACCGTTTTTCTTAGTTCGATCCTATTAGTAGTATCTTGATTTAGTAGAATAAAGTCATGGCATGATCTAGTTTTGACTTTTGCTTTATGATCCTTCTTTGTAATCGAGTCCGTGAGCTATATAATAAAGATTAGTGTTGAGTCAAGGGCTTGACTATTTTGCCATGATCTTGGGTGAATAAAAGAAAATAAGAAAAGGAATAAAAAGAATCAAAGAGTTCATATTGATCTTATTGAAAGTAATGACTTCACATAGAAAGAGTATGATGATTAAAAGTTGTTGGGAGTTGGAAAATATAGCTTTGGTCAACGTTGCAATTAATAGGAAGTAATAAGGAAAAGAGAGGTTTCACATATAGATATATTATCATTGACACCTTTTACGATTGGGAGCACTCATTAAAATATGACATGCTAAAGAGTTGAGGTTGGACAAGGAAGACAACATAATGAGTTATGTTTTCTTACATCTGAGATAAAGTATATTGTCATGGGTCCTCTAACGTGTTGAGCTTGCCTTTCCCCCTCATGCTAGCCAAATTCTTAGCACCAAGTAGAAATACTACTTGTGCTTCCAAATACCCTTAAACCAGTTTTGCCATGAGAGTCCACCATATCTACCTATGGATTGAGTAAGATCCTTCAAGTAAGTTGTCATCGGTGCAAGCAATAAAAATTGCTCCCTAAATATGCATAACTTATTAGTGCAGAGAAAATAAGCTTTGTACAAAATTGTTGTGGACGTAATAAAAGCGACGGACTGCATAATAAAGGTCCACATACAAGGGGTAATATAAAGTTACGTTCTTTTGCATTAAGATTTTCTGCATCAACCCTAAACGCGCATGACAACCTCCACTTCCCTCTGCGAAGGGCCTATCTTTTATTATTATCCTCTACCTTATGCAAGAGTCACGGTGATATTCACCTTTCCCTTGTCATTTTATCCTTTGGCAAGCTCAGCATGTTGGAAAGAACATGATATATATATCTAACTGGATGTAGGGGAGCATGAATTATTATTGTTGACATTACCCTAGAGGTAAAAGGTTGTGGGGCAAAACTATAAGCCCCTATCTTTCTCTATGTCTGATTAAAACTCCGTAACCACAAGTATTGCATGAGTGTTAGCAATTATGAAGGACTAAGTGATAGTTGAGTATGTGGACTTGTTTTTAAGCTCTGACATAGACTCTTTCCGATGTTATGATAAATTACAATTGCTTCAATAATTGAGGTTATAATTTGTTGGTGCTCAATAAGGTTTCTTATTCATACTTTTGCATTCTAAAAAGATCATCACTTGAACATAAGTAATCATATGACAAAATCTATATATGTTGCTGTTATGGAAATAATCATGATGCCTTCATGCCCGTATTTTATTTTTATCGACGCCTCTTCCTCTAAACATGAGGACATATTTATTGTTATCGGCTTTTCGCTTGAGGACAAGCGAGGTCTAAGCTTGGGGGAGTTGATACGTCCATTTTGCATCATGCTTTTATATCAATATTTATTGTATTATGGGCTCTTATTTCACGTTATGTCACAATACTTATGACTATTCTCTCTTATTTTACAAGGTATACATGAAGAGGGAGAATGCCGGCAGCTGGAATTCTGGGCTGGAAAAGGAGCAAATATTGGAGACCTATTCTGTGCAACTCCAAAAGTCCTGAAACTCCACGGAATATCTTAAAATAAATAAAGAAAAATCATCGCCAAAGATGAAGGCCAGGGGGCCCACACCCTGCTCACGAGGGTGCCCCCCCCCCCTGGGGCACGCCCCCTACCTCGTGGGCCCCCTGGTGGCTCTCCGACGCCCATCTTCTCCTATATGAAGTCTTTCGATGAGAACAAAATATAAGGCAACCTTTCGGGATGAGACTCCACCGCCATGAGGAGGAACCTTGGCGGAACCAATCTAGGGCTCCGGTAGAGCTGTTCTGCCGGGGACACATCCCTCCGGGAGGGGGAAATCATCACCATCGTCATCACCAACACTCCTCTCATCGGGAGAGGGCAATCTCCATCAACATCTTCACCAGCACCATCTCATCTCCAAACCCTAGTTCATCTCTTGTATCCAATTCTTGTCTCCAAGTCCGGGATTGGTGCTAGTAGGTTGCTAGTAGTGTTGATTACTCCTTGTAGTTGATGCTAGTTAGTTTATTTGGTGGAAGTTCATATGTTCAGATCCTTTATGCATATTATTACCCCACTGATTATGAACATGAATATGCTTTGTGAGTAGTTACGTTTGTTCCTGAGGACAAGGGAGACGTCTTGCTATTAGTAGTCATGTGAATTTGGTATTCGTTCGATATTTTGATAAGATGTATGTTGTCTAGCCTCTAGTGGTGTTATGTGAACGTCGACTACATAACACTTCACCATTATTTGGGCCTAGAGGAAGGCATTTGGAAGTAATAAGTAGATGATGAGTTGCTAGAGTGACAGAAGCTTAAACCCTAGTTTATGCGTTGCTTCGTAAGGGGCTGATTTGGATCCATATGTTTCATGCTATGGGTAGGTTTACCTTAATACTTTTGTTGTAGTTGCGGATGCTTGTAATAGAGGTTAATCATAAGTGGGATGCTTGTTCAAGTAAGAACAGCACCCAAGCACCGGTCCACCCACATATCAAATTATCAAAGTACCGAACGCGAATCATATGAGCGTGATGAAAACTAGCTTGACGATATTACCATGTGTCCTCGGGAGCACTTTTCCTATTATAAGAGTTTTTCCAGGCTTGTCCTTTGCTACAAAAAGGATTGGGCCACCTTGCTGCACTTTACTTACTTTTGTTACTTGTTGCTCGTTACAATTTATCTTATCACAAAACTATCTATTACCACTTATTTCAGTACATGCAGAGAATACCTTGCTGAAAACCGCTTATCATTTCCTTCTGCTCCTCGTTGGGTTCGACACTCTTACTTATCGAAAGGACTACGATAGATCCCCTATACTTGTGGGTCATCAGATTCCAGTGCACGCTTGACAACACCGCACCACAGTTTGATCACGCGTGGGCTCGGAGAGGTGCCAAATGTATCGTCGGTGAGACTGTTCCCGTGCTACTGCACAGTTTACCGTGCAAGCTTCCCGCCCGGCTAGGTTTGCCATGCATCTCCTAGAAGAGGGACAAATTGTGGGTGTTTATTGGCAAAAAGCTTTCTAAAAACGAAGTGCGTGGAATGACTTCGGTCATAAGTTTACCCATGGGTGATGAGGTCAAAGTTACACAGAAGGGTGATGATGGACACTCGAGTGCGATAATTAATTCTGCACTCCACAAGGCACACGATGGAAGAAACCAACTGTGTGCAATAATGTCGAAGATCGCAGTCGAGTTAGCTGTACAGATCGTGTGCTATGAGATCGACAAGGTAAACAAATTTGAGAATGGTTAAAAAATCAAACTAAGACCATTGCATATTAAGGTCAAAATAGTGCTACCAATATAAGAGTCTCATATGATGCCATTTCAACGATTGTACCACAAAAGCTTTAAATATTGCAAGGTTCAAATTCCAGAGTTATATGGCTCAAATTCGAAGATTACAAGGTTCAAACTGATATTAGAAATGAAATTCAGCTCATCAGCTGCAAATGCTCATGCTGATCCGCTGCATGGATATCATAGAGGTTCAAACTGATATTACCCCTTCTAAGTCTGGTTTCGAAACCTCACAACTTTTGCAAAGGGGTCAGCCACTGAGAAGTCATGTATGGGATTGACATGATGAGTTCCGATTACTCTGTCATCTGAAGTTCCAAAATGAAATTTACCATTTTTGGAGCCTATTCCATTCTGCCGCATGCGCCAGCGCTGATCAACAAACCATTCATTTTTGTGAAATAAATGTAGGGCAAACCTCATTACCTTCAGCACCCTTGCTTTGACAACAAAGAACCTAGCGAATATAATCTTCGGTAATTTCCCTCGATAGGAGTTCAAAGTAATTTCTGAGAGATGCAGATATAGGCATTCGATGTGTTTGTTATATTGTATCACATTATCCACCACTGGGCCTAATCTTATCTGCAAAAGAAGAAAACATGTTAGTGCCTAGATGCCGTTTTGAACACTACTACATGCCTATTTGGTTTGCAGGATTAGTAAAATGCACTAACATGTCATCTTCAATCTGACATGATTAACATGGGCATTAACATGTCGTCTTTGATCTTCACAAGATGTTGGAGTGGATGAAATGTTCCCTAAGAAAACTAGTATAGATGAATCCAAAGGAGAAATGCATATGGATTGTAACCATATGGATCAAGCATTGTCATTGTAAACTTGAAAAGGAGACATGTATGTACTGAAATCCTCCAAAAGAAACCTTCAAAAATCGTAGTACATTGTCATTGTAAACTTGGAAACATGTTTCATGAATTGAACTCCCTTATGGTTAACATTTAACTGGAAAGGAACATCACCTTGATATATAGCTTCTCCATGCACGGAAAGCATCTTAGGAAACTGACAACTTGCTCTAGGTTGGGGCCGACATATTCTAGTGCCAAGACCTTCACTGTGCGCAGTTTCAGGGTCAAGCTTGTCGGAATCATTTTTTGAATGACAGAAAAACAAAATTCTTCAAAATTATAAATAATGTTAGTTTGTAGAAGGAGAGGTAGAAGGCGGCTGTTGTACCTGAACGAGTGTGCATCCAATAACAAGTTTAGAGTATTTGTCTGACGAGTAGCCCAACACTATCAATTTCGGTGCATGTATTCCGAATATAGTCATACGTGCTTATGGAAAAGAACTTGCATGACATCTTTTGTCCTACCCTCCCGTGGCAGCGGGGTCCTAGTGGAAACTAAGGGATATTAAGGCCTCCTTTTAATAGAGAACTGGAACAAAGCATTAGCACATAGTGAATACATGAACTCCTCAAACTATGGTCATCACCGAGAAGTATCCCGATTATTTTCACTTCAGGGTTGTCAGATCATAACACATCATAGGTGACTATAGACTTGCAAGATAGGATCAAGAACTCACTTATATTCATGAAAACATAATAGGTTCAGATCTGAGGTCATGGCACTCGGGCCCTAGTGACAAGCATTAAGCATAGCAAAGTCATAGCAACATCAATCTCAGAACATAGTAGAAACTAGGGATCAAACCCTAACAAAACTAACTTGATTACATGGTAAATCTCATCCAACCCATCACCGTCCAGCAAGCCTACGATGGAATTACCCACGCACGGCGGTGAGCATCATGAAATTGGTGATGGAGGATGGTTGATGATGACGACGACGACGAATCCCCCTCTCCGGAGACTCGAGCGGACTCCAGATCAGCCCTCCTGAGAGAGATTAGGGCTTGGCGGCGGCTCCGTATCGTAAAACCCCGATGAAACTTTCTCTCTGATTTTTTTCTCCACGAAACGGAATATATGGAGTTGGAGTTGAGGTCGGTGGAGCAGCAGGGGGCCCACGAGACAGGGGGCGCACGCAGGGGGGAGGGCGCGGCCCCCACCCTCGTGGACGGGTGTGGGCCCCTGGCCTTGATTCTTTCGCCAGTATTTTTTATATTTTCCAAAACTTATCTCCATGGATTTTCAGGTCATTCCGAGAACTTTTGTTTTGTACACATAAAACTACATCATGGTAGTTCTGCTGAAAACAACGTCGGTTCGGGTTAGTTTCATTCAAATCATGCAAGTTAGAGTCCAAAACAAGGGCAAAAGTGTTTGGAAAAGTAGATACGTTGGAGATGTATCAACTCCCCCAAGCTTAAACCTTTGCTTGTCCTCAAGCAATTCAGTTGATAAACTGATAGTGATAAAGAAAAACTTTTACAAACTCTATTTGCTCTTGTTATTGCAAATGTGTTAAGCCAGCATTCAAGTTTTCAGCAAGTATTATGAACTAACCATACTCACAATAACACCTAGGTCTCAGGATTACTCATATCAATGGCATAATCAGCTAGCGAGCAATAATAATAAAACTCGGATGACAACACTTTCTCAAAACAATCATAATATGATATAACAAGATGGTATCTCGCTAGCCCTTTCTGAGACCGCAAAACATAAATGCAGAGCACCTTTAAAGATCAAGGACTGACTAAACATTGTAATTCATGGTAAAAGAGATCCAGTCAAGTCATACCCAATATAGACCAATAGTAATGAATGCAAATGATAGTGTGCTCTCCAGCGGGTACTTTTTAATGAGAAGGTGATGACTCAACATAAAAGTAAATAGATAGGCCCTTCACAGAGGGAAGTAGGGATTTGTAGAGGTGCCAAAGCTCAATTTTAAAATAGAGATGAATAACATTTTGGGCGGCATACTTTCACTGTCAATGCAACAACTATGAGATGGCTATATCTTCCATACTACATGCATTATAGGCAGTTCCCAAATAGAATGGTAAAAGTTTATACTCCGCCACCACCAACAAGCATCAATCCATGGCTTGCTCGAAACAACGAGTGCCTCCAACTAACAACAGCCCTGGGGGAGTTTTGTTTAATTAATTTGATTTGCGTTGATCCTTTTGGATCATGGGACTGGGCATCCCGTTACCGGCCCTTTCTCGTGAATGAGCAGCGGAGTCCACTCCTCTTGAGAATAACCCACCTAGCATGGAAGATATAGACAGCCCTAGTTGAAACATGAGCTGCTCGAGCATACAAAACAGAATTTCATTTGAAGGTTTGGAGTTTGGCACATACAAATTTACTTGGAACGGCAGGTAGATACCGCATATAGGAAGGTATGGTGGACTCGTATGGAACAACTTTGGGGTTTAAGGAGTTTGGATGCACAAGCAGTATTCCCGCTTAGTACAGGTGAAGGCTAGCAAAAGACTGGGAAGCGACCAACTGAGAGAGCGACAACATTCATGAACATGCATTAAAATTAATTTACACAGAGTACAAGCATGAGTAGGATATAATCCACCATGAACATAAATATCGTGAAGGCTATGTTGATTTGTTTCAACTTCATGCGTGAACATGTACCAAGTTGAGTCACTCAATTCATTCAAAGGAGGATACCATCCCATCATACCACACCACAATCATTTTAATAGCATGTTGGCATGCAAGGTAAACCATTATAACTCATAGCTAATCAAGCATGGCACAAGCAACTATAATCTCTAAATGTCATTGCAAATATGTTTACTTCATAATAAGCTGAATCAGGAACGATGAACTCATCATATTTACAAAAACACGATAGGTCGAGTTCATACCAGCTTCTCTCATCTCAATTAGTCCATCATATATCGTCATTATTGCCTTTCACTTGCACGACCGAACGATGTGTATAATAATAATAGTGCATGTGCATTGGACTAAGCTGGAATCTGCAGCATTCAACTCAAGAGAGAAGACAAAGTAATATGGGCTCTAAGTTAAATAAACTATCATGCATATGAGAGCCACTAAACAATTTCAATATGGTCTTCTACTCTCAACCCCCAAAGGAAAGAAAAGAAATAAAACTATTTACACGGGAAAGCTTCCAACAAGTAAGAAGAAGAACGAGAAATCTTTTTGGGTTTTCATTTTAAGTCCACTACAAGCATGGAAATTAAACTAACTATTTTTTTTTGGTTTTTCTTAAGGTTTATCAAACACACAAGAAGAAAACTAGAAAAAGAAATTTAAACTAGCATGGATAATACAATGAAAGAGTATGAGCACCGACGACTAGAATAGTTTGTGAACATGAATGTAAAGTCGGTGAGAAATACGTACTCCCCCAAGCTTAGGCTTTTGCCTAAGTTGGTCTAAGGCCAAGGATAGCCCGGCTGATATCCGTAGTTGTAACTGGAGTCGTACTGAGATGCAGCAGCAAATGCCTCCTGAGCTGCGGCATGTTGGTGAGCCGCCTCCGCTCTCCCCTCATGTTCAGCTGCTTCCTCCATGGTAATAACATATCTTCCTTTTGCCTGGTAATCAAAAAGGAAAGGAGCAGGAAGAGTAACATGGATAGAGCTATGTCTGTCAAAGATTAGTCGATACTGGAGGAATTGTTCATTCCTCCTAAGAAAATGATGTTTGACCATAGTGTCATAGTCTAAATAAGCAGGAGGCAACACCATATCCCCCTCTCGTGGGGCTATACCAAGATAATTAGCCACATGGGTTGCATAAATTCCTCCAAATAAATCTCCAGCCCTACCATTATTATGCAACCTATGTGCAACTATTGCCCCCAAGTTATAATCTTTATAATCTAACATGACACTCTTGAGGACACAAAGATCCGGGACACACATATGACAAGCTTCATCTTTACCGTTAATGCATCTACCAATAAAGAGAGCAAAATAATGTATAGCAGGAAAATGAATGCTCCCTATGGTAGCTTGTGCTATATCCCTAGATTCTCCCACAGTAATACTAGCAAGAAAGTCTCTAAATTTAGATTTGTGGGGATCATTAACATTGCCCCACTGTGGAAGTTTTCAAGCAGTTGTAAAATTCTCTAAGTCCATGGTATAAGATCTATCATAAATATCAAACAAGACACTCTGAGAATTACGTGAACATTTATATTTAAACCTTCCCACAAATGAATCAGTCAATAGATAGTACTGAGGACACTTATCTTGTAAGAAGTCCTCAAGATTGGCATTGCGCACATATGCGTCAAATTCCTCCTTAAAGCCTGCCTTGACAATAAAATCGTCTGATGGCCACTAACAAGCTTGCACTTATGCGCCCCTCGGTAGTTCATCGTCTTGCTCATGCATAACAAGCCTGGGTCCTTTCTTTATGGAGGAACCACTTTGATACATTCTCCTAGACATATTTCTTTTTCTGAAAAATTTCTGAAATTTTAGTAACTTCAAAATAAAAGTGAATAAAACTAAACAAGATTGGTAGCAACTACTCCTACAAGTGCCTAGATATCATGCATTAGAATTACTTGGGACCTCATAAATTTAACTTGCAAGCTCAAGAACATGGTCACCTATGCAGAAAAAAATTGCAATGAATAAAGCACTAGAATAAAAACTAATTGGACAAATGGAGGAGTCACATACCAAGCAACAATCTCCCAAAGCAGTTTTGTGAATGGTGCTTTGAGAAAGGAGATCGAAAATCACAGCAAAATGAGCTAGAACTCGTGCTTGAGCTGGATGGGGATTTTTTTGGGAAGAAGATGGAGTGTGTGGGTGTAGGAATAAGTGGAGGGGGCCCACCATGGGCCCACAAGACAGGGGGCGCGCCCAGGGGGTGTGGGCACGCCCTCCACCCTCGTGGCCAGGTACTTGCCCCTCCTGCAATGTTTTCAGTGCCTAAAATCCTCAAATGTTCCGTAAAAAATCATACTAAATTTGTAGGGCATTTGGAGCACTTTATTTTCGGGATATTTTTTATTGCACGGATAATTCAGAAAACAGACAGATAATACTATTTTTGCTTTATTTATTCTAAATAACAGAAAGTAAAAAGAGAGTACAGAAGGTTGTGCCTTCTAGTTTCATCCATCTCATGATCATCAAAATGAATCCACTAACAAGGTTGATCAGGTCTTGTTAACAAACTCATTCCGAATAACACGGAACCGGAGAAATTTCGAATAACACTAAGTTACCTCAACGGGGATATGAACATCCCCAATAATAAGAATATCATACTTTTTCTTGACAGTAGGAAGAGGAAATTCTAAACCTCCAATAATGATAGTTGGACTTTTTCCAATAGAATTGATACTATGAACTTGAGATTGTTTCCTCGGAAAATGTATTGTATGCTCATTACCATTAACATGAAAAGTGACATTGCCTTTGGTGCAATCAATAACAGCCCCTGCAGTATTCAAAAAGGGTCTACCAAGGATAATCGACATACTATCGTCCTCAGGAATATCAAGAATAACAAAGTCCGTTAAGATAGTAACATTTGCAACCACAACAGGCACATCCTCACAAATACCGACAGGTATAGTAGTTGATTTATCAGCCATTTGCAAAGATATTTTAGTAGGTGTCAACTTACTCAATTCAAGTCTACGATATAAAGAGAGAGGCATAACACTAACACCAGCTCCAAGATCACATAAAGCAGTTTTAACATAGTTATTTTTAATGGAGCATGGTATGGTTGGTACCCATGGATCTCCAAGTTTCTTTGGTATTCCACCCTTAAAAGTATAATTAGCAAGATGGTGGAAATTTCAGCTTCCGGTATCCTTCTTTTATTTGTAATGATATCCTTCATATACTTAGCATAGGGATTTAATTTAAGCATATCAGTTAAGCGCATACGTAAGAAGATAGGTCTAACAATTTCAGCAAAGCGCTCAAAATCCTCATCATCCTTTGTCTTGGATGGTTTAGGAGGAAAGAGCATGGGTTTCTGAGCCCATGGTTCTCTTTCTCTACCGTGCTTCCTAGCAACAAAATCTCTTTTATCATAACGATGATTCTTTGATTGTGGGTTATCAAGATCAACAGCAGGTTCAATTTCTACTTCATTATTTTTGCTAGGTTGAGCCTCAACATGAACATTATCATTAACATTATCACTAGGTTCATGTTCATCACCTTATTGGGTTTCAGCATCAGAAATAGAATTATCATTGGGATTCTCATGTGTGTATACAACAGGTTCACTAGAAGCATGCAAAGTCCTATCATTTTTCTTATTCTTCTTTTTTGAAGAACTAGGAGCCTCTAAATTATTTCTTTGAGAATCCTGCTCGATTCTCTTAGGGTGGCCTTCAGGATACAAAGGTTCCTGAGTCATTCTACAAGTTCTAGTAGCCACTCTAACAGCAAGGTCAGGTTTATTATTTAATTCATCAAGCAAATCATTTTGAGCTTTAAGTACTTGCTCAGCTTGAGTAGCAACCATAGAAGCATATTTGCTAATGAGTTTAAGTTCACCTTTAACTCTAGCCATATAATCACTCAAGCGTCCTATCTCGAAAGCATTATTCTTTAATTCTCTACCAACATAAGCATTAAAACTTTCTTGTCTAGCCATAAAGTCATCAAATTCATCTAAGCATGGGCTATGAAATTTAGTAGACGGGATTTCAACTTTATCATATCTATAGAGAGAATTTACCTTTACTACCTGTGTCGGGTTATCAAGACAATGTAGTTCTTCGACTGGCGGTATGTTAAGACCATGTATTTCTTCAATAGGTGGTAAATTCGTAACATCTTCAGCTTTAATGCCTTTTTCTTTCATTGATATCTTTGCCTCTAGCATATCTTCAGGATTGAGAAATAGAACACCTCTCTTCTTTGGAGTGGGTTTAGGAATAGGCTCAGGAGTTAGCTCAATTGGTTCAGGAATTGCCTTAGGAATTGGCTCAGGAAGAGTCCAGTTATTTCCATTAGTCAACATATTATTCAATAGTAATTCAGCTTCGTCGACTGCACTTTCCCTGAAAACACAACCATCACAACTATCCAAGTAGTCCTTGGAAGCATCGATTAGTCCATTATAAACGATATCAAGTATTTCATTTTTCTTAAGAGGATGATCAGGCAAAGCGTTAAGTAATCGGAGAAGCCTCCCCGCAAGGCAGCTTGTGGGAGACTCTCTTCTTTGATTTGCACAAAATTATATATTCCCCGCAAGGCAGCTTGTTTCTTATGAGCAGGGAAATACTTAGCAAAGAAGTAATAAATCATATCCTGGGGACCACGCACACAACCAGGAGCAAGAGAATTAAACCAAGTCTTAGCATCACCCTTTAATGAGAACAGAAATATCTTAAGGATATAATAATAGCAAGACTTCTCATCATTAGTAAACAGGGTGGCTATATCATTCAACTTGGTAAGATGTGCCACAACATTTTCAGATTCAAGGCCATAAAAAGGATCAGATTCAACTAAAGTAATAATCTCAGGATCAACAGAGAATTCATAATCCTTATCAGTAACACAGATAGGTGAAGTAGCAAAAGCAGGGTTAGGTTTCATTCTAGCATTAAGAGATTCTGCTTCCATTTGGCTAATAACTTTTTAAGATCATATCTATCTTTGCAAGCAAAGATAGCTCTAGCAGCTTCCTCGTCCATAACATAACCCTCAGGAACAACAGGTAATTCATAATCAGGGGGAGAACTTTCATCATCACTATCATCAATAATAGCATCTTCAAAAATTTCATTCTCTCTAACCCTAGCAAGTTGTTCATCAAGAAATTCACCTAATGGCAAAGTAGTATCACGCACAGAAGTAGTTTCATCATAAGTATCATGCATAGTAGAAGTGGCATCATCAATAACATGCGACATATCAGAATTCATAGCAGTAGCTGGTTTAGGTGTCGCAAGCTTACTCAAAACAGAAGGAGAATCTAGTGCAGAGCTAGATGGCAGTTCCTTACCTCCCCTCGTAGTTGAGGGAAAAATCTTGGTTCTTTCGTCTTTCAAGTTCCTCATAGTGATCAACAGATATAAATCCCAAGTGACTCAAAGAATAGAGCTATGCTCCCCGGCGATGGTGCCATAAATTAGTCTTGATAACCCACAAGTGTAGGGGATCGCAACAACTTTCGAGGGTAGAGTATTCAACCCAAATTTATTGATTCGACACAAGGGGAGCCAAAGAATATTCTTAAGTATTAGCAGTTGAGTTGTCAATTCAACCACACCTGGATAACTTAGTATTTGTAGCAAAATATTTAGTAGCAAAGTAGCATGATAATAAAGGTGACAGTAGCAAAGTAAAGATAATAGTTTTGTAGTAATTGTAACAGTAGCAATGGAAAAGTAAATAAGCGAAACACAAGATGTGAAAAGCTCGTAGGCATTAGATCAGTGATGGATAATTATGTCGGATGCGATTCCTCATGTAATAGCTATAACATAGGGTGACACAGAACTAGCTCCAGTTCATCAATGTAATGTAGGCATGTATTCCGAATATAGTCATGCGTGCTTATGGAAAAGAACTTGCATGACATCTCTTGTCCTACCCTCCCGTGGCAGTGGGGTCCTAGTGGAAACTAAGGGATATTAAGGCCTCCTTTTAATAGAGAACCGGAACAAAGCATTGGCACATAGTGAATACATGAACTCCTCAAACTATGGTCATCACCGAGAAGTATCCCGATTATTGTCACTTCGGGGTTGTCAGATCATAAAACATAATAGGTGACTATAGACTTGCAAGATAGGATCAGGAACTCACATATATTCATGAAAACATAATAGGATCAGATCTGAAATAATGGCACTCGGGCCCTAGTGACAAGCATTAAGCATAGCAAAGTCATAGCAACATCAATCTCAGAACATAGTGGATACTAGGGATCAAACCCTAACAAAACTAACTTGATTACATTGTAAGTCTCATCCAACCCATCACCGTCCAGCAAGCCTACGATGGAATTACGCACGCACGGCAGTGAGCATCATGAAATTGGTGATGGAGGATGGTTGATGATGACGACGACAACGAATCCCCCTCTCCGGAGCCCCGAATGGACTCCAAATCAGCCCTCCCGAGGGAGATTAGGGCTTGGCGGCGGCTCCGTATCGTAAAACATGATGAAACTTTCTCTCTGATTTTTTTCTTCGTGAAACAGAATATATGGAGTTGGAGTTGAGGTTGGTGGAGCAGCAGGGGGCCCACGAGACAGGGGGGCCCACACCCTCGTGGACAGGGTGTGGGCCCCCTGGCCTTGATTCTTTCGCCAGTATTTTTTATATTTTCCAAAACTTATCTCCGTGGATTTTTAGGTCATTCCGAGAACTTTTGTTTTGTACACATAAAACAACATCATGGTAGTTCTGCTGAAAACAGCGTCAGTCCGGGTTAGTTTCATTCAAATCATGCAAGTTAGAGTCCAAAAGAAGGGCAAAAGTGTTTGAAAAAGTAGATACGTTGGAGACGTATCAGACCACTTCCAAGACAGTTCAAGAAAGGTTAGCCATGCGGGGGAACTGTTGCGCAAGCTGCTGAGCAAGGCTGTGAGACCGGCCTAGCATGTCGGTCATGGCTTTCAGGTGTAGCTGTTTAGCGATGAGGTTCTCATTGGTGTTCTCCGCAATCTTTCTTAGAGATAGGACTTCAAGTCGAAGTTGAGTTGCAGAATGCCTTTCTGCTAGAACTTGGGACTGAAGAAGTCGAACTGATTCAGACAACGAATTCTGTGAGCTTGTCTGACTGCTAGTCTCAAGTAACTTGAACACTACATCAAGACAAGACTTTGGGGTTGTCTCGCTATCTTCAAGATGTTTTGCCTTCTTTGCTGCAATATATGTTGGGTTTGTCTCACAGCCTTCAGCAGACTTGTGCATGCCATCAGGCATATCACCCTGAAACAAAGCAGAGAGATGAGATGTTTTGCATGTGTATAAACAAAGATGATAACTGTGCTGTCAATTCCATCAAATTTAAAATTACAAAATAAAGAGTAAGTTCAAAATATCAATAGCATAATTTGGCATTGTTCATAATGCGGGGAGCTTCACCACACTATTGGATTACCATGTGAACATAACAAGCATAGATGAAGGGCAAAGAAAATCATTGTATCTATTTTGGATAATGTGCATGGCATGTTGTTCATATCATCAGCCACATTAGTAAGATAAAACAGGAGATGACAAGGTGCAAATGTGGGCTGCTTCACCACACACTGGATTCTAGATCAACAAAAAACAAGCATACATATAGGGAGTATTAAATAATGTGCATGATATGAATAAGGAATTTGGTTTTACAAGTAAAACTTAGAACTTACGGTTCTTGCGAACATGCATTTTGGTAGAAACAACAAACTAAATAGCAGTAAACGATAGGGAGTATGAGCAAATTAAATAGTAGTTGAGGATAAAGGCTTTAGAAGGACCGACTTACATTAACAGTTAACACCGGCTTTATAATGCCCTTCTCCATGTCAAGGGAAGGATAACTCAGGAATTTTAGCACAGAATCTTCTTCATAAGCATTGCCTGTACTCTACATTTTGTAGAGAGTAATTATAGATATGATAATACTTGAAGGGATAGAGGATAATGAAGATACGATGCAGATTGATGCTACATAATCAACTACCAATCCTTGGAAGTACAAGCTTTACAGAACAAAATGTACAGACAAGATCAATGGGCTACACTTCTGCACTGGCATTGTCTGTGTATTCTACTTGTTGGTAAGATTAAATATAGATCTGATCTTTTCTAGTAAATGGTGGGCGGGGGAGATAAGATGTAGAATGCTACACAATGAACCAATCCCTCTTCCCATAATACAAGAGTGTTTTGAACACTGATGTACTGTACAAAACGTTCTTATATTATGGGACTGAGGGAGTAGCTATTAATGTAAGTACAGTGATAGACCACGTTCAGTCCTTACATGAGGACTGCAAAGCTAAACCTCTTCAAAAGCATTGGGTTGATTCTAAATTTATGTAAGAGTCCATAGGGATCTTATAATGTCCACTAAATGGATGATTACGAGGCTAACATGTGCAGTGATGCTACATAATCAAACAACTATGAAAGTAAGTATGGTCATATAGGGCAAGAGGTACTCACAAGAGCAATGCAGTGTGCAGTATAGTTGCGAGATTCTGTGGTCCCTTGAGAATGAATGTTCTTCTGCTAACAGTTTTCGTACAAGTGAGACATTAAGGCAAATGCAGAAATGTAGTTCAAATTGTGATGTGATATCATAGACAGTACCTTACGCTGCAGCCGAGACCAATGTGTAACAAGATTATTCCAGTCACTGTCGGATAAATGTAGCACTGGAGACTTTACAGAAATTTCATTCAGAGGCTTGCCATTGAAGTGCTCTTGCCTCGGGTAGGAACGATACTTCATCAATAAGTGCTTGAAAAGCGCAACCAACCCTTGCTCGTCTTCACAATCCAGTTTGCTCCTCGGCTATTTAAAAGAATGAAGTCTTGTGTCTTCTATTAGCAGAAACATATGCAGTAATGACCATGAATAACATTAGTACATTACTTACGCGTAAGTTGTAGAGGAAGACTGGAAATTGTTCGGTGTCTGCAGTATAATCTTTCCATGAAGGAAATATGCGCACAAAGTTCCTGACAACAACATAAGCTTCGTCTTCTAAACTGGGAAGAAATGGAACGGGGGTCCTATTTGCTGCAATTGGGGCTCTCTCTGGTTCGAAAAGGGATTTGGCAACTAGATTTGGTGTACTCTTTGCTGGAATGGGGGTTTTGCATCGTAGAGCTGGTGCTATGTCAACTGGCATAATCATACTGTTTGCTGTAGTTGGGGTCTGCTGAGTTGGGGCATAATCATACTGTTTGTGGGTCAGGGGATATTGCAACTACACCTAATGGGCTATTTGATTTATCAGGTGCCACTACCTTTTCCAAATTCTTTGCTTGTGCTCCTCCACGACCAGCAATCACCTTCTTCCTTTTGAACGTCTGATACACAATAACAACATTTGAATGGATAAATATGGTATGATGACAGATGGAATATGTACTGAAAATGGATAGGCAGGGCGTATTCACATACACGATGTGTAAACTAAGCTAATGGCAGTTCAGCAAAGTAGAAGCAATGCAAAGCATCAGTTGCAAGATATGTGTGAGCAATGTCACCTTGGAAAGTTAGAGCAAGTACCTTGATGGTTGAATAAGATAGGGCATCTTCCTCCGACTCCTCCACTAGGGAGCTACATTGACTTAGGTCTCCCTCTAGCTCACAATCACTGTTAGGATCATATTTTGAGCATGAATCTCTAGGTGGAGAGTGTCGTGGATCTAAGCCTAACAGTAGAGTGGGGGGTAGGTATGGAGAGGCAAGGTCCTAGCTATGGAGAGGTTGTAAACACAAAGGATGTACGAGTTCAGGCCCTTCTCGGAAGAAGTAACAGCCCTACGTCTTGGAGCCCGGAGGCGGTCGAGTGGATTATGAGTATATGAGTTACAAGATGCCGAACCCTTCTGCCTGTGGAGGGGGGTGGCTTATATAGAGTGCGCCAGGACCCCAGCCAGCCCACGTAGGAGAGGGTTTAAGGTGAGTTAAGTCTGGGGCGTTACTGGTAACGCCCCACATAAAGTGCCTTTACTATTATAAAGGCTACTTAATTACAGGCCGTTGCAGTGCAGAGTACCTCTTGACCTCCTGGTGGTCGAGTGAGTCTTCGTGGTCGAGTCCTTCAGGCCAGTCGAGTGAGTCCTTCGTTGGTCGACTGGAAGGCAACCTCTTCTAAAGATGTCCTTGGGTAAGTTACTTGGATCAGGTCCATGACCCTACCCTAGGTACATAACCCCATCATTAGCCCCCGAATGGATTGAGGCTTCGAGTGAAGAAGGAGTTGATGTCATTTCCTATTGAACTTTGCGCTCTGGTCGTGCGCTGTTCTGGACCAAAGAACCTTTTCATCGACAGTGTGCAACTTGTCTTCAGTCGACTTGATCTATTCTCTTCTTTTGTCGAGTGATCTTTCAGGCTTCGATGATCTCCGAGCGACGGATCGCCGGAAACCTCGTGTCTGATAGACTGATCTGCTGTTCGCGGATTCCGCGGGATGCGAAATTTGGGGACGCGCGCGAAGTGGAGCGGACCGCGGTGTTCGGATGGGACGGGACATAGACGCCTCGATCTCTGCGCCGCTTTATCCGCCACGTATCCCGTCTGCATAACTGTTCCTGATATGATTAGATCGACCGGGCCCACATGTCAGCCACTCGGAAGGGACCTTATAAATGCGCCCGGCGAGGATTTCTGTACTGTGCCTCAGCATTCTCTCTCCCTCTCTCTCTGCTCCCTTCGTTCCCGTTCAGTGCGCTCGCTCTCGCCCCCGCACAACTCCCCCACGCGCACCTCGCCGGCAACCATGGCCAAGGAGAAGACGGCGGCGCTGGAGCGTGCGAAGAAGGCGTCGGCGTCGGAGAAGGCGAAGGGGAGATCTACCAGCCGCGGAGGGTCTTCTTCCAGATCTCGCCTGCCGAAGGGCTGGGTCCAAGGAGACTGGATCCAGTCGACCATCACAGAGAAGGACCTCCTCGACAAGGCCAAGGAGGCTTGATCCCTCATGGAGCTGTGAGGCTTCCGGGGAAGGAATGGCAGCCCTAGCCAGAAGAGGGTGAGTGTGTGCTCTCGGCCACCCATGTTGATCGTGGATTTTCCTTGCCTCCGAGTATTTTCTTCCGTGGCTTCTTGAATTTCTTCGGAGCGCAGCTCCACCACTTTACCCCAAACTCTATTGCCTATCTTGCCGCATTTGTGTCCATGTGTGAGGGTTTCTTGGGCTGTCGACCGCACTGGGGTTTGTTCAAACATATATTCACGTGTCGCTCTCAGACCGTGAAGAAGGCGAGCCCAGGTGATGAGAGAACCCGAGTCATCCAAATGTGTGGGGGGCTGGGGATCCAGGTGAGGAACAAGAGCACCTTCCCGCCCATGACCTTTCCCGAGTCGGTCAGAGGCTGGCAGTCGACTTGGTTCTACTGCCAGGACCAGTCGACGCCGGGGCAGTCGAGTGGACTCCCACAGTTTACCATGGACCGAGTGAACAAGCCTTCCTCTCTGAAGTTGATTCCGGAGGAGAAAGCGGACGTGAAGATGTTGATGGAGCGCGTGGTGCAGCTGGTTCGGGAGGGAGTGACGGGCATGGATCTCTTGGAGGTCTTCCTTAGGCGTCGTATCCAGCCCCTGCAGTTCCGGAGCCACTGCATGTGGTTGTACTGTGGGACTGAAGACGAGACTCAAGTCCATCCGGAAGCAGTCGACGATGTCACTCTGGAAAGATGGATGGTAGCCGTTACCGGAAACAAGGACAACCCACGCGGAGCTAGAAGGATTCCTCCACTCGACCACAACAGCGATCCAAACAAGGTACACTTGCTCTGCACTCCACTGCATTCTTGTCGCATTCATTTCTGTTTATTCTGCCGACTGGTCGACTGATCCTTGTCTTGATATCTGCTAGGCCCTCACCGAGCTGTACTCGATGCCCAATGGGGCACAAACTCCGACTGAGGAGGGTGAGGCGAGTGGGGGCGAGAGCCAGGACGAGGAGGAATGGGACTCGGACGTTGCAGAGGATGATGATGATGATGACGATGATGGTGGTGATGAAGATGACGTTGAAGACGAGGAGGAAGAGGAGGAGGAGGTCGTACCACCGCGCTCGGAAAGGCGGTCGAAGCTTGTCCACGACCCTTCGACCGAACGTGGTAAGGGGGTTGCGACCGCCGCTCAGTCGACCAAGCGCCCTCGGACCACCTCTCCGGTGCCGACTGAGAAGGCGCCGAAGCAGCCCAGGGCGGCCTCGTCGAAGCCGATCAAGCTCCTGCCGAAGATGAAGGTGTCCATTCCCACCATATCAGGGTAATCGTGCTGCTTAAGTCTTCTTATTTTGTGTGAACTTTGTCTCCGGTCGACGCTGAAATTAGTCGACTGATCCTTTGGAGTTGCAGTGCTGCCACTTCTGAAACCTCAGCCCGGGCTGATGACCATGAGATGGAGGACGCAGCAACTTCGAAACCAGGTACTGTATTCTTAACACCGTTCTTGGTCGACCGACTTGCGATCTCTGATCTTGACTCTTCTCCGTAGCCCCACCCAATGTTGTTATCGATCTCCCTGATGATGATGAGGATGAAGAACCACTGAAGCGCAGGAGGAGTCGGAAAGCGTCCGCCAGTAAGGTGCCTCAGGATGTGACGGCGCCTGAGATTCCGACTGCGGAGGAAGGGAACACCACTCGACACACGGTGTCCTTCGCAGATCCATTGACGAGTGCTCAGCAGCCCTCCCTCTTCACAACGCACCATGTCCCGGAGGACCAATCTGGCGCGGCGAAGGAGGCAATACGCCAAGAGGGAATCATGATGGAGCAGTTGAAGACCATTCGGGATGCGAGCCAGGCAGCTTATGACGCCAGCTCTGCCCTCCAAAGCAATGTCCAGGTCAGTCGACCACTGTTTGTTCTGTTGGATATGCTACCAAAAACTTTTCCCTTCCGGAATTTATAGTAGTCACCCACTGGGTGTGTCGAATAAACTCCGAGTTAGCGGGGGCACGCTGAGTGCACCCGCTGGGTGTAGTCCCCAAGGCTAAGGTCGACTGCTGGCAGTCGGCCTTAGGCTTTATGATGTCAATCTTTCTGTCAGTCGACTATGTCGACTGGATTTCACGAAACGGTGGGGGAACGCTGAGTGCACCCACTGGGTGTAGTTCCCAAGGCTAAGGTCGACTGCTGGCAGTCGGCCTTAGGCTTTATGATGTCAATTTTTCTGTCGGTCGACTATGTCGACTGGATTTCACAAACCGGTGGGGGCACGCTGAGTGCACCCACTGGGTGTAGTCCCCGAGACTGTGGTCGACTGCTTGCAGTTGATCACAGTCTTAGAGAATGCATCTCGCTCTCTCTTTTTTTTTGAGGTCGATTGGTCGACTTTATCTTCAACAGGATTAGTGGGGGCACGCTGAGTGCACCCACTGGGTGTAGTCCCCGAGACTACGGTCGAATGCTTGTATTCGGCTGTAGTCTTAGAAACGTGTGTTTTTTCCTTTTTCACTCGGAAGTGAATTATATTTGACATTTACTCGATTGGTTCTTCGCAGAACTCTTGTGATCTTGTGGCTCGCTACTCTGAACTGGAACACAAGCACACTCAACTCGAGCTGAGCCTGAAGCTGGTTCAGGAGAAGCTGACGAAGGCAAAGGAGGATACCGAAGGTATGTTTGGTGAGACCCTGACGACTGCTTTTCCCCTTGCTTGTTTCAAAATCTGATCTTGCTGTAACTTGCAGGTAAGGTAAGGTAGGCCCAACAGAAGAAAGACCTTGAACTAGCTGAGAAGATCAAGCTTGCTGACGAGAAGTAAGCTTCAGTCACCAAGCTTGAACAAGACAATACCAATCTGAAAGCTGCTCTTGGGATCGCCAACAAGGAGGTCAGTCGACTAAAAACTGATAAAGCTGCCCTGACCGACCAAGTCAGCAAATTGACTGGGAAGAAAACTGATCTGGAGGCCTTCCTGAGTAGTCTTGCCAAGAAGCTGTTTCTTATGCTTGAAGGTAAACCTCTATGCTTGGCAAACATTTCCAATTATGGTTTCTCCATTCGACCATCCCCTTGACTTAGTGATCATCCTTGCAGAATTTTGCCAAAACTTTGAAGAAGAAACTAGTCGACTGGAGCCAAACCTCGACCCCGTCAATTCTCCGGTGAACGATGAAGTTGCCATGGATGTTTTCCGACTGGAGTCTCGTGTTGCAGCTGTCGTGGATTATCTCGCAAGGCTGAAGGCCGCCACCTCTCACAGCGACTCGACACTCTGGCCTGAGGAGACACTTCAGAATGACCTTGAATCGCTGATGGTCCGCTTGAACACGATCCCTGGTCGAGTGCAGGAATGGAAGAAGTCCTCGGCTCGGTGTGGTGCAGATGTTGCTCTGTGTCTGGCCTGAGTGCACTATAAAGATGCGCGAGAAGAGAAGCTGGCGGCTCTTCGGGTGGCCAACACCAAGAAGCACGACTTCAGGTCCTTTATGGAAACTTTCCTTGCAGCTGCCACTCGGATCGCCAACGGAATTGACCTTGATGAATTCGTTGCACCTTCCAGCCCTCCACAGGAGGGGTAAAAAACTTCTTCTGGCTCGATGCTTTAAATTTGCCTCGGTATGCCGAGTGGAATTGTAACCGATAAACCTTAACAGGCTTAATCGCCTGAGCACTCTCGGTTTCTTTAGATATCGATTCAAACTTGAATTTGGTGCTTGAATACGATTGCCTTTGGCTCGAAATGTCTTTTGCAGGTTCAAAGCAAGGTGCCTTTACTGCAATCGACTTATTCTTTAGTCCACTTAGGCGAGCACTGGGCTGTGGCTAAGCCTCCGAGTGGAAGCCTGGCTTACCATTCGGTAGGATTTGAGAACTTAGGCGAGTGCTTGGACTGCAGCTAAGCCCCCGAGTGAGAGGGTTGCTCCTCACTCGGTAGGATTTTTATAACTTAGGCGAGCACAGGGATGCAGCTAAGCCTCCGAGTGGAAGTCTGGCTTACCACTCGGTAGGGTTTTTGATAACTTAGGCGAGTGCTTGGACTGCAGCTAAGCCCCCGAGTGAGAGGGTTGCTCCTCACTCGGTAGGATTTTTATAACTTAGGCGAGCACAGGGCTGCAGCTAAGCCTCCGAGTGGAAGTCTGGCTTACCACTCGGTAGGGTTTTTGATAACTTAGGCGAGTGCTTGGACTGCAGCTAAGCCCCCGAGTGAGAGGGTTGCTCCTCACTCGGTAGGATTTTTATAACTTAGGCGAGCACAGGGCTGCAGCTAAGCCTCCGAGTGGAAGTCTGGCTTACCACTCGGTAGGGTTTTTGATAACTTAGGCGAGTGCTTGGACTGCAGCTAAGCCCCCGAGTGAGAGGGTTGCTCTTCACTCGGTAGGATTTTTATAACTTAGGCGAGCACAGGGCTGCAGCTAAGCCTCTGAGTGGAAGTCTGGCTTACCACTCGGTAGGGTTTTTGATAACTTAGGCGAGTGCTTGGACTGCAGCTAAGCCCCCGAGTGAGAGGGTTGCTCTTCACTCGGTAGGATTTTGATAACTTAGGCGAGTGCTTGGACTGCAGCTAAGCCCCCGAGTGAGAGGGTTGCTCTTCACTCGGTAGGATTTTGATAACTTAGGCGAGTGCTTGGACTGCAGCTAAGCCCCCGAGTGAGAGGGTTGCTCTTCACTCGGTAGGATTTTTTACAACTTAGGCGAGCACAGGGCTGCAGCTAAGCCCCCCGAGTGAAAGTCTGGCTTACCACTCGGTAGGATTTTGATAACTTAGGCGAAACGGATTCGCAGCTAAGCCTCCGAGTGAGAGTCTGGCTCACCACTCGGTAGGATTTTTACAAACTTAGGCGAAACAGATTCGCGGCTAAGTCACCCACTGAGGGGGAATTTTATTTGGACAAAAATAAAAAGTGACAGAAATTATGGAGGAACTATGACACTATTATTTTGAGGTCCACGAACTACAGAAGTACTTTATTGCAACTCATCCGAGTGATAAAACTTAAGTGTAAAATGGGCGGAGTAGCTCCGCGTTCCAAGCTGGGGGCTCGTCGATATTATGCTCGACGTTGTAAAGACAGTACGCCCCATTGTGGAGAACCTTGGTGACGATGAAGGGGCCTTCCCAAGAAGGAGCAAGCTTGTGTGGTTTGTGCTGATCCACTCGGAGAACTAAATCTCCTTCCTGGAAGGCTCGACCTCTCACATTTCTGGCGTGGAAACGACGCAAATCTTGTTGGTAGATGGTCGACCGGATCAGAGCCATCTCCCTTTCTTCCTCTAAAAGGTCGACTGCGTCCTGCCGGGCTTGTTCAGCCTCTGCTTCGTTGTAGATTTCGACTCGAGGAGCATTGTGGAGAAGATCACTCGGCAAGACTGCTTCAGCTCCGTAGACCAAGAAGAATGGAGTTCTTCCGGTCGACCGATTAGGTGTGGTCCGTAGTCCCCAAAGCACTAAGGGAAGTTCGTCGACCCAAGCTCCAGCTGCATGCTTGAGATCACGCATCAGTCGGGGTTTCAATCCCTTGAGAATCAGGCCATTGGCTCGCTCTGCTTGTCCATTCGACTGCGGATGGGCGACTGAAGCGTAGTCGACCCGTGTGCCTTGGGAGCTACAGAAATTTCTGAATTCCACCGAGTCAAAGTTCGACCCATTATCCGTAATGATGCTGTGTGGGACTCCATATCTGAATATTAGTTCCCTGATGAAGCTAACAGCAGTACCGGTGTCAAGGTTCTTGATTGGTTTAGCCTCGATCCACTTGGCGAACTTGTCGACTGCCACCAGTACATGCGTGAAGCCGCTTCGTCCTGTTCTCAAAGGACCGACCATGTCTAGTCCCCATACTGCGAAAGGCCAAACGAGTGGGATGGTCTTCAGAGCTGACGCAGGCTTGTGCGACATATTCGAGTAGAACTGACATCCCTCGCACTTATCCACTATCTCTTTTGCCATCTCATTCGCCTTTGGCCAGTAAAATCCGGCTCGGTATGCTTTGGCCACGATGGTCCGAGAGGACGCATGATGACCACAGGTCCCCGAGTGGATATCATTGAGGATGAGTCGACCTTCTTCTGGTGTTATGCACTTCTGACCAACTCCAGTCGCACTTTCTCTGTACAATTGTCCTTTGATTACGGTAAAGGCCTTAGATCGACGGACGATCTGTCGAGCCTCTTCCTCATCCTCCGGGAGCTCTTTTCTCAGGATATACGCGACGTACGGAATTGTCCAGTCGGGAATGACCACCAAAACCTCCATGATCAAGTCGACCACCGTTGGGACTTCATCTTCAGTCGGATCTGTGGCACTCTTGGGCTGTGGAGTTTCTTCGGTGAAAGGATCTTCTTTGACTGACGGAGTGTGTATATGCTCCAAGAACACACCACTCGGGATGGCTTCTCTCTTGGAACCTATCTTTGCAAGATCATCAGCTGCTTGATTTTTCAGTCGGGGTATATGATGGAGCTCCAACCCCTCGAACTTCTTTTCCAGCTTCCTCACTGCACTGCAGTATCCAGTCATGGCTGGGCTTCTCACGTCCCACTCTTTCATCACCTGATTGACCACTAAATCCGAGTCGCCATAGACCATCCGGCGACGGACGCCGAGTGAAATGGCCATGCGCAACCCATATAAGAGGGCCTCATATTCTGCCTCATTGTTGGAGGAATCAAAGTGAATCTGGAGCACATATCTGAGCTTATCTCCTCTGGGGGAAACCAGGACAACCCCAGCACCGGAACCATTCAACATCTTAGAGCCATCAAAAAACATGGTCCAATGCTCCGAGTGCACTTCAGTCGGCTGCTGTTGTTCAATCCACTCGGCGAGGAAATCTGCTATTGCCTGGGACTTAATGGGTTTCTTTGCCTCAAACTTGATATCAAGGGGAAGAAGTTCAATCGCCCATTTGGCCACTCGACCAGTTGCATCTCTGTTGTGCAAAATTTCTGATAGTGGAGCGTCGCTGACGACTGTGATGGAATGATCAGAAAAATAATGAGCAACCTTCTTTGTGGTCATGTATATTCCATACACAAGCTTCTGATAATGAGGATATCTCTGCTTGGATGGAGTCAAGAATTCAGACAAATAATACACTGGGCGCTGAACTTTGAGAGCTTTTCCTTCTTCTTCCCGCTCGACCGTAAGCACAGTACTGACGACTTGTCCTGTGGCTGCGATATAGAGCAACAGAGGCTCTTTGCTGATTGGAGCAGCAAGCACCGGCTGGGTGGAGAGCAGAGCTTTTAGCTCGGCAAACGCTGCATCAGCTTCTGGAGTCCACTCGAACTTGTTAGTCTTCTTCATCAGTCGGTAAAGAGGCAATGCCTTTTCACCGAGTCGTGAGATGAATCGACTTAATGCGGCCAAGCACCCAGTAAGCTTCTGGACATCGTGCACTCGCACAGGGCGTTTCATTCGGAGAATAGTACCAATCTTCTCTGGGTTAGCGTCGATTCCCCGTTCGGAAACGAGAAAAACCGAGTAACTTGCCACCAGGAACTCCAAATGTGCACTTTGATGGATTGAGCTTGATATCATACCTTCTGAGGTTGGCAAATGTTTCGGCGAGGTCAGCGAGCAGGTCGGAACCTTTTCGTGACTTGACAACGATATCATCCATATATGCTTCCACATTCCGACTGATTTGAGTGAGTAGACACTTCTGAATCATTCGCATAAATGTGGCTCCGGCATTCTTGAGGCCGAATGGCATGGTGATATAGCAGAAGCACCCGAATGGAGTGATGAAAGCTGTTTTTACCTCGTCGGGTCCATACAGACGGATCTGGTGGTACCCGGAGTAGGCATCTAAAAAAGATAGCCTCTCACATCCCGCGGTCAAGTCGACGATTTGATCTATGCGAGGGAGAGGAAAATGATCTTTCGGGCAGGCCCGGTTGATGTGCTTGAAATCAATGCACATTCGGAGCGACTTGTCCTTCTTAGGAACCATGACGACATTAGCGAGCCACTCAGAGTGGTATATCTCTCGGATAAACCCGGCCGCCAACAGTCGAGCCACTTCTTCACCGATGGCTTTTCTCTTCTGGACGGCGGACCGCCGAAGATGCTCTTTGACTGGTTTTGCAGATGAGTCGACTCTTAGGCGGTGCTCAGCCAGTCCCCTGGGAACACCTGGCATGTCAGCGGGCTTCCATGCAAAGATGTCCCAGTTCTCACGGAGGAACTGGATGAGCGCTTCTTCCTATTTGGGGTCGAGTGTCATGGAGATGCGGGTCGGAGCTGCATCGGGGTCGGTCTGGTGAATGTGAACAGGCTTCGTCTCACCGGACGACTGGAATGCAGATTCTGTGGCGGGTTTCTTTGATCGCAGCAAGTCACTCGGATCTGCATTTTGCTTGTATTCCTCGAATTCGACCACTGTCACTTGGGAATCGGCAATCTTGGAGCCCTTCTGAAAACACTCTTCTGCCTTTTTCCTATCACCGGTGACAGTGATCACTCCTTTGGGGCCGGGCATCTTCAATTTGAGGTACACGTAACATGGTCGAGCCATGAACCGAGCGTAAGCTGGTCTCCCCAAAATGGCATGATATGCACTCTGAAAATCCACGACCTCAAACGTCAACTTTTCTTTGCGAAAGTGTTTCGAATCACCAAACACCACATCCAAAGCTATTTGGCCGAGTGACTCGGCTTTCTTCCCTGGTATAACTCCATGAAAGCTCATGTTACTAGTGCTCAGTCGGGACATCGGAATGCCCATTCCTTTCAGTGTGTCTGCATACAACAGATTCAGCCCACTTCCACCATCCATCAGCACCTTTGTCAGTCGAGTGCCTTCGACAACTGGATCGACCACCAAAGCTTGCCTCCCAGGGGTGGCAATATGAGTCGGGTGATCAGATTGGTCGAATGTGATGGGTATTTGAGACCATTTCAGATAATTTGCCTTTGCTGGGGCAACCATGTTCACCTCTCGGTTAATGAATTTCAGTCGACTCCTGCTTTCCACATCTACAAAGATCATCAGAGTGGAGTTGATATGTGGATATCCTTCCTCACTGTCCTCCTTGTCTTCAGCCTTGTCCGACTCCTTCTCCTTGTCCTTAGACTGTTTTCCCTGAAACTGCTGGATCAGGAGTCGACATTGGCGAGTGGTGTGCTTCGGGTAGATGATATTCCCCTCTTCGTCTTTTTTCATGTGGATGTGACACGGCATATCCATTACATCATTCCCTTCTTTATCTTTTACCTTCTTGGGGTTCCAGGATCCTTTTGGTTTCCCCTTAAACTTTCCCTGAGTCACGGCCAGAGCCTCTCCAGGAGCTGCCCGTTCAGCCTTCCGCTTCTGTTTCCGACTGGTGTTTCCTTTTTCCGACTGACTTGGCTTGTGCTTGCCGCTTTGGAGTCGGTCTTCTTCTTCGCCGTTGGCGTACTTGGTAGCAATCTCCATCATCCGACTCAAGGTCATGTCACCGGTTCGACCAAACTTCAAACTCAGTTCTCTGTTCTTGACGCCATCCTTGAAGGCGCAGACTGCCTGATGATCGGACACGTTCTCCACAGTGTGGTGCAAAGTGATCCACCTCTGAATATACTCTTTGAGAGTCTCATTAGCCTTCTGCACGTAGACTTGCAACTCTGTCAATCCAGCTGGTCGCTTGCAAGTTCCTTCAAACGTCCTGATGAACACTCGGGACAAATCTTCCCAAGTGTAAATGCTGCTAGGAGGTAACTGAGTTAACCATGCCCTGGCAGAACCTTCCAGCATGAGGGGCAAATGCTTCATGGCCACCTCGTCATTCCCACCACCAATATGAACTGCCACTCAGTAGTCTTCAAGCCAAGTTTCAGGCTTAGACTCACCAGTGAACTTGCTAACTCCTGTTGCCAACCTGAAATTGGGAGGGATAACTGCGGCTCTGATAGCTCTGCTGAAACATTCAGGACCAGAAACATGCACTCGACTGCTTGTGGGAGCATCTCTGTCGAGTCCGCCCCGATGGGCTCTGTTCCGGTCGACCAAACCTTGCACGATAATGGATCGCGCGTCGAAGCCTGGTTCTCTGGGGTCGACTGGAACCCTTCGCCCTGTACTGTGCTGACGCCTATCATCTGGCTGCCGAGGAGCGTAAGACCCACCCCTCGGAGGGGAATTGGGCACTCGACGCCTATCATCTCGGTCGAGTCTGTCGCCATATTGATCTCGCCGATTCTCGCGCCCTTCACGCCGCGGAGGCGATCTGGGGCTGTGAGCCGACTGAACTGTATTCACAGTGATGGATCGACTGTGAATTCTGTTGCGCGACTGAGACACGGCTGAATTCTGATCTCCTGCTGCTCGGAGCAGATCCCTGATCTGCAGCAAACCTCTGCCAGCCTCTGACTGCGAAGGCTGGATGGACTCTGCTATATGGGTCACAGCTGCTAAATTCTGAATTGGGGTTCGATATACCTGAGTCGGCGGGAAGAGTTGACGTCGACTGGTGTCGGGAACTCGTTGCCGTGCGCGCTCGTCGAGTGCTCGCTGAAGGTTCTCCAGTCGAGTGCGCTCGGCCAAATTGGCCAGACGCGCCTCCTCCAAGGCACGAGCCTCGGGGGTTTCTCCTGCGATGGGGGTGCGCAGGGCATCCATGTTCCTGCGGCGAAGTTCCTCTCTTTGCAGAGAGTCGAGTGGCTCGGGCTGGTACTCTTCGTGGCGTCGTGCGGGGTCGTCTCCATCACCTGCTCCACCATCATGGTCGAAGCCAGGGGGACCGCGGGGCCCGTCGACCATCAAGATTTCTACCGCTGGATCACTGCTACCGCACTCGGATGCAGTCTCTACGGAGCCAGTCGACAGATCGAACAAGCCGTAGAGAGATTCGTCGGGCTCGATTGCCGCAACTTGGGTGGTGGCTGATTGGCGAGCCACCGCGTGCCTCACCCATCGCTGAAGCCTCGACCAGCCTGAGCGCTTGTGCTGGTGGGAGACCGGGAGGGTGGACGATGGAGGAGCCGACCGATACTAGGTCGACGGTTGCCGCAGCAGAACGCCGCGGACACATGCACGAAAATGCGTCGCACCGCGGACGGGGAGCGCATCAACGTCGAGTGGAGCCTCCTGGAGCCACGCGGAATCGTCGGTGATGAAGGTGAGAGTGCCGAGACGGATCTCTTGACCCTCGACCAAAACTCCAGTAGACACCATGATGAAAGTACTCGGAAGAATCGCAACTTCTCCACAAAAATCGCTAAAACACCGGCCCCATGGTGGGCGCCAACTGTCGTGGATCTAAGCCTGACAGTAGAGTGGGGGGTAGGTATGGAGAGGCAAGGTCCTAGCTATGGAGAGGTTGTAAACACAAAGGATGTACGAGTTCAGGCCCTTCTCGGAAGAAGTAACAGCCCTACGTCTCGGAGCCCGGAGGCGGTCGAGTGGATTATGAGTATATGAGTTACAAGATGCCGAACCCTTCTGCCTGTGGAGGGGGTGGCTTATATAGAGTGCGCCAGGACCCCAGCCAGCCCACGTAGGAGAGGGTTTAAGGTGAGTTAAGTCTGGGGCGTTACTGGTAACGCCCCACATAAAGTGCCTTTACTATTATAAAGGCTACTTAATTACAGGCCGTTGCAGTGCAGAGTACCTCTTGACCTCCTGGTGGTCGAGTGAGTCTTCATGGTCGAGTCCTTCAGGCCAGTCGAGTGAGTCCTTCGTTGGTCGACTGGAAGGCGACCTCTTCTAAAGATGTCCTTGGGTAAGTTACTTGGATCAGGTCCATGACCCTACCCTAGGTACATAACCCCATCAGAGAGTGTTTGCATTGCATTGCATCCAGACTTGATTTCAGTCCCTTAATGCCAGGTTTGACAGCCATGACATTGTTCTGCTTTATTCTTTTCATGCACGCAAGCTCATAA
The DNA here is from genome assembly GCF_018294505.1 of Triticum aestivum. Classification (NCBI taxonomy): domain Eukaryota; kingdom Viridiplantae; phylum Streptophyta; class Magnoliopsida; order Poales; family Poaceae; genus Triticum; species Triticum aestivum. The sequence goes on from NC_057804.1 coordinate 242,990,652, forward strand.
TCATTATGATGCTGTTTTCAGAAACTGAGATTCATGAAAACATAAAAAGTAGTCAGATTATCTATGGAATGCATTGCAGATTCAACTCGAAGAGTGTCTCCCTATAAACCCCTACATATGCAAAGTTCACCCCCCAACCGTGCTGACCAGACCACACATGGAAATACAAACCCCTTATGTCTCTATAACAGGCTGGCACACATTTAAAAACTAAAGTAGGAACATTAGAATCATATGAAAAACGTATTTGAACAAATAAACTAAGCAATTATGAGTGGCATAATGTTTAGCTTCAGGGTGGAGTGTTGGTAGTGCGACACAAAGCAAGTAGGCAGATTATATTCCATGTAAAAGCTCGAAGCCTATGTAAAAGCGGGAAATGACACTTTCTTTCTATACAATGCAGTGTTCGTTGCCCACACATGATGGAAGAGATCACATAGAGAAATACTATTCACTCATGTATACGGTTCCAGTATTTAGAAACAGGGTGGTCGCCCCTAAAATAATATTGACAACAAATATGACAAGGCAAGCATAGACAAGTATGCAGAATTGTAACTGAAGTAAGAGACCGTCCAAAATCGGAATGAAGAAGTTTGCCTAGAACTTATTGTTTGCAACTAATCGACGTGAATAATTGGACATTATATTGAATGAGTAATTAGGTCAAGTAAAATTGGAAACAAACCTGGCTTGCAGTAGTAATCTGGGTCAATGTCACTACGACCAACAATCCAAAATGACTAGTGTTTGTTCCGAGGGCCGGAATTTTGAAAACCCTATGAACTTCAAAGGAACTAAAGATTACCGAAATACATCTGAACCATTAAGTGTAGATAGCACTGAGCACACAACAAACCCTAATGACAGTCCTGCCTAATGAGTAATGAATCAATTAGAAAATGGGTGATGAGGAGTGGCTGCTGAGTGTTGAGGATGTATCTAAGGATAAATCGGGTTGGCTTGGTGGGTGCTGCACGCCTGAGCCCTGAACGGACAGGGAAGGTAGGCACGGCGGCGCGCCCGGGCAGCGGTGACGCTGTTGGGCGAGCGGCTCCTGGCCTCCTGTTAGTCCGGCGTCTCCTCCTAGAGTCATGCCGTCCGGGGACGGCAAGTCACCGGTGAGTCAGGTGGCTGGCGGCGAGTAGAGATCGGAAGCGCGCAGTAGAACAAAGGGGAATCGGGGCCTGGGACGACCCAAAATCCCAGGGTGGGCCGGCCCACCGTGGGCACCCTGTAGAGATACACACCCGAGAGGCGAACATGCATTTTCGAAATTAATTTAGGAACATTTAGCCGACCAATTAAACTACTCTGTTTTAATAATATCATATTCATATTTGAAAAACTAAGCTTGTTTAGCTTGATGGGTGGAGCAGTGTTATTATGACACGAAGCACGTATTCTGAACGTATAGTGATCATAAAAGGGGGAAACTCTAAGCATATTTTTTTAGCAAAAGAGGGTTTCCCCTCCGATTTCTATTAAAGAAACCACCACGAAACCAACATGATCAATTAAACCCTAAGCATGATAAATGAAACCGTATTATGGCTGTGCCATGGCAGATTTGAAGCTGCAAATCGGAGAAATGATATTTAGCATCCATTGTTTGCTTCGAACTAAGAACTAAATTCGAAGAGCAGAAAATAAAGTAGAGTAACCAAGTTAATATCTATTTTCTGGTTGAGATCAAAAAGTTGAGGAGATATGAAGTACCACCTCTCTTGCGGCGCCATGTAGGCATGGGGGGTGCGATGGCTATTGGTGGCGTTGAAGCAGACCTGCGACGGTAGACGGGTGCATCGGGGGATAAGTCCCGTTGCGGTGGAAGAGAAGGTCGTGTGAGCGGCCCCGGCAAAGAGGACGACGGCACTGATGAAGCGAGAGGAAGCGATGGAAGGCTATTGGTCCGTCGCCGTGGATGAGAAACGTCTATCTCTAGCAGTGGATGACGCGGTCTTGGTAGGCGCTCCGGCATGGTGGAGGACGGTGGTGATGGATGTGGTGGAGGACAGCGGCGATGGTGTGACGCCCCCGATTCAATCATACACTAATCATGCACACAAATGTGTACGATCAAGATCAGGGACTCACGGGAAGATATCACAACACAACTCTAAAAGTAAAATAAGTCATACAAGCATCATAATACAAGCCAGGGGCCTCGAGGGCTCGAATACAAGTGCTCGATCATAGACGAGTCAGCGGAAGCAACAATATCTGAGTACAGACATAAGTTAAACAAGTTTGCCTTAAGAAGGCTAGCACAAACTGGGATACAGATCGAAAGAGGCGCAGACCTCCTGCCTGGGATCCTCCTAAACTACTCCTGGTCATCGTCAGCGGCCTGCACGTAGTAGTAGGCACCTCCAGTGTAGTAGGAGTCGTCGTCGATGGTGGCGTTTGGCTCCAGGGATCCAGCATCTGGTTGCGACAACCAGGTAGAAGGGAAAGGGGGATAAGAGGGAGAAAAGCAACCGTGAGTACTTATCCAAAGTACTCACAAGCAAGGAGCTACACTACATATGCATGGTTATATGTGTAAGGAGGCAATATCAGTGGACTGAACTGCAGAATGCCAGAAAAAGAGGGGGATAGCTAGTCCTATCGAAGACTACGCTTCTGGCAGCCTCCGTCTTGCAGCATGTAGAAGAGAGTAGATTGAACTCCTCCAAGTAGCATCGCATAGCATAATCCTACCCGGCGATCCTCCCCTTGTCGCCCTGTGGAAAAGCGATCACCGGGTTGTCTGTGGAACTTGTCTGGGTGTGTTTTATTAAGTATCCGGTTCTAGTTGTCATAAGGTCAAGGTACAACTCTGGGTCATCCTTTTACCGAGGGACATGACTATTCCAATAGATAAACTTCCCTGCAGGGGTGCACCACATATCCCAACATGCTCGATCCCATTTGTCCGGACACATTTTTCTGGGTCATGCCAGGCCTCGGAAGATCAACACGTCGCAGCCCCAACTATGCCTAACAGAGAGGTCAGCACGCTGGTCTAACTCCTATGGCGCAGGGGTCTGGGCCCATCGCCCATTGCACACCTGCATGTTGCATGGGCGGCCGAAAGCAGAACTAGCCCCCTTAATACAAGAGCAGGCTTACGTTCCAATCCAGCGCGCACTGCTCAGTCGCTGACATCTAGAAGGCTTCGGCTGATACCACGACATCGAGTGCCCATATCTTTCCCGCGTAGTTGGTTATTGCGTATAGGCCAGTGGCCAGACTCAGATCAAATACCAAGATCTCGTTAAGCTTGTTATTATGAAGCAACCGCGAACACCGACCAAGGCCAGGCCCACCTCTCGCTTAGGTGGTCTCAACCTGCCCTGTCGCTCCGCCACAAAGATCCACATAGAGGGCCGTCGGGACAAAGGTCCTTTCAGCCCCCAATCCGTGAATCACTCGTGGGTACTCTTCGAGCCGACCCGACTTTAGTCACCATCTGTAGTATGTATATATGTATAGTATATACCCGTGATCACCTCCCAAGTGATCATGGCCCGATAGTATAGCAAGGCACCCCGACAAGAATGTAGGGCCACAGATGATAAACTAGCATCCTATACTAAGTATTTAGGATTGCGGGTAAGGTATCAACGACTGTGGCAACAATGACAGGCTATGCAACAAAATAGGAGTAACCGAACAGTAACATGCTACACTACTCTAATGCAAGCAGTATAGAGAAGAATAGGCGATATCTGGTGATCAAGGGGGTGCTTGCCTGGTTGCTCTGGCAAGAAGGACGAGTCGTCAACACCGTAGTCGAACTGGGGGTCATCGGCAGTCTCGGGGTCAACCGGAAAGAAGTAACGGAGAGGGAACACAATAAATAACAGAGCAATCAAAGCATCACAAAGCGTAACAAGGCAATACACGGTGTTCGGTGTGCCCTAATGCGGTAGTAGGTGATACCAGCGAAAGGGGGAAACATCCGGGAAAGTATCCCCGGTGTTTCGCATTTTCGGACAGATGAACCGGAGTTGAAAAGTTGCAGCTTCACTATGCTAGGGACGCGTGGCGGATGAACAGGCTGCGTATCTCGATTCGTCTCATCGTTCTGAGAAACGTTCATGTAGAAAACATTTTCATCTGAGCTACGGGTTATTTTCTATGTATTTCTAAAGTTTTAATCATTTTCTGAATTTATTTATCTATTTAATACTAACATTATCCAGAATAGTGTATGCTGACGTCATCATGATGTCAGCATGACGTCAGCAGTCAACAGGGTGGTGACTGGGTCAAACTAACGCGTGGGGTCCCGCATGTCATTGACTGTTAACTAACCTAACAGATTAATTAACTAAACTAGGTGATTAGGTTAATCTAATCAGGATCAATTAACTTAATTAATTCTTTAATTAATTAATTAATTAATATTTAATTATTTAATTATTTTATTTATTTTTATTAAACCTTTTTTTATTTTCGTTCTAGGCCCTGGGCCCCTGATGTCATAGGCACATGGGCTTTGGCGGGTTTGGCCGCTAGCGGGCGTTGGGGATGGGCATACGAGCGTAGCCACAGCCAGCCCGTTAGCGATGCCAGGCCGGGGCCATCGGTGGCGGGGGCAGGAGGGGTCGGCGAGGCGCGTCGTGACCAGTAGCCGCGGGAGGCGCGACGGGGCAACGGGAGCAGTGGGGCACCGGGGCGGTGCACGGATGGGTGCCGGCGCCGAAGGCGGCCGGAGAAGCACGGGGCCAGCGGGATGGACGGGAGGAGTGCCGAGCAGCGTCGAAGTGGGCGTGAGGTGAGCGCGTGCTGCCCAGAGCGTGAGCTCCGGCACGCGAGCGTGTGTGCGCGCGGTGGCGCACCGAGGGAGGCGCGGGCGGCGCGGGGATAGGGGAAGGAGGAGGGCGGAGGCCATGGCCTCACCGGGATTTGTAGGGACGGGGCAGTGGGGGGGTGAGGAGGTCGTGGGGGACAACGCGGACGAAGTGGAGGCAGGCCGGCGAGGAGGAGTAAGTAGACTGGTGAGGGAGCTCCGGCGAGGTCCTCGGGCGGCAGCGTCAGGGCGGCGATGAGGCGTGGCGACGGCTTCACGTGGTGTCGCGCAAGGGAGAGGAGGGCGAGGAGGCAACGGCGACGGTAGGCGACGGCGATCCGGGGCGGTGGCATCAACGGGGTCGGGGCGGCGGCGGGGGCGAATGCCCCAATCCCGATCTGGATCGGGGGAGGAGAGGAGCATGGGGATCGTGGGGGGGGGGAAGTGGGAGGTGTCGGTGGGGGTTACGGGTTAGCGTTCGGCCTCCAAGGGGTTATGGAGGAGTGGAGGGGGGCAGCCCGGGCCAGGTGGGCCGGTTGGGCGGCCTGGTGGCCTGTTGGGCCAAAGGCCAGTGAGGGGGGGGGGTCCTTTATCACTTTTGTTTTATCTTAAACCCTTTTATTTCTTTTCTTTACTGTTTTAATTTTATTTCCCAAATTGTTATAGTTTGGTAGAATATTCAATTAGCACCTAACATAGTAACATTAATTATACCACTGCCACAATAACTTTGGCACCTAGCTAAAATAGTTTAGTATTTTGTAAAAATATATTACGAGTATAACTAATTGTTTTGCTGTTGTTTTAACCACTTTAGGGTATTTAATTATTTTATAAAGATGTTGTTTCTCCACCAATAATATCCATGATTTATTTGTCACATCAAGAACATTTTAGTTTTTGACTTTTGAAAACTTTAATTGTTTGACTTGATTTTAAATTTGAAATTCGAACGGGATTTGAATCATCGCAAGATTAACAACAGTAATCGTGGTGACGTGGCATCATTAGCGGAGGGTTACTGTAGCGTAACTATCCGGGCGTCACAATTCTCCTCCACTACAAGAAATCTCGTCCCGAGATTTAAGCGGTGGAGTAAGGGGGGGAAGGTGCTGGTAGCGAAAAACCTAACGAGTCTTCTCGGTCTTGGCTCCCCTTTCGAAGAGGTTGATCCCTTTTGTTGATGTCTTCATTTCTCTGTTTCAAGTCACCATGATCAAGTCGCCATCCTTTCTTCGGGATCTCCATCGTCCTACGAACGGGACCAAGGGGAAAAACTCTGGAAGAACGCATCTCCACAAGGCTGGGCATCTGACGGTGAACTCAATGGGAAATACACAAGGTACCCCATGAGTTGTATTTCAGTGAATTTGTTGAGGGCAATATATGATGGTACCAAAGTTTCAAACGGGTAGGCAATCATCCGATGACTAGACCGAAGCTAGAATGGGGGTTTGAACATCGAGAATAACATGGTGTTTTATTCCAGAATGATTAATGGCATAGAATTTAGCTCGTGAGTCACGTACGAAGCCAGGTGCAAAGGATACTTTAGAATCCGGGTTGTAAAGAAGAGTCAGGTTTCGATCCAGTGGACCTGTGGGTTATGGGCCCACCATGTGGGTTGAAAGTAGGAAGGGTGGTGACATCTTGCACGATCATGTAAGCAAGGCATGTCAGAGAATAGTCTGTCGGTTATGTCGGCAACACCATCGGTACCAAGGGCGAGGGACGAAGAGAACCATTTTCCTGCTTGTTGAACGAGGCGGACCAAAGGCAAAGTTCTCGTCCATCGATGGCTACCAGAATGTCATCAATAATAGTAATAGGGTCTTGTTGACAGAATTGTACACCGAGGTGTTTACATAAGCAAGGGAATATTACTGCTTAGATTATATAGATCACAAGAAACGTTAAACCAACCAATGGAAAGGAAAATATGATTATCAGATTAAACAGAACAATGGAAGGGAAAATGTGTTTAAACACATATTCCAAGGGTATATCCTTCCGAAGGTTAAGTAGAGCATGATATCCATGTTAGAATATAATGTAGAAAACTCTTTAGGTAGGGGAGAGAAATTTCATGACATTACCCATACATCGGTGTTTGGATAATTAAGCAGGAAACATTTAGCATTGGGCTTCAAATGTTCTTGTTGAGAATCGGAGTACCATAGGCATGCTTCGAGATAGCATTGACATGGTCATCAGGTGAAGATCAGACATTGGAAACACAAAGGATCCATCAGGAATAACTTGTAGAATAAGTCTTACAATTTCCTCATGGAAGAATGGATAACCTTGCTGAAAAGGAATCTGTAACAATAGGGCATCCGGCCAGGTGTGCTAGGCATGACATCACATTATCGAGTCACATAAAGACCAATGTTAAAACTCTTGGAAATATGCTCCAACCATCGTATCTGACCGAGATTCAGATCTGATTGGTGTTAGGATAACCCAGACTCACGATGCCTGAGAAGAAAGGTGCAACACAAATTATCGAGACAACATTGTAAGATTCTCAGGAATTGAACTATGGAAGCAAGTTCCGAATCATGATTTCATCATTAAACAAAGGAGGGGATGAGAAGGTGGCTGATGGGCTCAGCGACAATTCATCGAGAATTTCAAAGGATGAATTTCCACAATCATGTGAACAAAGAGATAACATTTGTCAGATCAAATGATATAAGGAGATATGCTCGAGGAAAACATACCCAATTTAAACATTAGTTGAAAGGTGCACTAGAAATATGGGCTTAGGTAGCATGACCGATGTTATAATGGTGACTCGATAACCAATGGTCTAAGAATGAAATGTCGACCATTAACTTCAAAGGAATAGAGTTGCTAGAAGGAAAGAATCCAAATAACACTGTTCACTTGTTGGAATCAACACGGGGACCAACAAAAGAATGGTGATGGTGAGAAGTATCACTATACCAAGAATTCTTAAGAGGTGGAGTAATCCTCATGACATTCTTGACATAAAAGATGGTAATACTCCAAGGTAAAGAGGAACAAATGCTGGATAGCAAGGAACTCAAGGTATAACACAGAACACGAACAAGTTTGTGTGGAGGGAAGGCAATAACGTGGTTGATGACAACACAAATCGTCGAGGGGCAAGGATGGTACTTATCATCATGAATTTGTTTGATATCCTGGAAGAGCTCAGAATGTTGATGATGATCACAACACAATTGTCAAGAGATTTCATGATGATGCAATCAATCGGCGATGACATCAAGTCAAAGGAATGATGGCAAAAGGTTATTGGAACCATGGGTACGACACAAACTTGAAATCAAGTTTGTTGTTCAAGGAGAAATGATATGACGAGGAAAATCGACGTAAGATTAGCTCACCGTCGAAATTTGTGCTCTGGGAAGAACGACCAAGTAGCGCAATTAAAATTAGCACGGTATTGGTGTAGCCGAACAAGCTAGGAATGACGTGATTGGGTACAACTCGTAAGTAAAGAAGATTACTAAAAGTTGTTGAACCGTAGTGCGGAATCGGCACAGTTATCAGTGTCTTTGAGTGTTTAATAACTCAGAGCCCGTGAAAAATTGGAATCAGTGAGAATGGAGTACTTGATGAAGAACTCATAAGAAGTTATGTAGTTCCATGATAATCTCGAGATACCAGGGGGTAAAACTCGACGTCGGATCAAAGTAGAGGCTGGACTAGGGTATTGCTCTGCAGAAGACAAGTGCTTAAACTTGTCCGAGAAATGGGATCAAAGAAGAACAATATGGTGGGAAACCACGATTGCAAAAGACCAAATCCCAGATATAAGATGAAATTATATCAAGGGGATAATTATTGTTATGAGAAGCTTCCATGTCAAGATCTACATCGTGTCCATGGGCATGAACACAAAGTTCAAGGTCGACTCCCACTTCTTCAATGTATAACCTTCCATTCACCTCTCGTTTTTTTGAAAGATGACATTAGTTGTTGAAAGTTTTACATGGTGCAATACCAGATAACTATGACCCGTGAATCTTTTGGGTTCACACAGAATAGTGAAGGCATTGGTTCATCCCATCGGGTCATTGTGGAAACCTATACTACAAGCTTCAATAGTAAATATCACCAGCTCGAAAGCAGAGCATGGTTGGCCAAATCAGAGAATAGGATTTACCAATGGCATTATGTACCAAGGGAAGAACTTCTCGAGGTTTTTGTATACAAAGGACACCGTCGGATGAAAATTCAACAAGGATCTGACAGTCCATAACGGAGTTGATGTGAGCATTGGCACACAACCAGTGGAAGAAACAATGCAAAGGCATTGAATTATAGAAACAACTAACTAAATCAAAGTCAGATGTAAAGGAATTATGATTTCCATTTCAAGGGATTAGAATAAAATGCTCCGATTAAGGATTGATAAGTTGAGTAGGCTAGGGGTACAATCGATGGCGATTTGATTGGTCGATAACCAACTCATGTTCAAAATGACATCTCAGCCAGAAAGATAATTTTAAAAGGATCAACTGATGATTACGTGCATTCGCACTCATGTTGAATCAATAGGATTCAAAATGACGGTGTCAAAAGAGATTAATGAATGTTGCTAGACCTATGGGAAGCATCCATAATGTAGACAAGTATATGTAGAGCAATAGTTTTAAAGAGGATTCCCGAAAGATCGGATAAAATTTCAAAGTATCATATGAAACATATGAACAACTGTGGATGGATGAATACTCGATAAGTGCGAGTAATTATTTGCAGGGGTATTCATGTGGTAAAGAACTGCAAGGCAGTAGACACAAGGTATTCTCATATCACTAGAGAGCAAGATCAACTGGGGATAAAAGTAAGAACGACATGTGTATGTAATTATCCATACGGATAATTCGGTGGTAGGGAATTGCAAAAGCAATAGGCACAAAGTCTCGAGAGAACTTCAGCAAGTATCTTCGGAATCTTCTGGTGTAGCAACCGATCATCGGGAGTGAGGGGCTCTCCGGGAGAAAGTATTTTCGAGAACCTAAAGTTAGTCTTTTTAGCAAAATCATTTAACCTGAATAGAGGAAAGATTAGAGTCCCAGAGTATAGGTCGAGGAATAAAAGATCCTAATATCACCCAATGGCGACGTGGGCCCGTAAGGCACACAGCCAAGTTAGTAAAAGTTTTGTAGTGACTAGAGTCAACTTCGGCCAAGGAGTGTGGAAGGGGGATTCCTATAGGCAGTCGGCTCTGATACCAACTTGTGATGCCCCCGATTCAATTGTACACTAATCATGCACGCAAATGTGTACGATCAAGATCAGGGACTCACGGGAAGATATCACAACACAACTCTAAAAGTAAAATAAGTCATACAAGCATCATAATACAAGCCAGGGGCCTCGAGGGCTCGAATACAAGTGCTCAATCATAGACGAGTCAGCGGAAGCAACAATATCTGAGTACAGACATAAGTTAAACAAGTTTGCCTTAAGAAGGCTAGCACAAACTGGGATACAGATTGAAAGAGGCGCAGGCCTCCTGCCTGGGATCCTCCTAAACTACTCCTGGTCGTCGTCAGCGGCCTGCACGTAGTAGTAGGTACCTCCAGTGTAGTAGGAGTCGTCGTCGACGGTGGCGTTTGGCTCCAGGGCTCCAGCATCTGGTTGCGACAACCAGGTAGAAGGGAAAGGGGAAAAGAGGGAGAAAAGCAACCGTGAGTACTCATCCAAAGTACTCACAAGCAAGGAGCTACACTACATATGCATGGGTATATGTGTAAGGAGGCAATATCAGTGGACTGAACTGCAGAATGCCAGAATAAGAGGGGGATAGCTAGTCCTATCGAAGACTACGCTTCTGGCAGCCTCCGTCTTGCAGCATGTAGAAGAGAGTAGATTGAAGTCCTCCAAGTAGCATCGCATAGCATAATCCTACCCGGCAATCCTCCCCTCGTCGCCCTGTGGAAAAGCGATCACCGGGTTGTCTATGGAACTTGTCTGGGTGTGTTTTATTAAGTATCCGGTTCTAGTTGTCATAAGGTCAAGGTACAACTCCGGGTAATCCTTTTATCGAGGGACACGACTATTCGAATAGATAAACTTCCCTCCAGGGGTACACCACATAACCCAACACACTCGATCCCATTTGGCCGGACACACTTTTCTGGGTCATGCCCGGCCTCGGAAGATCAACACCTCGCAGCCCCACCTAGGCCTAACAGAGAGGTCAACACGCCGGTCTAACTCCTATGGCGCAGGGGTCTGGGCCCATCGCCCATTGCACACCTGCACATTGCGTGGGCGGCCGAAAGCAGAACTAGCCCCCTTAATACAAGAGCAGGCTTACGTTCCAATCCGGCACGCGCCGCTCAGTCACTGACGTCTAGAAGGCTTCGGCTGATACCATGACGTCGAGTGCCCATATCTTTCCCGCGTAGTTGGTTAGTGCATATAGGCGAGTGGCTAGACTCAGATCAAATACCAAAGATCTCGTTAAGCGTGTTATTATGAAGCAACCGCAAACGCCGACCAAGGCCAGGCCCACCTCTCGCCTAGGTGGTCTCAACCTGCCCTGTCGCTCCGCCACAAAGATCCACACAGAGGGCCGTCGGGACAAAGGTCCTTTCAGCCCCCAATCCGTGAATCACCCGCGGGTACTCTTCGAGCCGACCCGACTTTAGTCACCATCTGTAGTATGTATATATGTATAGTATATACCCGTCATCACCTCCCAAGTGATCACGGCCCGATAGTATAGCAAGGCACCCCGACAAGAATGTAGGGCCACAGATGATAAACTAGCATCCTATACTAAGCACTTAGGATTGCGGGTAAGGTATCAACGACTGTAGCAACAATGACATGCTATGCAACAGAATAGGAGTAATCGAACAGTAACATGCTACACTACTCTAATGCAAGCAGTATAGAGAAGAATAGGCGATATCTGGTGATCAAGGGGGGGGGGCTTGCTTGGTTGCTCTGGCAAGAAGGACGAGTCATCAACATTGTAGTCGAACTGGGGGTCGTCGGCAGTCTCGGGGTCGACCGGAAAGAAGTAACGGAGAGGGAACACAATAAATAACAGAGCAATCAAAGCATCACAAAGTGTAACAAGGCAATACGCGGTGTTTGGTGTGCCCTAACGCGGTAGTAGGTGATACCGGCGAAAGGGGGAAACATCTGGGAAAGTATCCCCGGTGTTTCGCATTTTCGGACAGATGAACCGGAGGTGAAAAGTTGCAGCTTCACTATGCTAGGGACGCGTGGCGGATGAACATGCTGCGTATCTGGATTCGTCTCATCGTTCTGAGCAATTTTCATGTAGAAACCATTTTCATCTGAGCTACGGTTTATTTTCTATGTATTTCTAAAGTTTTAATCATTTTCTGAATTTATTTATCTATTTAATACTAACATTATCTAGAATAGTGTATGCTGACGTCATCATGACGTCAGCATGATGTCAGCATGACGTCAGCAGTCAACAGGGTGTTGACTGGGTCAAACTGACGTGTGGGGTCCCGCATGTCATTGACTGTTAACTAACCTAACAGATTAATTAACTAAACTAGGTGATTAGGTTAATCTAATCAGGATCAATCAAGTTAATTAATTCTTTAATTAATTAACTAAGTAATATTTAATTATTTTAATTATTTATTTTTATTAAACCTTTTTTTTAATTTTCGTTCTAGGCCCTAGGCCCCTCATGTCATAGGCACAGGGGCTTTGGCGGGTTTGGTCGCTAGCAGGCATTGGGGATGGGCATACGGGCGTAGCCACAGCCCGCCCGTTAGCGATGCGAGGCCGGGGACATCGGCGGCGGGGGCAGGAGGTGTCGGCGAGGCGCGTCGTGGCTAGTAGCCGTACGAGGCGCGACGGGGCAGCGGGACCAGTGGGGCGCCGGGGCGGTGCGCGGATGGGCGCCGGCGCCGAAGGTGGCCGGAGAAGCACGGGGCCAGCGGGATGGACGGGAGGAGCGCCGGAGCGGGCGTGAGGTGAGCGTGTACTGCCCAGAGCGTAAGCTCCGGCACGCGGGCGTGTGTGCGCGCGGTGGCGCACCGAGGGAGGCGCGGGCTGCGCGGGGACAGGGGAAGGAGGAGGGCGGAGGTCGTGTCCTCACCGGGATTTGTAGGGACGGGGCAGCGGGGGGGGTGGGGGGAGGTCGTCGAGGATGACACGGACGAAGTAGAGGCAGGCCGGCAAGGAGGAGGAAGCAGATCGGTGAGGGAGCTCCGGCGAGGTCCGCGGGCGGCAGCGTCGGGGCGGCGATGAGGCGTGGCCACGGCTTCATGTGGTGTCGTGCGAGGGAGAGGAGGGCGAGGAGGCAACGACGATGGTAGGCGACGGCGATCCGAGGCGGTGGCGTCGACAGGGTCGGGGCGGCGGCGGGGGCAAATGCCCCAATCCCGATCTGGATCGGGGGGAGGAGAGGAGCATGGGGATCGTGGGGGGGGGGGGGAAGCGGAAGGTGTCGGTGGGGGTTACGGGTTAGGGTTCTGCCTCCAGGGGTTATGGAGGAGTCGAGGGGGGCGGCCCGGGCCAGGTGGGCCGGTTGGGCGGCCTGGTGGCCTGTTGGGCCAAAGGCCAGTGAGGGGTGGGGTCCTTTATCACTTTTGTTTTATCTTAAACCCTTTTATTTATTTTCTTTACTATTTTAATTTTATTTCCCAAATTGTTATAGTTTGGTAGAATATTCAACTAGCACCTAACATAGTAACATTAATTATACCACTGGCACAATAACTTTGACACCTAGCTAAACTAGTTTAGTATTTTGTAAAAATATATTAGGAGTATAACTAATTTTTTTGCTGTTGTTTTAACCACTTTAGGGTATTTAATTATTTTATAAAGATGTTGTTTCTCCACCAGTAATATCCATGATTTATTTGTCACATCAAGAACATTTTAGTTTTTGACTTTTGAAAACTTTAATTGTTTGACTTGATTTTAAATTTGAAAATCGAACGGGATTTGAATCATCGCAAGATTAACAACAGTAATCGTGGTGACGTGGTCATTAGCGGAGGGTTACTATAGCGTAAATATCCGGGCGTCACAGATGGATGGGGTGGCGGACGGAGGCTGGTGTGGGGATGGGGTGTTCTAGTGCGGATGGTGTATGAATGGGAAAATGGAGAGAGAGGTACGGGGAACCATGTTTTTGGGACGCGCCTGTCTGAAATATGGGAAAGTTACGAACTTAGCCCCCGTTTAAAATTTGGATGTATCGTCGGTTGGGGATAGGACGGTAATCTCGCATCTCGCCAATATTTAACCAGAGCGGTTTCGGGTGAGGAGAGGGTGGTTGGCGCCCATGGTTGGCGCCCACGGTGTATGAACGGGGCTGACAGGTAGGGCGGTTGTGTCACGTCTGAGTGAAGTTACAAACCTGCCCCTATTGAAAATATTTGCCTACATTGATTTCGGCCAAGTCGAGTTTGTTTTGCCGCCCACCGTGTATGAATGTGGAATGGAGCGAGAAACAGAGGTCTTTTGGACGAGCTTGAATCAAAAGTGTTTTGCCGCCCATGTTTGACGCCCACCGTGTCGGAATGGGTTCAGAGGCGGTCGTGTCACGTCTAATTGAAGTTACTAACCTACCCGTATTTAGAGCAGTGGAAATCGGGCCAATGGATTGTCCATGTAATGGGTAGACAGTAATTTCTATCTCCCAAACACTTGGCTTCGGGCAGCCGACGTGGGAGTGGACATTTCGCCGCTTCTTTCGAATTTTGGGACAATAAGCATCCACGTTTACCCTGGCAACTAAATTCGAGTCCATTTTGTATTCCTATATCAATCTTTATAAATCATTCTATTTGTTTTTATATATCTTCAAAAGGACGACAAAGGTGTATTCCACTGTCATATATGAATATGGTTTACAAATGCCGATACTCAAATTCAGAAGCTAGAATCCAGTTTAAGGTGAATTCGAACATTTGGAACACTTCATGACCAACTCAAATGTCACACGCAGCATAATGTGTACTCCCAGTTAGATATGTACACAAGGGATGTATCAAGATTTAAATACCGAGTCAATGAACCAAGAATGTACAAAACTAACAGACATATAAACACTTATAGAGTATATGGATCAATAATATCAACTAACATACATAAGCCAGGCCGTTGTACTTTTTTTGGCTACAACAACATCCTTTTTTTAGCCAGCATCTTGGCCCTCTCCGATGCGTGCCACTTATGGTCCATGTATACTACTACTATTGCTGAATGCACATTCAGCCCGATTGGCATATTTTTAGGTCTGGCACAGCAATCCAAATGAAATGTCTCCGAGTCTTATCAATTCATACAGACTTGTGCTCAAATAAAATTACAAACCAAAAAACAAAAAAATAATTATTACATGATCTCTAAAACAAATAGTTTGATTGATTACATGAACAGACAACACAAAGGTTATTCAACGATGGAAAGAACATTTCACCTATGATTTACCAAGTAGGAATTTAATTTCCGTTTTTCCTTCAGGACCTTAACAATCTGATCAGTCTCAGCTTGCTTCATTTTGAAATCCACCAAATATTTAATGGTTGTTTTGAGTACTGCTTGTGATTGTGTTGTTTGCTTCCTCAGCATGTCAACTTCATCTCTAAGTGTAGAAGCGGAATCTCTTTTCTACCACTAGTTTAGCCTCTAGAGCATCAGCAGTTGGTAATTCATAATGCACGATTTGGCCGGTGCCACTGTTGTGGGATGATGCAACGTCCATGGGGAAATCGCTCTTTGATCTTGGGCTAACCTGTTTTGCCGTTAAAGTTCTGATTGGATTCAGAAAAGTTGAAGTTAGCAAAACATCTCAACCAGGAGTTATAAAAGAAAACCGGCTAAACAAACAAGGAATTAAAGAGTTTCAATTGGATGCTGAAAAGTAGTTATTAACATCATTGTAACCCGTTGTTGCAGCAGCAAAGCAATTAAACAAACAAGTAGATATTTAAGTTAAGGCAAACAGGTAGTTCTTAACAGTAAGTATCAAACACATAGATAGGCGCAGTCTACAATATGATTAACAGGCTGTGGCATTATGTAATCAGTAGCAAACTAAATTAAGCCAAGCAACGTAATTGAACAATTTTGCAATAAGTGGCTAACTAAAATTCCGAGAAGCAGGTAACTGAACTTATGCTAGTTCTTTGTACAGGCACACTGCAACTTCTTTTTCGCTTACAAGGTTGTATGAAGGAGTCCATGGCATCAATTGCTTGGATACGCAGTCCCAATACTTCTTTCTTCCCACACTGCATTGGTAAGTCGAATGGTTAATTTGGTAAGATGGTGCGTCCTTGATATGTTATATGAGGACATGTAGTCAGACTAGTTGTAGCCACACACATCACACTGGCTTTTACTGTATATTTCATGCGATTACTTTTGGCATATCGAGATGTAAGCAATCTACAATAGGATCAAAAGACTGGCATCCTTCACATTATTAGCAAACTCAGTTCATAGAAACAAGCAATTCAACCATTCTGTGGTAAATCAAAAGTGCCACTAGAATATTTTTCACTACCCAATCATACACGCAACAAGGGGCGACGCCACCATAGGGGCTGGTATGGGCGGCCGCCTCAGGTGGCTGGAAAGTATGCACCTAGTTTGAGTCGTCCAGGTTGGCCCAAGCTAGTTTCGTTCGTCCCAACGCACGAGCAGGCAATGTAAAAAATGAAGAAAAATGTTTCAATTTGGATAGGCCAATAACATAAGTGCAAGGCAGGCCCTATTGCAGGCTCGAGGCCCAAACGAGCGCCTCCTATATCGTTCGACAACAAGAAAAGTCCCAATTCATTCGCTCCATCCTCCAGTCTGGTTCGCTCCTAACCTAGCCGCCGCTGGACAAACTGACACATCACTTCCTCACGCCCTCGTTGGAGGGCGGTCGCCGGGCTTCATGCGAACGGAAGGACAAGAAGATGAAGATCCAACCCTGGGTGTAGCCTGCGTGGGAGGCAATGGCGACAACACAGGCATGGCATCGAGCTTGCGCAAACGGACAATCGCAACTTGCAAGAGTAGCATGCGCAACAAGCAGGTACATCACATCCCTGATTATATCTAATTCAAATCTTCAATTTCTGGCCAATAGTTAAACCCGGCGGTGTTGTAAAACTGCTTGTATGTAGGGAATCTATGAGAAAATGAAACCAATTTCTACTTATTTTATAACTCCCCCAATCAATACTGAACTGACTGAATATGATGTATCTAATCAAGTTTCCGATGCAAACATACAAGCTCATGTTGTTCTTGAGCCTAAAGTGTCTAATGAACAGACTGCTAATGAAGGATTTGATGCAAACATTTTACATGCTCTTGGTGATGAACATATAGTGTCTAATGAGGGATCTAATGCAAGCATTTTGCAAACTCATTGAAGGATTTAGTGTCTAATGATGATCTACTATGTTGAGAGAGACAGATATTTGCAGGCATTGATGACAAGCAAATTGTAGTGCATTTTCATATCTTGAGGAAACATCGAGGCCATCTACCAGAAAGTCCCCGTATCATGACCACTAGCATAAATACTTTTCTAATCTGTTGTTTGAAACTATTGGCATACTTGTGCAGGATAGATATATTGATATGCAGTTTGCGCACTGGTTATAGGTGCAATTACACTTTGATGTTTTCAGCCAGAGAACGAATAATTCAAGCAGGTAAAGACCATGTTTGTAGTTCTTGTACACCATGTTGCATTTTGTGTTTTTTGGTGCTTGCATCATTTAGTGTTTATAATCTGAACTACTTTGGATCATTAGCTGGTTTTCAAAGTGCATGTAGCTTCACATTTCTCAAGTTATGTTGATTTCCGGAGTGCAAGTGCCCTCGTATTTTTTAAGTTAAATGTTCTCCCCTGGTAACTTGAATTCGTGGATCCGCCACTACACACAAATCATGCACGAATGCCAGTATGAATTAAATGAAATACAGGGACTTATGCTAGCTCGTTGTACAGGCTCACTGTAGCTCTGCTTGCACTTGGGATGTTCCATGTACAAGTCCATGTTACCACTTGCTTGGATGTGTAGGCCTTGTACTCCTTGCACCCCCTCTGCATTTTTGACACGGCAAATGGTTGATCAGATAAGAGGAATCGACCTTGATGTTGTACCGGAGGACAAATACTTACAAGGTTATACGGGTGTGCAGGATGTGTACCAGATCCTGTAGCGCCTTCATGCTTCGCTAAAAAATGGATTTGCTTGTTTCAGATGATATCTCCAAAAGAAATAAGAGTTAAAGTCAGAGTTGCATAGGCGTGTAAGCTAAGAGAGCAGTGAAAGGATATCCAAACATCGTCGAAACAGTGCACAAGGGAGTGATGTGTGGATACCTAGTTCGGGCTGGCGTTTGGGCATGCTCGCCTAGCTAGAGGAGGGTCACTTCAGAGCCGTTAAGGGTGATGCACTGGCGTTGGTTGGCCGCGCACGGATGCAGATCTTGAGTGGTAGCGGAGCGCTACGATGCAGTGGACGAGACCGTTGGTGAAGCCCCAACGGCCTCGGGGGGCGGAGGTGCGATGATGTGCTCGGTGAAGTAGCCCTGGTGAGCTGGGATACAACGTCGGTGAAGCGCACCTGATGTGGTGGAACTCGGTGTTTGTGAGGCACGTCGGTTGTGGCGGCCGACATTGTCGGTGGACCACCCAGTGCGGTGGACGAGGGCGTAGATGAGGTAGCTCCGGTGCGGTGGTGAAGCGCGACTGTTGTCTTCGTCGTCGTCGTCCGGCACAGAGGTGGGGAAAGAGACAAGACGAGGGGCGATTCGAACTTCGCTTGGGTTGGCGGCGAATTAGGAATTTGAGCAATCTGGGCGCGGAAGGGGATGTTGGAGAAGAGAGATTTTGCAGGGCTGGAATTGGGGCCGCCAGATATTTCAATCCAAAACGTGGAAGCTTAAACTTAGTTTGTCGTCGTCCTTTTGGGGGGGGGGTGTGGGGGGAGGGAGTGGGGGAGGGAGGGACGAGGGAGGTGGTGGGTGGCTGGGTGCTACACGTCCGTCCGACAAACGCGACCACCCCGACAGGACTATGCTTTGGTGCCTTAAGGCACCTGCCTTTGTGTCCATGACATGTGGGCCCAACAGGTGGCTGGCCCACATGTCAGTGACCCAAAGTCAAGTCCCTTTAAGGCACCAACGTAGCGTCCACCCCGACACGACCCTGTTGCCTGGTGCGCCTACATTTGAGAATGCAAACGAATCTTCTTTCATTTGCAAACGAATCTGTATGTATTACCATGCCCGTGTTTTCCTTACAATAATTAGTCATTCGAAACAAGATACTCCCTCCATTCACTTTTGTAAGTCGTTTCAGACAACTTAAAATGAACTGTTTTGCACATTGTCTGAAATGTCTTCAAGGTCTTATAAAAGTGAACGGAGGGAGTACTATAAATTAATTAATGAGGAGTTATTTGAAAAGAAATCAAAATGGTATCCACGCTAACATGGATTAGAGTGTGTGTCACATAATTAGTTATTTTAATTAGAGTGTGTGTCACGTAGCGATCTCCAATTCTAACATGGATTTCGCATTTCAATGTATCCATGCTACTTTTTTAATACGAATTCATATGTATATGATGAACACCATGATAGTGAGAAAACTTTTGGATGGATTAAAACATATGACCTACAAAAAAGCACAACAAATTGAGTCAATGTCAACTTTTCGAAACTTAGTATGGCACGAATTCGAAATAATTACCCGTATGCATGGTCCTCAGTTCAAATCTTACAATGTACACCAAATTGAAACATCGATATTAAGTCTCGTACTATGTACATTCAACCCCCCCCCCCACACACGCTACATACTTCCTGTATCGGTCAATATTACTCTCTAACCACCTTAGGAAGCTATCGGTTTCCAACACACGTTCATTCTTTCTCTCCACGTTTCAATCTATAAGTCTCTGAACTACACAACCCCTTTTTCCACTCTGTTACCAAATGTATTTACCTCACACACCCGCCATTGCACCCCATGCCGAGCTCTCTCTCTCTCTCTCTCTCTCTCTCTCTTTCTCTCTCTCTCTCTCTTCCCCTCTCCCTCTCACCCTCTCGCGCTAAATACATGCATTGCCTATCTAGCCCCCAACCTCTCGTGCGCATGCACACACATTGTATATCTAGGTCACTCCCTCGAGACCGTCTCACTCTTTCTTCCGCACGGCGGGCCACACTTGCTCAATCTTGCTCTCTTTATCTGAGTCTCGTTTAACCTCGTTTTCTTTCACACACAAATATATATCTCCCTGTTCAGGCCTCGATTGACACACTCTATACTCTCTCACGAAGATTGTCTATCTAGGTCAGTCCATCCAGGCCGTCGCCACTCTTTCGACCTCATGGTGGGCCACACTCTCTCTCTCTCTCGCTCTCCCTCTCTCTCTCTCTCTCTCTCTCT
This sequence comes from Triticum aestivum, assembly GCF_018294505.1. NCBI lineage: Eukaryota > Viridiplantae > Streptophyta > Magnoliopsida > Poales > Poaceae > Triticum > Triticum aestivum. The sequence continues at coordinate 243,010,859 of NC_057804.1, forward strand.
CTCTCTCTCTTTGTATGTCTTGATTGACCTTGCTCTTTCTTGGACAAAAACAATATATCACCATGTTTGAGCCCAGTTCGACCTATTCACATTGTATACTCTCTCACGCATATTGTCTATCTAGGTCACTCTCTCCAACCTGTCTCACTCTTTCGATCGCACAACGACCCTATGTGATCGATTGACCTTGCTTCCTCCACGCACAAAATATATCTACACGTCTATGACTGGATCATCTCTCAAGCTCTATCTTACAGCGCTCACCCTTGCCAAAAGCTCAATTGGACAATATCTCTCTAGAGGATATATATCTGTTCAATGAATGTCGGACCACACTCACTTTGTCTCTCTATCTATATGTCTCTTGATTGACCTCGCTTTCTCACACCGTATCTTCCATGCATTGAAGTTACTACCGCTCCATCCCTCGCAAAGCCGGAGCTATTTACATTGCGAGAGGCAGTCCAACCTTGGATTAATTTGTGTAGGAATTTATTCCGGTCGGTTTAGATTATATTTTCGTAGCATTCGGCCCACAACTACTCCAAATACCGTTGCAACCCATGCAACTCCCCTAGTTGATTTCCCTCTGGCTCGGTCATCGCTCTCTCCTTCAATGTCGCACCATGGTATTATTGCAAAAAACTATGTTGTTCTCTTTAATTATTATAAATAAGCTACAAAACTACACACCGATAGTCCACTTGGAATGGAACAAATTTCGACCCACAAATTAAAGTGCTACAAACTACACACCGAGGGGCCCACAAGTCATGAAACAAATTTGCACCCATATACAAATTAAAAAATAAAGGACGAGGATCGAACATGCGACCGGGCCTTCAAGCCGCACGTCAATAGGTAACATACGTAGAACATCAATGTTTGTTGTACCCCCCTTTGTTCACATAATGTTTTTATATTACCACGGCCTATTTAATGGATAACATGTAATATTATTTTAGTACTATTCGCCTTCACTTACTGGTGGGTTCCATATGTGCTCTCTCTCTCCTCCCCTTCTACGTTTAGACGCACGGGAAAACACGAAGAACTCGCGGGCGATGTTGCCGTTGTCCATATCTGGACACGTTCACAAGTCACGGCACCAGTTTCACGTACTAGCAGCACTAGTCAGTGTGTACGTGCAATGCACGTTAATTTAGAAGTATATTAAGTCCATGCAGATATTAAGTAGGATATTATTTGCGTGTTATTATGTGATTAGCACTATTTTTGGCATGAAATTAACTGCATGCTAAACGTGTTGAGCGCTCGACATTGAAGCAGTCTAGTTCATTGGATGACAAGGAATACATGTGGCTTGATGACGTTTTATATTTAATTTGATACGGCTCCAGCAGAACATTCAATCGATCAAACCATAGATTTCGTTCAGTCTGACTCCGACTTTAAATTATACGACGATCGATATAAAATAAACGGAAATGATAAACGTTCGGATTTTAAGCATGGCAATCCGAACGTTTTTCATGGCAAATTTAGATTACGCGGCAGCGGCGGGGGCGTCTTGCAGTGGGAAGCGGCTCCTCTGCCGTACTCTGTGTGTCGTTGGGACACTGACCGATGGCGACGGCGGCGTCTTGCACCGTTGTTGGCGTACTCCTGGATGTTGTCCTAGCTTCAAGGAAGGCCAAAATGTTCTGGACTTTGGAGCGAGTCAACTGGCGGGAGGAGGCGACTAGCATTGGTGCAAGGAAGCGGTCGACTGCGGCCATCCATGCCGCTGAGGCAGGCACTGGCACCCGCGCGGGGGATAGGCGCTGTCAACGGTGCGGCGGAGACATTCATGTGCATGGGCACCGGCACGGGCGCACACGTCACTGCACGCGCAGATGCATGCGTTGGCAGGTGCACGGGCACAGGCACGGGCGTGCACGTCAGTGCACGCGCATGTGCATGCGCTGGCAGGTGCACAGGCGCGTGAAAGTCGGCGGGGACCTCGTGGAACCCCGTGGGATCAAGCACGGCGACAATGTGCGGCTCCCAGCCCATCAATGCCACGGGGATGGGCGCTGGCGCAGTCGGGGCGACGGGAGCCGGAATGGGAGCGGGGACAGGCGTGGCGTCTTCCCGCAAGGCCAGTTCAAGCTCGTCCCAAAGCGCCTTATGTTCTTGAGACTCCAGCTGGGTGTCTTCTTCAGGAAACTAGAACACTAAGGGCATACCATCGTGATGCGGCATGGCGTACGTTTAGGCCAGGCTAGTTGGAGGTAGACAACAGAAGAATCAAAGAGGAAGAGAGAAGATTGTAGTGATACCGGGTAGTGCGGGGTTGATTTTATACTGCGGCGCCGACAACATTAAAAGTGGGAGCAGTTGGGACGATGGTGGGAGGCGGAGACTGGTCAAAGAGCTCGTCTCCCGGTGAGCCTACACAGCAGTCTGCTCGCATGCCTCCCTATCAGCAGGCGTAGCGGTCTGCTCGCATGCCTCCCGTCGACTCACACGCTTGCTTGGATGGCACCTGCCGATGAGAAGCGAGGACTCGTGGAGGCACGTAAACGCCCATGGTTTCAATAGTGAAACCGTTCGCCTTAGTGTGACAGGTCTTTGTTCCAAAATACCTTGGCTCTCCATTTGTGCAACTTGTCTCAAATTGAAGAAAAAACTTACGAAGTAATATTTGTGCCATATCACGTGACCATGCTCAGTTTCAAGAATTTATGCACACTTTTGGATTTTCTGAAATTTAAGATCCAGGATTCGAAACAATATCATAACCTGCATCATGCAATAAATTTTCAAGCCGTACATCTGTCCTGTTGTATTTCTTAAGAAAGGATTTGGTCAAACATTTTGCTTAGTTAGACTTCAGACAAGTTATACATGCAGAGTAAAAGGATAATCCATCCATACCAGTGCATTGCCTGATATATTAACTCAAGTACTAGGCACGAACAAACGGGCTCAATTCTGTACTCATCCTGGTGTAGTAGTTGTAGTAGTACTAGGCAATGCAGTTGACGTGTGACCTTGACGAGCGACGACCGAGGGAATTGAACCGTTCTCGGCACAGTAGGTAATGTTGTCTAGTTACTAAAGCATCCCTCCGTTTTTCATCAGTAGTCATTATGGACCGGGGACATGAGGGGAATTTCCTGGGGCTGGAATTCTGGCCGCCATATATTTCGACTTGAAACGTTGAGGCTTGACTGGTTGGGGTTGCCTAATGTGCATACCACGCACGCCACCGAAGGACAAGAGCCCGGTTTTCTTTAGGATCAATAGGAGCCAAGGTCTGGCTGGTACACCGTTGGGTCCTACCATTCGAGAATACGAAAGGAACCTTTTAAATTGCCAACGAATCTATGTGTATTACAATACCCGTATTTTCCTTGCAAATACTAATCTCAACGTGGTAATTGATTTATGACGAGTTTTTGAATTAGAGTGAGTTTGTGATATAGTGATCTCAACGTGGATTTCACATTTCATGGTATCCCTATTAAGTTTTCCAATACAAATTCAAATTTAAAAGATGAACAATATGGAGGTGAGAAAACTTTGTATGTATCAAGCATATGACGACACACACACAGAGAGAGACACACACACATGAACACAACAACAATCCAATAAGTATAGTGCATCTATTTTTCCAAACCATGCATGTATGACACGAATTCAAAAATACCCCTTCTATTCCTAAATATTAGTCTTTTAGAGAGTTCAACAAGTGACCACATACGAAGCAAAATGAGTGAATCTAGACTCTAAAATATGTCTATATACATCCGTATGTGCCAGTCCATTTGAAATCTCTAAAAAGACTAATATTTAGGAACGAAGGGAGTAAAATGTAAGACATGCATGGTCCTCAGTTCAATATTTAAAATGAGCATGAAACTGAAACATGAATATTAAGTCTAGTACTACAGTACATGCAAATGTTGTGTTTAGGCGGAGCTATGATTGTCGGGGGTAACCCCTCGACCTTAGATAAAATTGTGGAGCTCTGTTTATGGTTGTTTACATTATATTTGTCCCCACCCTCCCAACCACCGATTGGTTGTGCACCCCTACCCCTCCTCCTCGGGAGAATATCATGTGCTCCCATACCTTAGATGCTATATGCCGATACGAGTTGCTTGGAGCTTGTAGATCTGAGATATAGCAGCTCCCATGATGTGTCTTAATATTTTTAGAGGAAACCTTGATGAGTTTGAGAATTGCACACAATTTGTACAAAAACTACACAGATGCCCTTGGATCCCATATCCAACGACCTCGAAGCTCGTATCACCGTAGCATCTAAGATGAAGGAGGACATCATATTCTCCTGTATGTAAGAATATCATGTGCTACCACACCTTAGATGCTTTGGTGATACAAGCTCTTCGGAGCCGTTGGATTTGTGACCCAACACCTCCTCGGTGGTTCGAATGGTTTTTTGCAGAAAAGCCCCAAAAGAGTTTGGCCACTTCTTACAAGCACAAAGACTGCTCAGATGCCATTGGATCTCAGATCAAATGACCTCAAAGCTCGTATCACCGTAGCATCCAAGCTGCGATAGCACCTTATGTTTTCTCGCACGGGAGTATATGAGGTGCTCCCGCACCATAGATTCTATGGTGATACAAGTTCACTGAGATCTAACGGCCCACAGTAGGAGGTTTGAATGTTTTTGCAATATACGGCTGATAGAGTATGGGAAATGTGCAGAAAGTACAAGTACTATGCATGTGCCATCTGATCACTGATCATATGACCTAGATGCTCATATCACCGTAGCAGGTAATTAAGCTACGGGGAGCACCTAATATGAGCAACGGGGAGCCATTGGATTGAAGATGCAGCGGCACACACGAGGTCTGAATGTTTTATTTGCAAAAAAACCTTTGGAGAGTTTGGAAATTGCGCATAATTCCAAAGACTACTCCCAAGCCATTGGATCTCGCTTCCAACGGTGTAAAAACTCGTATCACCATAGTATCTAAGCTGCGGGGTGGAGGTGATATTCTACGCCGCTGTCATTTTTGTTCGTAAACTTGCAAAATATGTGTAGCTCGTGCCGTTACTTGTCTAACCGCGCAAAGTGTTTGTTCAAAAAAACCATCCTACACTGAAATATCAGAACAACACACGGGGGTCCCACCTGTCATTAATCAAATTTGGACCTAAAACTAACAAATCTGAAAGACGAGATTCAAACTGGCAACCTGGACTACAAAGCATAAGTTGATAGCCTGAAACAACAACGGTTGTTGGCTTTGTCCCACAACTTGATTTTATACAGTATTACATTAAGTAGAGTAGAGGGAGTGCCTCGTCAACATGTGCATGACCGTTGTCACACTTACTGGTGGGTCCCAGGTCTGCGATCTCAATCTCTCTTCTCTCCATCGTCTAACCTTTGCACGGGCACACACGAAGAGCGACGCTAGCTTGCCATGGTGTTATTAAAACTAAAAAAGCTTGGAAAATAGAAGAATCGCCTAGAACAAGAGACGTTGTGGCCAGTCGAGACGGAGCTAACAACATCTATCCTCCGTGCCATGTTTGCATGATGAAGCTGTGTGGCTAGTGGGGTGTTTTCGACCGACTGGCTGGGTCCCGAGGTCGAACCATAGGTACTAGAGGTACTGCCGACGTCTGATATAGTACTCCCTCCGTCTAGGTGAGTAAGTCACCGTGACCAAGGAGGAGGGGAAAACGAGAGACCTTAATGTTTATTTTCTAATTAATAGCATTGCATGCAATGAACTAACCACGGCATGTCGTGTTTGGTAGTCTCAAATGATTAAAAGCATGCACACCCCTCATCTCTTATTGGTTGATATGTCAAGAAACAAGAAATGAGATAAAAGTTAATGCACCATGCCTAAGTGTTTTGGGATTATTAGATTTTCGTAAGATGACTTACGCACCTAGATAGATGGAGTATATTTTTACATGCACATTTTTCCTCCGTGCCGAGACGTGGCACACCCTACCGCGCGGTTTCGGGGTCCTCCCGGGTGGTCCACGCATATATTCTTCCTGATGTGGGACGCCCTACCGCGCATTTTCTGGGTCCTCCTAGGTCATAGCGCTGAAGCAAGTAAATGAGTCGTCAAATCACGAAAGACCACCTTTCCCGCTGAGTACATCAGTGAAGCACGGTGGCTAGCTAGTTGGGCTACTTCAACCGATTAGCTAGGCCACCGCCATAGTTGTTTTTTCACCCCTTTTTTTATCTACCCTCCGGCAGGTAAATTTAAATATCCACTGCGGCGTTGCTCTGGTGTTTGGGTGCGGCAGGATTTTTAAATTTTTGATTGACGAGAGAAGGCGCGGCAGGATTTTTATTTTTTTGATTGACGGGTTAAGGTGCGACAGCAATTAGTCACGATGACTCCGCCTGTAAAACCCACTGCTTCCTGATGTGAGAAGTCGTCGACTGGTGTTTTAGCATGGTGATAACCAAAAGATTCCCCGCTCCTCGGCTGGCTCCCTCCGTGTTCTCGTAGGTTGCATTGCCTTTCAGCCATTTCGCCCCTTTGCTTCCTCTCCCCATTGCTTCTACCTGGTGCCATGGCGGCGCAGCAGATCACGGAGTCCGAGGTGAGGCGCCCGACTGCCATGATCCTCCGTTATGTGCGGGAGTTCACGGAGCTTCAAAATCGGCGGGCATCCACCACAAAGATGCTCGAGGCGTCGGCAGCGTTGCTGGAGAAAGCGGGAGATATGATAGGCTGTCAGGGGAGCCGGCTGGAGCACGAGCGGGCCGATCGTGACGAGGTCCAGAATCGCCTCAGCCACTTGGTGAATCAAGTTGCCACGCACGTGTTGCGGCTGCGCGATGCCTACCGTCGTGCCAGCGCGACGATGCCGGCCGTCGGGCTAAACCCGTTCGACCACCCGGTCGATTTCAACGAGCTGCGGCTTCTTGACTTGGTCTCCTTCTTCACCTATATCTCCGAGGAGCTGAGTCGTCTCCACGCGATGGTGGGGGCTGAGCTGCACAACGAGGGGTTGCAGGCTGCCGTCGCCATTGTCGGGCGAATCCTTTCAGGGCTCCGTTACCGGAATCCGTTTGTGCCATTGGATGCCATCTTTGATGAGCTGTCTCCCGTCGACCGGGAGAGGGCTCTGCGGGCGGTCGCACCCTGCATCACTAACATCATGCTCCTCGAGAAGCAAAGGGACTTCGGTAGTGTTTAGGTGCCCGCTGCATGGGCATGTCCATGTCTCGGCGCAACATGACCGTTGGATCAAACTCAGACGATGCAGACCAGTCATTGTAGCACAAAGCGTGTGGGTGTGTTTGGTTGCATTCTCATCTCAATATAGTTGTTTCCTCTTCGTGTATTTTTGTTACCTACTAGTGTGGACTCATGCACCCTTCATGTACTCTGCCAAACACCCAAAAGTGGGTCAAGAAGGGAACTTTTGCTCCCATCCCGTGCACCCTTTCATACACCCTGCCTAACACTATTCGTGCTTCATATGGTTCATGTTTCGTGGAGTACTGTAGCACCGTACTCTCCGTGCGCTGTAGACCTACTTCTGTTAACATTGATCTCACCGTTCATTCTCGACCGGACAGTCGAAAAAGCGGTACTGTGTTACACATAGGAGTAGTTGACATGCGCACAACATCATTTGTTATCGTCGTATCTTACTACACTAGCAACAAGATTGTGTAGTATTGACGTATGAACCACTGCACATGCCTAGTAGTAGGAGCACTGTGTATGTTCAAGTGGCTACCGTGTTTCGCACTCCTTCATTGTAAGAGTCGAAACGCTTGCTGTAATCATTTTTTTCTTCAGAAAAACAGTGGACACGCTCTACCGTGCGGATCCTCCTCCAGCCATGCACTAAATTACTCACTTTCGCCGACGTTTGGGACATCCAGCACCTGGGTCCACCATCCATGAACTAAATTACTCCATAGTAGAGTGATGGTAGACTACCCCGATTGAAGTGCTGCAGTAATGCCCAATGAGCCGTCAAATCACAAAACCCCCTCCTTTCTAGCAGTAAGTTGGATGGACGAAGCAACCATCATTTCACTCTTCTCTCTCAGCTTCCTCTCTTGAAGAAAACCCCCACACGCTTCGCTTCTCCCTCATCTCGTTCCTCCTTTCACTCTTCTCTCTCAGCTTCCTCTATTGGATGGACACTGGAGCACCGGCTGACGTGATGTCTATGGGTCTGGCCAAAATTGTCGAGGCTCATGGTACGAAGAAGCGCAAGCACCCCGCCGAGACTACCGCAGACAAGCTCAAAGCCATCGCCCTGTACAAGCCCCCGTCTCTAGTATCCCTCATTAAGCAAGTCCATGTAATGTCTCTTGTTGACGATCTTTTTCTCAATATTGATCGTGTTTTTCATCTAACACGGAGTACTAGTACTGGTAGTACAACTTTCTGGGTGATCTTGCATGCAATTTCAGTGTGCCAAATGACGGTTCTAAATTCCTATTTTGACCAAAACATGCAAGAGGTTGACACTGATTTATTATAGATTACTTTCAACTACTCCCTCTCTCCCAAATTTCTTGTCTTAGATTTGTCTAGATACTGATGTATCTAATACTAAAGTGTGACTTGATACATCCGTATCTAGACAAATCTAAGACAAGAATTTTGGGACGGAGGGAGTACTTTATGAACATGAATGCTACCTTTGAAGAGGGTATATTTGCCTCAGTAAACTTGTGTTATGGATATTGCAAGTAATCCCTCTGCTCTCATGCCTTTGAAGACATGTTCTAGTGTCTTTGTTCACTCATTTCTGTGCGTATATGTAGTCATATATGGAGTATAATATCGGAAATCATCTTATATTTCTGAACAGAGGTAGTAATAAAATATGGTTTCTGTTTGAATTAGAACTAGGTCTACAGTGGAGATGAAGTTCTCAAAGTCATGCCGTGTGAACTGGAAGACCCGATGATGAGTTCTACTACTAAACTATCTAGCTGTTGTGTCCTTGTCGCCACGTGTCCTGAACTAGTGTTTTCCTGTAGCTTTGTTGTCAGGCATGTTCTCGAGGCTGTACTTGACCAGAACAATTTTCTGGTTGTGCCTTCGATTATGAAGGGTGTGGTTCTTGTGAAGCTTTGCAACAAATCTGATGCGGCCTGTCTTCATCATCATGTTTATGAGTGGAAAGACCACTCTGTTAGGTTCTCCAAGGTTCAAAAGATGGTGATGGTGATGTAGACATCTCTCACGAAGTCCATGGCCAAGTCAGTTATGCAGGGTTCATCCCGTAGGTCAGTGGCAAGAAATAGTCTGCAGAGTTTAATTAGTGCAACTTTGCTTGTCTGTAGTAAGTACTATTGTTCAATACTTGATTTATGTTTGTGAACCCTGTATTATTTATTAGTACTGCCGCTTTTGGTGTGTGGTCAGTCCTGAGAATGGTCTATGTTAATGTCTATCCACTCAATTCAGTTTGTATATTTTGAAGTATCCAGATCATCTTTTCTGTGAGGACAATTTATCAATTATGGTTACACTCCAATATCTATATGCATTGCAGGGTTTATCGCACCCACCAGGATTTCCAGTCCCATGGATGTTTGGTCCATACGATTTGTCACGACCTTTGGACTATCCTACTTGTGGGAGTAGGCGGGGCCCCTGCATGCCACCCGTAGTTGGACGATCAATCTTCTGTTTAGTACTTCAACATAGTGATTTCCTTGTAAGGATTCAGTCGTGTCACATCAAGTAAATCATATTGATTTACTGTCTAAATCTTATTGATTTAATGTCATGTTTTCTTTCTTTTCCTGCAATTTTACAATGCAGGTTTTGCCATGTGACATTCGTCACAGAATAAACCGTTTGGTTTGCTCTACGATGGCTATTTTTGCAGGTTTCACTTCTTATGTCGTGTCAGTAACGAAGGCACTGTCCATCACTTATATTACTGGAAAAAATTGGATCAATCTGTTGTCTGAGTACAAGCTGAATCCCTATGATGAACTGTAGTTTGGTTTAACAAAAACGCCACATTTAGTCCTTCTCGCGTTTAAAAGAAATGAAGAAAAAACTGGATCAAGGTCATGGATCCTAGTCAAGTTAGAAAGCCGATCATAGCAGACCAGACACGATCGCCGCTGTCTTGCACGTCGGTACCACCTTCAGCAATGGATCGAGCACCGGCAGTTGCTCTACCACTAACAGCGGCACCAGCTCAGTCTGATCCAGCTGAGGATTGGGCACCGACCGCGTCAGCGGATCAGTCTGATCTACCAGAGGATCGGGCATCAACACCGGCACCTGCTCCGACACCGACACTAGCTCTACAAGGAGCACCATCTCCGGCAGCAGCAGTGGCTTCGGCACCTGCACCAACACTTGCACTTGCATCTGCTCCGGCCTGTGCAGTTGCACCGGCAACAGACTGGGCTGTAGTGCGCACTTCATATACCAAAGTCCTTACAAAAACCGACATGTCCACCTTCTTGGTAAGCATTGGCCGCCCAAGTGCTTCGTTCTTTTTTCTTTCCATGTTGTTTCACATGATTAACTGTGTTGATCTAACTGTTTGGGTATGTCTTCTTGTTTGCAAACAGAGAATTCCTAGAGCAACGAGGGAGTCGTTCAACAATCCGGGCGACCGCGGCCAAGTTTCTCTTACCATGCGCAGCCTTGGTGTGAATGAACCTACTCAATATACCGTAAGTACAAAGGATAGTCGCATGATGATTGATGCTAAAGGATGGTCAAGTTTCAAATCTAAATCATATCTTGTGGTAGGGGATGATGTCAAAATCCAACTTTCTCGGCAAGGAGAGCTAGTCCAGATCAACTTTGAAATTCTTCAGTAGTAGCACGCAACTGCCGAACTGATCTATCCTCCGAGAGATTTTGATGTAATAATCTGGCATGGTGAAACAAGTGTCCTGTGTGTATAAGTAGTACGACAATATTATTTATCACATGGTATATCGTTGATAGAATTGCAACTCTGATTGCTGGTTAGGAACTATCGTTCGATTTCATTCCAACAGCTGTCGTGCTTTATTCAATTTTGTGTATTCGCCTTGCGACAGCATCTAAAACCAGCGCCGTAGCGATCGCTTGCAATATGAAAAGCGCTGAGGTAGAACACATGGGCCCCCAAACATGCAGGGTGGGCCTGCGACCCAAACTCTAGAACCGTGAGCCTGTTTGAGTATTATATTCTCAGCTGAACCCCCATAAAAAAAGCTGAACCCCCATAATGCCCGTGCGTTGCCCGTAACATCAAGATGCATTTGTATGAGTATTTTATCTTGTGAGTGAAAAGGATGAACGACGGAAGGCCTTATTTGCAAATGTGGAGAGGTGTGTGGGTACCTTTTTGCAAAATTGCCATAGTTTCCTTCCTATCCGTCAGATATAAATCGGACGGCCTATATTGCAGGATGGCAGGCACACCATCAACTTCATTTTTCTTATGTATAAAGTTGTGATATAAAAGATTTGTATATTTCTTTACAGAGGGAGTATCTCTCTGTCAAAAAATATATTTATGTGTAACTTGTTAGTCCTGTCTTTCTACTTCCTTTCGCTGATATGTGGGGCAACCGGCAACGGGGTCCTCGTTCCATATGCACAAATTAGAGTGCACAACTGCACAGTAGACACACCCCGGTCGTAGCACCGCGGTAATGCCCAATGAGCCGTCAAATCACAACCCCCCCTTCCAGCTTTAGCAGTAAGCTGGACGGACGAAGCGACAATATTTCACTGGGCCTGAATCCCCTTGTCCCTCGTCTTCTTGTTGAGAGAAAACCCCCTCTCGGCAATTGCATAGGGTTTTATCATGGAGAACAAGGTACGAATTCTTCATCCATCCCCGATAAATCCAAGTCCCTTGGTCGCAGGTAATCCTAGGATGGCAGCCGCCGCCGTTGATGCATTTTTCTTCCTACTGAATCTAGTGTGTTTCATTTGCAGTGCCCAAAGTGCGAGTACCCTACAGGTTTCTGCGCCCTCGGCGAGACACCACACTTGTTCCTTCTCATCCTAACACATGATTTTAAAACGCGCACAGTATGTTCCTAGAATCCTCTTTTCTATCAGGGAGGGTGGGCTTTTTTTGATCATGCTGTCGACTAATTTGGAAATTTGGATTGCTATATTTGGATAAAAGGTACTACTAGTACGATGGTCAACACTGACTTGAAGGAGGAATTTATTTCTAGATTTGGATAGGGAATACATTGTGTTCTCATATTATTTTTCCTGCAGTGTATTATTTGCTCTACCAGAACACATGTACTCAAGATGCTCGGCCTTGCCATAACTGAATACACTAGTTTATGGTCATAGTGAAGACAAGCCATGTATATAAGTTCCGAGTTGGGTTCATGAACCAAGAAGATTGCTGCTTTTTTTATGGCCAAACTTGGATAAACTTTCTCAAGTGTTACAGACTGAAAGTTGGCGCACGAATGTTGATGAAAATAGCAGAACCTGGTCTCATCTTCACTGCGATCTTCCACCCCTATGTCGTTCCAATTGTTCATCCATGTTAGTTTTGTATCTGGTTCTTGCTTGTTGCCTCGATTACTTCTTAATCCACCTATTCTGTCTAACTAATCACAATTTAACTTTAGAAGTAGCAACGAATCTCTCACGAAGATGCTACCTCTAACTAATATTTTCTTATAATTTGTGGCACGTGTATGTCTTTTCAGAGTTAATCAGGCTGCTCGTTTGTTATTCTGTAACAACTCGGCTGTTAGTGATGGCAATGATGTTGACTGGGTCGACACCCACAAGTTCCTACACTTTATTGATAGTCTTGAGGTCCTTGTGGGGCATTTCAATGGTGGAAGGCCACGTCGGATATGTGTGCCACTGCTGCACTCGTTGAACAGGTCCAACTGTGTCGAGAAACTTATGGCACAAGCTGTTTTCTGTTATATATGTTGTTCATAAACTATTGCTTATACACAGTTTTACAGCTGTGATCTTCTTGAAACAGAAACTGCCAAGTTCTATTATTCCTATACAGATGCCTGACCATGGTCGGGTCAGACTTGCACTTGGTCACAACATGATGTTTATGTCGACCTAGTCAATTCCCCTAGGAGGTGAAAAGATACTTATTCATGGGTGGTATCAAATAATTAAGGCATGTCCATCTTGGAGAATAGGACAGAAGTTATGTTCATGCTTTTCCATGGCTCTAAAGCGAATATCCTATTTATTGACCACATTGCGAGATGAAGCCGCTTTCAGAAGGTTGTGGATGCACGGGGTGGCACTGGGCCTTGTCCTGGGGCTTGGCGGCCTCACCCTTGGTTAACTGTAGGCAAAGTAGCATTGTTCGAGGCGTGCTCTGTACGGTTGAACCTGTATAAGTACTCATACTACTTTCAGCTTTGGTTGTTAAGTGCCCCTACTGGTTTCAGTTAAGGTTGTTAAGTACTCCTGCTGCTTTTACACTCTGTTGTGTTTCTTCAGTCCTGTCTTCCTCCAGCAACCAAAACCAAACCAGCGCCGGCGGGGCCGCCTGCTTCTGCCTACCACGGCTGGCTACACCTCAGCGCATGCATCACCGCCCCACCGTCTCCTAAATTGTTAACACCAACGTCCTCCACGCACTTTGGTGCGCTCGCCACGGCGCCGCCCTCTCGCGTTGTCAACATGGTTAACAAACAACAAGAGTCAGCAGAAGTACGTGGAGAGGATGATAGTAGGGTCCCGCCACGTCAGCGTATGGAAAAATAAAATGCTTCCTCCTAGTGTTTTCCTGACATTTGGGACCCACGACATTGTGAGCGTATATACTCAATAGACAAGAGAACAACACAAGATCGGCTGACATCTAGGACATAGCTGCTCGAGCAGTATTTTTTTTCTTATTGTTGAGATGGAGCAGGGTTTGAACTGAGCTGTGGCCCGTCTAGCCCAGGCTTATATTTTATGTTCACCATGTGACCACCCCAGCTATTTTTTCTTTGTGAAAATGAGCGCAGTTTATTTTTTCTGAAGAATACCCAGTCCAGGCCTATTTATTTTTCTACGCCCTGATGGGCTGCAACACTTTCAAGACGCCTGCAAATCTTGAAAGTAATATGAAATGGGTTGTAAATATAAAAACAGATGACAAATTGGCAATTACTTTATAATTTCTGAATTTTTTTAGATTTTCAGATTGCTATTTCACTAGGCATTAACCTAATTTAAATATATCTTCAAAGTACTTTACATCTGGCTTGACATTTCGGTACTAAAAATAGTTTGGAACCCACGGAAATATGCGAAATTGGCCCTGGCCAACCAAAAAAAATGACTGCAATAAATTGCATAAGAAGTTGCCATGAGGTATATATAAATTATTAAAAAAAAGAGGGAGTGGTCTGACTTGTGGGCCTGTTTAGTTGACGCGTATGCAAGATTTTTTTAGTTATTATATACGTCAACAACCGATTCTAGCAGACATAACCGTTGGATGTCAATCCAACGGCTGTCGTGTTTCTTCAATCTCTGATCTTCTTGCTCCAGCCGCCAAAGCAGCGCCGACGGGACCGCCTGCTCCCGCCTCCCGTGGCCGGCTGTGCTGCCACGTAGGCCTCAGCGCCCCTACGACTCCCACCGCTGGCCAGGGCAATCCTCTACTCACCCACACCCCCTATTATTTTGTGGCAAGACAACTTCACACCGCAGCCGAACCGGTGAACCCTCGTACTCCTCTGCGCGCGGGCTTCCCACTGCCGCTTCTTCCCCGACTCCACGTTGTCCCCTACCTAGGCCTCGCCGTCGTCCACCGCCGTGGTGCTCTCGGCGCGGCATGGTCAATGTGGTCAACGACCGACTTCCATCGGAAGAGTACTGTACGTGGAGAGGCTGACAGCTGGGTCCACGGCAGCCGCAAGGAAGTGCCTCCTTATTACGCAGAAAATAATTATTCCTCCACCTGACAGCAGGGACCCACTGGACAGGCCACCAGTATTTCACGAAAAAAACATTTCCCCCTGACTGCTGGGACCCACCGGACGGGCCACCATATTTCGTGAAAAAAGGTTCCCCCGCTGTTAGCTCGGACCCACCGGAAGTGCCTCCTTATTACACACAAAAAAATGCATACCCCCTGCTAGCTGGGACCCACCTTGGTGGGAGGCTGACTTGTGGGCCTACTAAGTTTACTGGGACGGAGGCCTTTGTCAACTTTAGTCAATTTATGAACGATTCTAGCTCCAGTGACCGTACGATGTCCATCCAACGGCCGTAGTGCTTCTTCAACCGCTGGTCTTCTTGCTCCATCCGCCCAAAGCAGCGCCGATCGTGCCGCATGCTCCTGCCGCCTGTGGTCGGCTGTGATGCCGCGGAGGCCTCACCGCCCCCTACTACTCCCACCGTTGGCTAGGCCATCCCTCTACTCACCCACACCCCCTGTTATTCTACGGCGATGGCAACCTCACACCGCAGCCGAACGAGTGAACCCTGATACTCCTCTACGCGTGGGCATTCACTGCCGCGTCTTCCCCGGCTCCGTGTCATCCCCTTCCTAGCCTCGCTTTTGTCTACCACCCTGGTGCTCTCGGCGCGGCGTGGTCAACGTGGTCAGGGAACGACTTCCATTGGATGTGGACTGTATGTGGAGAGGCTGACAGCTGGGTCCACGGTCGCAGTAAGGAAGTGCCTCCTTATTACACGGAAAATAATGATTCCTCCACCTGACAGCAGGGACCCACCGTATTTCGCGAAAAAATGTTTCCCCCCTGACTGGAGGGACCCACCAGCTACATCTTCGCACACAAGGAATTGCGTCGGAAAAATGATTCGCCCCCCTAACTGTTGGGACCCACCAGCTACATCTTCGCACGCAAGGAATTGCCTGACAGTCAGGACCCACCTGGTCGAAGCGTACGTAGCGTTGTCATTCTGGTCGCGAACATGTACGTACATACTGGTGGATGTAGAGGCGCGCACGTGTCGTAGTAGAGGCGCGCACGTAGCATCTACACGTACATACAGCGGCCAGTGTGCAAGAAAGAAAATATGGCCACATATGTGTACATACGGGCGGGGTCTCGAAAGCCTACTCGCGCATACGTACGGCCAGGGCTCGTGTACATGGCTGGGTCCGAACAGAGAAACAACATCATCGTCATGTTCATGGGGAGCCAATTGTCTGGGTCGGAACGGAATGCGTCGTCGTGTTCATCGGGAGGGCTTGGACGGAACAGGCGATGGAAATGAGGCCCGGCGTACCGCAGAACGGAGGAAATAGCCTTCTGTTCGACCGACCACGTTTGAAACGGGATCTAGTTCATTGGGATGGGTGTGGCGTACCGCAAAAAGGAGGAAACGGATCTCCTATGGTCGAAATGGGGGTCATGTTGATCGGGAGGGGTGTAGGGTACCGCAAAATGGATGAAACGGACTTGTGATGGAGCGCTACGATCGAAACGGGGGTCCTGTTCATCGGGAGGGGTGTGGCGTACCGCCAAATGGGACTCCATGGGATACTGTTCATCTCCACTGTCGACCTCCTCCAGCCTCCATGGGCTACCGTCGACCTCCTCCAGCATCCATGGGCTCCTGTTCATCCAGCCTCCACCACGCGCTACTCCACCGGCTACTGTTCAACCACCCCTCCACGGGCACCCCTCCACCATCTACTGTTCATCCAGCCCTCCACGGGGTCGTCCTGTTCATCCAGCCCTCCACAGGGTCCTGTTCATCCAGCCCCAACTAGCTTGATCGATCGGGGTCCTGTTCATCCAGAGGCAACGCCACGGGGTCCTGTTCATCCACCCAACTGCTTATTGTTCATCCAACTCCCCCCCGCCCCGCAACGCTCACTGTTCATCCAGAGAGGCAGCATCGATCAGCTTCAGTTAGCAGCAGTAGCGAAGGAATCGCTCGATCAGGTTCAGTTAACAGCCATCGCTAACGCGTAGCCTGCACTGCAATCGCTCAGGTTCAGTTAGAGCCCAACGCCTCGCTCGGGTTCAGTTAGAGCCAACGCCTCGCACACACGCACATACATGTATGAGAGAAACGCGCATCGCTCAGCCCCCGACCACCCACCGTAACCGGGAACTCCCCAAAATTTTCCTCGCCCTCGCTTCTACCACGGTTTTTTCCATCATGGAAGGCCCAAAGAATGTCATGCAGTTGCGTCTCCGGCCCGCCCAGGAAGAAAAGCCATTTTCTGTCATGAATTTTTGTCATAGAAGTAGGATCCCACCACATCTATGATGATACTGGGTTTTGTCACAATTATCGTCATAGAAGTGCCATAAGTATGACAGAAAAAAGTTTTGATCGGCCCAAAATGTCACGAATGTGTCTTTTTTTGTAGTGACTTGCTCTTAGGCTAGCCATAGCATTATTAGTCTAAGTTACTTGCTACTATGAGTAGCCTAGGCTACTAGTTTAACAAAAAAAATGATGCAGGTGATCATGTGAGAAAAACAAATACCAAAAACATTTCTTTCGGTGCAATGCGTAGATGCAGTTTTGAACACTACACTTGTCATCCTAATTTGGGAATATTACGAAAAATTTGAGCTACGTTGTGATTACCGTTTACTAATATTAAAGAAATTTCACCTTGATGAGTAGCTTCTCCGTGCAGGAAAAGCTTGTAAGGAATCCAAGAACTTGATCTAGATTGGGGCCAATAGATTTTATTGCCAAGATCTTCACTATGCGCATAGACTGGGTCAAGCTTGTGGGAATAATTTTCTAGATGACAGTCGTAAATACATCAAAAAGAAATTTAGAAACGTGAATTTCAAGAAGACGGAGAAGAAGATGAGTGTTGTACCTGAACGATTACAGAGCCAATAAAGAGTTCGCAAAATTTGGCAGCCGAGTACACCAACGCTGTCCATTTCGCGCGTCAATGACCCTGATTGTTTTGGACCTTCTAGATCAGATACAAGCAATCTCTCAAGGAAAGGCGCATTCTAACTGACCCTAACTTGGAATAGCTAGAGTGATCTCTTTCCATTGATGTCTTGTTGCAAGGCCAGGAAGACACATAAATCCATCGGAGATTCGTCTAGGTGATGTGGAGGCTAATGAACCCGTGGATCTATCAAAGACGAAGGTACTCGAGCGCAATACAGTTGTGGGTGCAACAAACCCTGGGTCTGTTACCCTTACTGTGCATAGACACGGGATCAAGATTGAAGCACCAACCCAAGACAGAGTACAAGAAAACAAGTGACTCGAAGGACCAACTAGCAGATCAAAGGGACCAAGACCAAGCCAAAGAATCAAGATATTGTCGAGAGAAAGGCCTCCTTTGCCGGGTAGGCGAGCCCGGCAAAGGGCGAGGCCAGCCCCAGAAGAAGGACCTGCCGGGACTTGCGGAGGCTAAAACACCTCACCAAGCACGTCACCATGACTCACATCATCGATCAGTGCGGTGTCAAGCCGCAAAGTGATTAAGTGGCAGGCATTCGCCACATGGCTGCCCCTTTCTACCAGAAAACATACAGGCGACACTTGTCTTATGACGTGTCATACAAGCAGACATTGAGCCGGCAAAATACCCTGGCAAGCCTTGCCGGGCAACCAATGATACAATGTTGAGCGGCACATTTAATGCGCACTGTCAGCCTGCAGAGTTAGGTATGATAGCACTGTTTGCTATCTTATCAGTGTCTAATGATTGATTTTCCACTATGGTGACCCTTAACCTATAAAAGGAGGCCCATGGCAACAGTAGAAGGGGTTATAAGGTTGGATAACTCACACCCCCATACACGCGTAGTCGCTGCTGCCCCGAGGCAATCCTTGTCGGGCAAGTGTACTATTCTCCACCATCACATTTCCACCATCAATCCACCAAAGCAGGATTAGGGTTTTACGCCTGGAGGCGGCCCGAACCTGGGTAAAACTGCCTGTCTGGTCTCTGTCGTGCTGCCCCACGTTCGTCTGCTCTTTGTGCAACACGACGCCCCCCTGCCGAATCAGCAAGGGGCCTCCTGGTCCCATAGGTGGCCATGGTTTCCCGCAACATCTTTGGCGTGCTAGGTAGGGGGATTGCTTGTGAGAACATGAAGGCGTGAGCAGCGCGTCACCTTCATCGCCATCTGCATCTTCGACGACACCATCGACCATGGCACCCAAGAAGAAGCCCGCTTCTTCAGCTCATCCATCCACCTCGAAGGCTCCGCCACCCACGGCCTCCAACGCTGTTGGGCGGCACAGAGCCACGCGAGGACCTGGACGCTGTTGGGGATGTGGTCAGAAAAGGCAGCACTGCCACCACATCCCCCATGGTCGACACAGGAGCAGGAGACACCAGCAACACCTCGAAGGCCATGCCCCGCTCACCGATGGGCACAACCACAGTGATGGCGCTCGGTCTGGGGCGCACCGCCGCCCTCCAGCCGCCCCTGTCACAGGCGCGACCCCTGTGCGTGCGCTTCCCCCCGGGTGAGTCGACCAAGCCATTGTGCCCAACGGAGCCACTGGCTCACGAGCGCCTTCGCCGCACCACCCTAGCATCCAGGTGGTTGCACCACAATAGCAGGGCGTGGTACTTCCATTGTTGGCTCCGCCAGGAGCCATGAGATGGCGCGATCGACTTCATTATCATCCATGCCAAGTATGGCCTCGGAGGCCCTGGCGCGGGCTCATCTGCTGCTGAGGTTCCCACCAACAACCAAGTAGGTGGACGAATGGCGTGCCACCATCCAAAGTCTACTCGGTTTCGCTGAAGCTGGGGGATCACGGCGGACTGACCCACCATGGCCTCCCCAAGCGAGAACGATGGCTCATGCTGCTGCCTATACGGAGGTGCCATCCCCACGCTGTAGTCCCCACCATGACAGCCAGCATGAGCACGACCAAACCGAGACCCCGACGATGTCTCGTTCACCTCCTCTGACCCTCGAGCACGTCCAGGCCAACGACGAACCCCAGAAGAGAGGTGGAGAGGAGATGTGCACATTGTTAAGCAACATCGGGACGACCTCCGCCGAATCGATGGGTGCGACGGCCCCAACGTCGACGTACCAACGCTTGGTATTGGCGGGCCCCTATGTTTCGAGGTGGGCTGCCCTGCCTTTACCCATGAGCTGCGCAAGTCCGTTGGCCGTCCATTCACACATTCAAGCCAGTTATACCTGAGAAGTACGACGGGAGGCTGAACCCAGCAGAGTTCCTGAGCGTCTACACCATCGTTGTTCAGGCTGTCGGGGGAAGAGATGAGAAGGTGTTCGCCAACTACTTCCCTTTGGCCCTCAAGTCCAATGTGAGGTCTTGGCTGATGCACCTGCCGGAGAACTCCATTTTTTCATGGGCAGACCTGTGCCACGAGTTGATCAGTGCCTTCACCGGTGGCCACCAGGAGCCAGGCTGGCCCAGTGATCTGCAGCTTCTCGAACAAAAGGAAGGAGAAACCCTCCGTAAGTATTTATAGAAATTCAGCAAATTTCATAGAAATATTCCAAATATCCATCCAACAGCTGTGGTAGCTACCTTCCAGTCCAATGTGCACAACCGTCAGATTCGTTCTAACATGAACATGCGGTTTCCCAAGACTGTGAAGGAGTTGTACACTCTAGTGGATAAGTGTGCTCAGATGGAGGAGGGAAGGAAGTTGCCTGGAGAGGAAAATTGCATCAATATGGATTGAGAGGATGATGATCAGTCTACCGGTCAGAAGAAGAGCAAGAAGCACAGTAAGAAGCAGAGTGATAAGACAGTGATGATTGTTGAAGGATCAGGCACCCCTAGTACCGGCAAGATCGCCAAGGCTGAGGTCCCCGACAAGGAAGCTATCGTATGTGCGGATTGCTGGGAAGCTGAGAAGGCCGAGAAGGGTGATGGGCCATACTGCAAGATCCACCAAACGAAGGGCCATGACCTTAAAGTGTGCTATCAGGTTGAGCAGTTGGTCAAGAGACATAGAGCTGAGTATGAGAAGCATGACAAGGACAAAGGCCAAAATGCCGCTGGTGGCTAGGGCCGAGGTTGTGAAGCAAATCGCCTAGGCAAACCCTTTCGGAGCAAAGGAAAACCCTCCAGGGGCAGCTGAAGGAAGCCTGTGATGGTGAGAGTGATGGAGGGGATAAAGACGAAACCAGGGAGCAAGATTCTAGAACGTCACTGACGCCCTGTGCGTTGACGGGGGTGCATCTTTGGACACCTCTCACCGCTAGCTCAAGCGGTGGGCGCGAGAAGTCAATGTTGTGGAACCAGCGCTAGAGGCCCGGAAGGCAAGCAAACGGTCCCGTACGCCCATCATCTTTGACGAGGAAGATCATCTTAGCCATACCATTGCGGTAGGATGCCTGCCATTGTTGGTTTCTCCAATAATTCTTAACCTCAAGGTCACGAAGATGTTGGTGGACGGCGGGGCCGGACAAAATCTGATTTCCCCAGCAGTTATCAGCAAGCTTTCGATAGCAGAGGAAGAGCTAGAGGTTACCGGCACATTTCAAG
Source organism: Triticum aestivum (assembly GCF_018294505.1). Lineage (NCBI taxonomy): Eukaryota > Viridiplantae > Streptophyta > Magnoliopsida > Poales > Poaceae > Triticum > Triticum aestivum. Next base: position 243,032,236 of record NC_057804.1, read on the forward strand.
GAGTTAATCCCGGCAGGAGTCATCCTAAGGGAAAGATCACGTTGCCGGTAATGTTTGGGGGAGAACTCAACTACCGGACTGAGAAGATTGTGTTTGACGTGGCTGATCTCCCCCTACCGTACAACAGGATTCTTGAACGCCCAGCTTTGGCTAAATTCATGGCGGCATCCCACTATGCCTACGACACCCTGAAGATGCCCAGGCCTCTGGGAGTTGTCACCATCCCATCAGATGATAAGGATGCAATCATTTGTGTGGACAAGATGTATCGGGACGCGGTCGCGGCAGAGGCAGCAACAGTTCTCGCCAAGGAAAGTAAAGGAAAGAAGAAGGATTGTAGGACCTCCAGCAAAGAGTCCAGGAAGCATGCCCCCACCAAGTGCACGACACCCATTGACGACGTGCCAGAGTGTTCCAATAGCAAGAGATCCAAGGTTGCTCTCCACAAGTGAAAATGGTCCCGGCAGGGCTAGCTGGCGTTGATGGTACTTTCACTATCAGCGCCACCCTCGATGACAAATAGGAAAGCGCGATCGTTGCCATCCTGCGGGTGAATATAGATGTGTTTGCATGTCAACCATTTGATATCCCCAGTGTTCCCAGGGAGGTAATCGAGCACCACCTTGCTGTCTGCCCACACGCCAGACCTGCTAAATAGTAAGTCCAGAAGCAGGCGTTGGACAGGCGGCAGTTTATTGCTGAGGAGATCTGGAAACTTGAGGCAGCTGGTTAGGTCAGAGGAGTGCTACATCCCACTTGGCTAGCAAACCCAGTGGTGGTCGGGAAGGAAAACGGGAAGTGGAGGCTATGCATTGATTTCACAGACCTCAACAAGGCTTGCCCAAAGGTCCCGTTTCCCTTGCTGCGTATTGATCAGATTGTGGATTCCACTTCATGCTGTGATCTGCTTTCATTTCTGGATGCATACACTGGATATAACCAGGTCTTCATGTCCAAAGAAGACGAAGAGAAGACCTCTTTCATCACCCTGTGTGGTATGTACTGCTTTATCCGCAGGCCATTCGGATTAAGGAGTGCCGGGTCTACTTTTGCAAGGGCAGACCATTTTGGTTTTGAACCATAGCTGCACAGAAACATTGAAGCTTATATGGATGGCATTGTGGTCAAAACCAAGGACGGAGCAACTCTTATCCAGGATTTGGAGGAGACATTTGGAAATTTGCGCAAGATCAACTTGAAGTTCAATCTGGAGATGTGTGTATTTGGTGTTCCCTGCGTCAAGCTGCTTGGGTACTTTGTGTCCCACAGGGGAATCAAAGCTAATCCCGACAAAATTGAGGCCGTTGAGCATATCCAAGCACCAAGGGCAGTTAAAGATGTGAGGCGCCTGGCAGGATGTGTTGCCGCGCTAAGGAGATTCATCTCCAAGTCTATCGAGCACGCCTTGCCGTTCTTCAAAATTTTGAGGAAGGCATGTCCTATGAAGTGGACCCTGGAAGCAAATGCAACTTTGCAAGAGTTGAAGGCCTACCTGTCTTCTGTGCCTATGTTGGTTGCTCCCAAACCCCAGGAGCCGCTTTTGCTATACTTGGCGGGAACGAACCAAGTGGTTAGTGCAGCCTTGGTAGCATAGCGAGAAGTGGATGAGGCAAAAAGTGAGTAGAGACCGGCAGAGTCAGACAAGGATCAAGACATCAGTGAGCACGACAACGAGGGCAACCCCAAGGATGTGGCAAGGAAGAAAGTGGTGCAGTGCCTAGTGCTAGATTGAGGTACTCTGGCGTGCAAAAGTTGATTTTTGGTCTCATCATAGCCTCAAGGAAACTGCACCACTACTTCCAAGCCCATGATATCATAGTTGTCACTCGTTCCCTCTTGCAACGGGTACTCCGAAACCCTGAGGCTACTGGCAGAATAGTGGAGTGGGCTTTGGAGCAATCCATCTTTGGTTTGAAGTTGGAAAGCACATCAACTATCCAGAGGAGGGTGTTGGCAGAGTTTATTGCAGAATGGACGCCAACCCCTGATGAGGAAGTGACAGAGCGCAGTTATCCCCGGCAAGGAATCGCCCCAAGAATGGATTATGTATTTTGATGGTGCTTTTTCCCTAGAAGTTGCAAGGGCTGACGTGCTTCTTGTCACCCCTCTGGGGAGTACTTGAAGTACGTCATCCAAATGCATTTTTCCCGGGAAGAAGCAACCAACAATAAATCAGAGTATGAAGGGCTCCTTGATGGGCTCATGATTTTAGCTGAATTGGGAATTAAGAAGCTGATCATTCAAGGAGATTCATAGCTGGTGGTGAGACAAGTCAATAACCAAAGTCCATTGATGGAGGCATACGTCGAGGAAGTAAGAAGATTGCAGGAGCACTTTGACAAATTGCAAGCAGAGCACGTACCCTGTGCGGAAAACAGCATAGCTGATCATTTGTCAAGATGTGCTGCGCAAAAGTTTCCTGTGGAACCAGGAACTTTCATTCTCTGTCTTACTCAACCCTTCGTATCCCCAGCAAAAATGGCCCAGAAAAGGAGAAAGTTGGACACCGGTAAGCCTCTCCCGTTAGAGCGGTCCGCTCCCGGCAGAGACCCTACCGGAAACAACTCCTCGCAGCTTGCTGGACCAACCCCTCCAGCCAGGCCCATGGACCCTGCATAAGAGGCATGTGCTCCCACAGCAAAGGAGGTGCCGTTAGTCCTCGTTGCTGAGCCCTAGGCTCCAACTTGGGCAAGGCACATTGTCCGCTTCCTCCAAACCGGAGAGCTTCCCGATGACCAAGACGAAGCTCAAAAAGTAGCCCAGAGGGACAGTATGTATCAGTTTGTCGATGACATACTGTATAAAAGGAGGCCAAATAGTGTGAAATTGAAGTGCGTCTGTTGAGAGGAAGGAAAGGAACTACTGGTTGAGATACACAAAGGCATGTGCGGCTCCCACTTTGGATCAAGGGAATTAGTTGGGAAAGCATTCTGGCAAGGATTCTATTGGCCTAGAGCCCTCCAATATGAGGTCAAGCTAGTAACCAAGTGTGAAGCCTGCCAGTTCCATTCCAAGAAAACCTACCTCTTTCCCAAGCTCTTCAGACAGTCCCTCTACCATGGCCATTTTCGGTTTGGGGGCTCGATATCCTTGGCCCCTTCCCCCGAGCAATTGGGGGCTTTGAATTCTTGTTCGTTGCCGTTCACAAGTTTGCAAAGTGGCCGTAAGTGACTGTCATGAGAAAGGTGAGTGCTCATTCAGCTATCAAGTTCTTGAAAGATCTGAGGTGTCATTTTTGAGTTTCGGCAAGGATCATCACCGACAACGGCACCCAGTTCATGAGCCGTGCCTTCATGCAATATGTTCATGCCCTCGGATGCAAGATCTAATTCGCCTATGTGGCACACCCCCAAAACAATGGATAAGCTGAGAGGGCGAACGCTGAAGTGCTGCAGGGACTCAAGACAAGAACATTTGATACGCTGCAGAAGCATGACAGGCGGTGAGGACCTACCGGTAGTTTCTAGTCCCTCAGAACGAAACCAAACAGAGCTACCAGGCAGAGTCCCTTCTCCTTGGTCTACGGGGTAGAAGCAGTTATCCCCATGGAACTCATTCATGGGTCGCCTCGAGTGCTTGCCTATGATGAAGTAGTGCAAGATCAGCACCCGCGTGACGACGCTGTGCTACTCGAGGAGAACTTTCTCCGGGCTGCTATGCGTGCTGCACGCTATCAGCAAGCCCTATGTCCCTATCATAGCCTCCAGATTCTTGCCTGGTGTTTTGAGGAAGGTGACCTTGTCTTTAGGCGTGTTTAGTCCGCCAAGGGTACAAACAAGTTGTCACCAAAGTAGGAAGGCCCTTACCGGGTAGTACGAGTCACCAGAACTGGCGCAGTCTGTCTGGAGACCGGAGATGGCACTCAGTTGCAAAACCCATGGAATATTGAGCGTCTCCGCAAGTTCTACACGTAAGGCGCGAGGCTGTCGGGCCCTGCCCGGCAGCCACCCATTTGTACAGGCCTTGCCTCAGCTGCATGTAACCCCTTGTACAAAGCCGGGGCAATGACCCCGTGCAAGAGAAAAAAACAAGCGCTATACGGGGCCCCCAACCTAGACTGCATGCATGCATGAGCATTCCAAGATCACTGCATAAGCATTTCATGAGCATTTTCATATGCATATAGATCGGATCGCACCCTGCATTCATTCTCATCTGCATGAAGCTGCAGGTTCTTGCCATGAACTTGGCTTCGACAAGGAGTTGAGAAGATTGCCCGACACTGCTATCCCCGGCAAGCCAAACAGATAAGTTTTACCTCTTGTCCATTCGTGTTCTGTATGCTATAACTTATGCATTAGAAATCCTCGCCACTCTTTTTAAACTTAGGTGCCCCAATCCCTGACTCGAACATTGATTCGGTCGGAATGGTCGCAGTGGCCTTTGCTAAAGGGTAGTTCGCGGGGTCTGGTCCCTTTATCTGTAACTCGGCAGATGTGGCTCTCCGGCAGACAAGAAGGGTGCCGACAAGATGGCCTGCCGGGGAAAACTCGTTTATTTACATTTTAAAGGAGCATCTCGCCTCTGCATGGACATATACATGCAGGGGTTCCCGGCAAGGTTTATCTTTTTCACTAACATGCTGGCACAATACTAGCATTACAGAACACAAACATGGACTCGAGAGATTACGTTATTTCAATTAAAATTTGGCAAGTACCTTCAGATTTTAGATTGAAAAAAGATAAGTGCCCCGTGATCTCCTCTTTTCATTTTCCCTCCCCCGGGCACTGCGGTGGAAGCAGGAAAAGATGAGAAAAGCGCCCGGGCAAAAACCCGTCCCGGTCCCATCGCGCCCGCCTGGAGGTGTCCGAACGAGACCGGGGCTGGCGAAGGTGTGGAGAAGAAGGGTAGGAGCAAGGCGATGCGCCCCCGGTCATCGTCACCAGCGAGAAGACACGACTCGAGCCCTGGCAGGGTCATTCGCAAAGGATCGGTCGGGAGATCACTGGAGGAAAGGCAAAGGTGCCAAGAAGACATCCCTCCCCGGCTATAGCCCAAACAGGCCGGTGATGATGGTGCCAGGGAGGGAAGGGAAGGACGGAATACAAGGCGGCAGGTTGCCGGTCGGAGGCGAAGGCATCCACTCCATCGTACTCCGACCTGACCCTCCGCCTCCCACTACCTCCGCCTTCCATTATTGGCTCTACATGATGCGTGGGAAAACCAGAAACTGGCCTGAAATCAAGACTAATGAAAAAGCAAAGAAGATCTCAAGAACCAGCCTCTTCAACAACTCTACTTGCACTATAAAAAAAAGACACATCCATGACATTTTGGTTCGAACAATTTTTTTTCTGTCATACTTATGACACTTCTATGATGATAATTGTGACAAAACTCGGTATCATCATAGATGTGGTGGGCTCCTACTTCTATGAAAAAAAATCATGACAGAAAATGGGCTCTTCGTCCTGGGCGGGACGGAGACGCAGCTGCATGACATTCTTTGGGCCGTCCATGACGGAAAAAACCATGGTAGAAGCAAGGGCGAGGAAAATATTGGGGTGTTCCCGGATATGGTGGGTGGTCAGGGCCGAGCGATGCACGGAGGTTTGCGCGTTTCTCTCATACAGGCACGCGCGTGGGTGCGAGGCATTGGGCTCTAACTGAACCCGAGCGAGGCGTTCACCTATACTGAACTCGAGCGATTGCACTGCAGGCTACGCGTTACTGAACCCGAGCGATCGATCAATGGCTGTTAACCGAACCCGATCGAGCGATTCCTTCGCTACTGCTACTAACTGAAGCCGATCGATGCTGCCTCTGTATGAACAGTGAGTGTTGCTAGGCGTTTTGGATGAACAGTTCCCGGTGGGGGTGGATGAACAGGACCCCGTGGTGTTGCCTCTGGATGAACATGACCCCGATCGATCGAGTCGGTTGGGGCTGGATGAACAGGACCCCATGGAGGGCTAGATGAACAGGACGACCCCGTGGAGGGCTGGATGAACAGTAGATGGTGGAGGGCTGGATGAACATGGTAGTCGACGATCCTTTACTCTTTGAACCACGTCTTAGATTCATGCGATACAACTTTCCTCGTTCCTTTCCTTTTTGAACCACGTCCTAGATTCATGTTATATAACTTTTCCAACTACTTTCCCCCATTCCTTTCCTCTTTGAACCACGTCCTAGATTCATGGTATACAACTTTCCTCACTACTTTCCTGTTTGATCCAACACCTAGATTCGAGTGCAGAAGCGGAAAAAGCCCACATGCAGCTAGAGCAATGCATGTGGAATAAGTAAATTATACCTTAAGGTTCTTGCGGTGTGGTTCGGAGGGCGACCAGAGGCTGTTCGACCCAGACTATGTACGGCATCGAAGAAGAAGGGGTCAGAGGCCCTCCTGCGCCGTCGCTGGGTGAAAGTGAACAATTGCGCCGGTAGTGGATTCCCTCCCTCGCTAACAGCGATAGCGTTAAGCGTCCTTCCCTTCCCGGCGGACAGATCTTGCCGGCTCTTTGACCAGTAGTGAGGGGAGAGAGAGAGGCCAACGAAGTCTTATTTAGATCTGGAGAGGGTGAGAGAGTGTGAAGAGAGCAATTACAAGCGCTGAGAGAGAGAGAGGCCAACGAAGTCTTGTTTATATCTGGAGAGGGTGAGAGTATGTGAAGAGAGCAACTACAAGCACTGAGGCTCCAGCATGTATATATATACTAGAGATAGAGTGTGAAGAGTGCAAACCCTAGAAAACAAGCGCCGAGGCTGCAGCTTATATGTGACGAGGTGATTATACAATCACTACGAGATCGTATAGCTCCGTATCCATCCATTTTGACCAGTCAAAGAATCCTCCTGGCATGAATTATGCTCAAGTATAGTTATCGAACCCGAGACCTCAAGTTTGATGAGCGAATAGGCTAACCAGCTACACAACCCTCTTGTTATGTTCAACAAGAGGAAAATAGCCTTTTATGCATTCCTGCATTCGTGTCCCAAGCATGCCGTGTTTTTTTAGTGTGGGAGTCATTGGGATTTAAATTATAATCGTGTCATGTGGCTTTGGTGGTAAGACTATCCATAGTGGTGCAGAAATAATGTAGCCTTAGTCACCTTACCTCTCTCCATGTAGTACGTTGGGTCCCACCAGTCATAGGGTGAAACAAACAAATTAAAAAGAAAAAATAAAAGCGCCAGTGGTGTATCTTACCTCACACATCTCGCTACTGCTCGGGAATACTGTCCAATTGATCCCTCTATTTGCTCACGTACTATTTTAAGTAAATCCTTATTATAACATGCACACAATATTGGGCACTTGTATTCGACCTAAGTCAGTGTGCCACCGTATCTCGTACTACTCCCTCCGTCTAGGTGTAATAAGTCACGTTAGAAGGTGCAGCGGGACCAAGGTGCAAGTAGATTGGAGGAGAAGTAGAAACTTGACCAGTCATTCCTCCAACCAAAGCCTTGATTTCTGTATCCAAACGCAATAATTAATCCAAACAACTAAGAAATGCCATTTTAGCTACCATGCAGGGCCATGTATTAACTCGCATGCAAGCCGACTTTGATTTCTTGACTGATCAATGCGTAGTTGGGCTCCATGCATTGGGTTTCCGGGGGAGGTAACAAGGTAGAGTAAGGTGCGTTTGGTTACATTGCTTAGGCTGCTCATAGTGGTGAGTAACTTGGACTAGTAACATGCATATGTTACTAGTCTATGTTACTACTACGCGAAGTTTGCCGTCGGAAGCAAGCCGATCTGGCTCTCCTGAGCTAGCAAGGTTTTTCTAGCCCACCCAAGCTAGCTGGCCCACAAAAGCTAACATATTTTAATAGTTCCAAACGCCTAACATTGCCCGGCTATGCTAGAAGCTGTTCTTGCTAAGGATCCAAACGCTCCCTAAGTAACAATGCTCGCTAGCAACGAGGCCAGGAGGGGATTGAGATGCGAAGTTAATGGACGATGCCTAAACAATTTGGGAATATCTGATTTCCGTAAGATGACTTAACACCTAGACAGAGGGAGTACTTCTCCTCAGTCTAGGTTTGATGGAATATTCGTCACCTCTTCTCTTCTTGTATGTACTCCATTTGTATCTCACTTCATGTGGCTTCGCACTTGCACGATTTTCCTATTCTATGAACCTATGTGTGCATGTGCGTGTGTGTGTCTGTGTTTAACAACATGTGTGTGTTAGAGAGAGTGACAGATCAACCTACTCCTATAGAGAGATGGTGTGTGGTGTACGATTTTAGCCGCGAGAGTCGGTGCATCCTCTCGTTTCCGGGCATCCGGTAGGGACAGGCGGACAGCTGCCACGCCCGCTCCTGACCAGCCTGGCCCATCCAAAGCCCCTCCATCACCCGCGCGCGCTTCCCTCCCGAAATGGTCAGCGCCACTCCAAAGAATCGGTGCTGCATTCATGCCCGGGCAGAGCGGACGCGACCTCTCACTGGTGCCTGCGTTGAAGGGAGAAGCAGATTCAAGAGTGATGGTTGCTTCGTCCGTCCAACTTACTGTTGGGTCTATGTGATTTGACGGCTCATTGGTCATTATTACTGAGGTGGTAGCACTGTTGGATGTTCCACGCTTTTGGCGAAAGGAGGTACTACTAGATTACAATTTTCTCCATTCTTAAAGCGGAGGAGTGCAAGAACAGTGAAAACACGTAGGTTCGGTGATTACATGGCTCACCTCACACTATCACCGTATTTTCTGGACATCGTGCGACACCTAACTCTTTACATAGAAGTACTAGTATAGTACGTACTGTAATTTATCAGCGATATAAATTTGTACAATGCTATGAAGCTTGCAGCTTCTGTTACATGTATCTTGCGTCCAAGGTTGCATGTTGCAACATTTCATCAAATACAAAGGAGACTAACATGCATGCAATTGCATCTCAATGATTGACAGATCATAGCAAATATGTACTCCCTCCGTTCCAAAATAAGTGTCTCAACTTTATGCAAACTTTAGTACAAAGTTGTACTACTACTAAAGTTGACACTTATTTTGCAACAGAGGCAGCTAAAGAAAAAAATGATCCATCTCGCCCTTGAACCGTAAACCCTAACCGGGCTTCAATTTGCTGGCAACGTTCGAGCTTCCTAAGAAATGAAATTTTCAACCTTTTGACCATCGGATCATTTTGTGCAGTTTCACCAAAATCGAGATGAGCATCCCTGTGGCAAAGAAATTGAAGAAGCGTGATTAGAATAAAATTACTGGGACTAGTTGATGAGACATAAACTCATCACAAATACAGTATGTAGAACCAATAGAGGTATGTGCGGGGCAAAGAAGTAGAGAAATATCCACATGGAGTGATGTGGGCAGCTGGAGCAGTGGTGCAAGCCGGCTGTAAAGGGAGTAGTACCTAAGGGATGTCGGGACGTAGCTCAGCCTTGAGGAGGGCGGCGGGAGGCGGCAACTGCCCACGTCGCGGCAGTGATCAAGGTACGAAGGAAACCTCACCGGCTTTGTGAGAGAGAATGGCGGGGACCCCTGATCGGGACGTGCCAATAGTGGGTTTTTGCCGTCGGCGACAGCGACCTCATCTACACTAAGCATGCACCCCTTTCCCCGGCAGACGTGATCCGTCGGGATGTTAGGGATGTGGCCACAGTCATTTTGTGTGAGAAAGTGTGAAGAGAGTAACCCCATCAAGAAACAGTGTAGGCTGGCCCGTCCTGACTATGTATATAGTGGAGCGGTTTCCTTTTCTCTCCATATGAACCTATCATATTGCGTACATGCCACTGAAGAAACAAAATTATTTATAAATGGCGCGGTACCTTCTACTCGTTCTCCTATAAACTTGCGCTTGGCATCTCCAAAATATTAACCTTGCGGTTGGCTCTTAGCCTCTTCGGGAAGTCAAGAAATAATGGTACTACAATATATATCGTTGTGGCTATATGAGACCGAATGAATTGATGCACGCCCACCACGTGGGCGAGGGTTGAGGGGCGAGGGAGAGTGCATACTATTACGTCCGTTTCAGGGGGTGTTTGTTTCTAGGGACTTTTTACTGTAGGGACAAGAAAAAGTCCCTGTTAGAGACTTTTTAACCAAACAGGAGAGACTACTAAGGACTGAAAGTTGCTTTTTGGGATTTAATGAAGAAGACTCTCAAGGAGAGTCTTTTTTTGGTCTTCTCCAATAATGCCCCTCCCTCCACCCATTGCCCCGCCGCCCCATGGTGTTGTTTGGTTGTTGTTTTTATGTATACTAGGGGTAACATGGTCATTCAATAACCTCTAGGGAGGGACTAGGGACTTTTTAGTCCCTGAAAACAAACAAGGCGGGACTTTTTAAGGAGTAGGGACTTTTTAGTTGGGACTAGAAAAAGTCATAGGACTTATGAACCAAACAGGGCCTCAATATGGACTACATATGGAGCAAAATGAGCGAATCTACACGCTAAAATACGTCTATATACATGAGTGTTTGGAGTATGTTCTAGTAGTTCATATTGAAATCTACTAAAGGACATATATATTCCAAACAATATGATAATCTCTCTAACCAAGGTAGTAGGGATGAGGAGTAAACAGAGGGAGTTATAAAATTTTCTCCTCGTCCTGCGAGCCACCGCGCGCGTGGGCGAGGGAGCAGGTGTAAGGCGTACTACTACTACTAAGCAAGGTTCACCTCATCCTGCGAGCCACCACGCCCGTGTGCGGGAGAGATGGCGTACTAAGCAAGCTTCTCCTCGTTCTGCGAGTTGATGAGACACATCAAAAGAACTCCAGTGTATAGAGCCTTGCCTCTAAGGTAGGCCCCACATGGTTTGCCTCTTTTTTAACATAACGCGTCAAGTCGCAATTTGTTTGTTCACCCGTGTTAGACGATCCTCCCTCCATCAAGTGGACAACCTATACATGTGCCAAATTACCACGTGGGCTACCTTTTCGTACAGAAATGAGCTCCACCATGTACCCGCGCGGGTGTGGTTGGGAAAGAGACGGGAGTATGTGCACCGTGCATGCACCTCTTCTCTTCGTGCACGTCCCCCACCTACGTGGGTGTGTGAGAGATACAAACCACGTTCGTGAGTGTTTTTTGTTTGGGGGGGGGTGATTTCGTGAATGTATTTGTGGGAATATGTGTCGATGACATCTCAAACATAATTTCGCATGCAATGTGTGTGAAATGGAGGCCTATCCATATCATATATAGAGGGCCGGGTGATCTAGGAGAAGAGAGGGAGGGGTCATAGATACCAATAGAGTCGAAGAGAGGATCAAGTGGGTGGGTGCGAGATCGATGAAAAGAACCATCGAAATTGTGTGTGTGTGCAAGTCAAAGATATAGGGCGACTAACCTACCAGATCGTCAGAGGGCACATGTCAAGTTTGTGTGTGGAAGGGAGACATGACTACAACGCTCGATGTATTGGGGCAACTTGCCCAACGCCAGCAAAGCGCGCCACCCTTGAGCCCAAGGGTTCCAACACAATCAACCACATTAGAACCAAGGCTCGGGAGATACCTCCACGGTGGCATACAGATCTTCGTGAAGATCATGAACACACAAGACCATATAAGGACCAGAAGACGACGGTCCTCGGCAAGATCCTCGCTGAGGAAATCCACGATACCTCCGGCAAGATCCTTGCCGGGGACGACCGCGACGCCACGGCAAGACCCTTGCTGGGGCCCCGACAAGACCCTTGCCGAGGACATCAGCAGGGCCGCGGTCAGGCCCGCGCCCGCCAAGACTCCACCGCCGTTCCCATGCAGCTGCTAGCCCAGCAAGCCAGGCGAGCACCTGCGCGGCAACGTGCGGCCCCTAGACCAGCTCAGCAAGCACCTACGTGGTGGCATGCAGATTTTCGTGAAGACCCTGCCACCGCGCCATCTCAGCAGCCTACCAGCCTACACAACACTATATGCTGCGCTAGCCTGGACGCGCGTCGAAGCAAGGCTAAGCGGGGACAGCAAGAAGGGCACGTCAGCAACACATTAAATGCATTTGTTCGACGGTGCCAGAGGATAGACTCAGCCACCGCATGCACTTTCCACCTCCTGTGTGCCACTGTGGCATCCCCTTTTTCCTATAAAAGAAGGCCCAAGGCATACGGGAGAGGGATTCGTCTTTTTTGGACTATGCACACACAATAGCTAGTTCAAGAACACAAGAACACTCAAATATACACCAAAGCAGGACTAGGGTATTACGCGTCCTCGTGGCCCGAACCTGGGTAAACGATCTGTGTGTTGGCTCCTAGACCCGCTCTTTCCATAACCTCGCGCCCGCTGACCGTAGTAGGGATTCCAGTGATCCCATAGGTGTCGTTTCTACCGACATCTTTGGTGCGCCAGGTAGGGGTCGTAGTTGTGAGAATCCGGTCTAGCAGCTAGTCTAGCAGTACTTCGTCGCCATGGCTCCCAAGAGGAAGATGACGACGGTGATCGGTTCATCCGGAGCCGGACTGCCCGTAATGGTGGGTGCAAGTAGCGGGGCGGTCGCGAACAGAACCTAGGGCATGGCCCGCGAACACCCACATCGCTCCGGCAGTCAAAGCCTGGCGAGAGGCTTCATTCGTGCACAAGACGACGGGCCGCACGCCACCAAATCCACAGCTGGGCCCCCCGCAGGGCATCACCGTGTCACCTACCGGCGGTGCGGCGACCTCCAAGACACCTACACTGGCGCCCATGACACGCTCTTCCCAAGTTGTGCGCGATGAGCAGCGTCACCACGCTTGTGACCCTGGACACCGCCGTGGGAAGAGTCCTGCGCATCTTTCGCAGGACGAAGGAGGCCAACAAGCATGCCGAGGTGCTTGCAAAAACAGCGGACAACCGTAGGGCCATGATAGAGCTCCTTCTAACGTGATTAGAAGTCGGAGCGCGTCACTGTCCACGCAGCTTTCACCGCCGCCCACGGCAGCAGAAGCTTTGGTGTGCGCGCAGCTGCTCCTCCACTTTCCTCCCGCCGCGGAGAAGCTCGACGAGTGGAGAGCCACCATCCGGAGCCTCGTCGGCATCACCAACAAAGAAGAACCGCGACCAGTGGGGCCCGTAGGCCGACGCTTCGTCGAGCCACCGCATGCCACTGGTGGCAGGGCAAGAGGTGATGTAGCCACGGTGCACTCTTCTCCCCCATGCCGGTTACCATGGGTGTCGATCCGTCGTGATGACGCCTGGGATAACATTTCCATAGCATCGTCCGATCCATGGACCCACCGTGATCAGCGCCAAGTTCTTCAGGAGCGAGGCCTTGAAGACGCTTGAACCACCATCAAACGCCGGCGTGATGCACGCCACCAGTCAGATAGGCGGGCAGGGCCAACTATGGACCACCCGACACCGGGAGGCGGCCTACCTTACGAGGTGGGTTGCCCAGCCTTTACCTGTGAGCTGTGGTAGTTCCAGCGGCCCTCCCACCGCACGTTCAAGCCCGACGTTGGCGACAAGTACAATGGTAAGACTCACCCGTCAGAGTTCCTTAGCATCTACACCATTGCGATGCAAGCTGCTGGATCCCATGATGACAAGGTGCTTGCCAATTACTTCCCATTGACACTTAAGCCCAATGTCATGTCATGGTTGATGCACTTGCCGGTGGATTCCATTCTTCTTGGTCGGATCTGTGTCATGAGTTTGTTGGCGCCTTCACTGGAGGCCATCAAGCTCATGGCTAGGCTAGCGATCTACCTATCGTCCCCCAGAAGTAAGGGGAAAACCTACGCAAGTACATCCAGAGGTTCAGCCGGGTGTAGTACAACATCCCAGACATTCACCCCACCGCCGTGATCAGCGCATTCCATTAGAATGTGCGCAACCGCAAGATGCGTGAAGAGTTGGCAATGAACAAGGTCAAATATGTGGCCGAACTTTATGTTCTGGCCGATAGGTGTGCTCGGGCTGAAGAGGGGAGGAAGTAACCTGGTGAGGACACTGTTGCGGAAACCGACTCCACAGACAACAACATTGCCGCCCCGACAAAGAGGGGCCGGCGCCGTAACAGAAAGCACAAAGGCAAGGTTGTGCTTGCCGTCGAGGGATCCGACGACACCGGCACTGCCAAGAAGGCCAAGGAAAGCGACCCCAGCAAGGAAGTTGCCGGGTGTGCCGCTTGCCGGGCCTTGGTGGCTGCCGACAAGCCATGAAGCTCCAACAAGCAGTATTGCAAGATCCACCGCACCAAGGGCCACAACCATTAGAACTGCCGACAAGTTGAGCTGCTTGCTGAGAAGCAGAAAGCTGAGTATGAGAGGCGGGACAAGGATAAAGGCCAAGACGGTGCCGAAGGATCCGACAAGAAGCATGGCGGCCAAGGAGGCCGCCGCGACAAGGATAATCACTAAGAGAGGCCCGCCCGGGGTCGCGACAAGTAGCAGGAAGACGATGATCACGACGAGGACGACGAGTCCGGGGACCACGAGTTTCAGAAAGCTACAGAGTCCATATGCGTCAACGGTGGCGCCTCGCTGCACACCTTGCACTGCCAGCTCAAGAAGTGGGCGCGTGAGATCACAGCGGCAGAGCCATCATTCGACGCACAGAAGCCACTGAAGTGGTCCAGCATGCATATCATCTTTGACACTGAGGACCACCCTGATCGCACAATGGCGGTTGGGCGTCTGCCGTTGTTTGTTTCACCAACGATACACAACCTCAAGGTGACGAAGATGCTAGTTGACGGTGGGGCCGGTATGAACTTGATCTTGCCTGTTGTGATCAGAAGGCTGCAGATTCCTGATGAAGACCTCGAAGAGACGGGCACGTTTCAAGGGGTTAACCCGGGAAGGAGTCAGCCGAAGGGTACGGTCACGCTGCTTGTGACATTTGGAGGCGAGTTGAACTACAGGACGGACAGGATTGTCTTCTATGTAGCCGAGATCCCCTTGCCCTACAACGGGATCCTCGGCCGCCCGGCACTAGCGAAGTTCATGGCGGCGTCACACTACGCCTACAACACGCTGAAGATGCCTGGGCTGATGACCATCATCACCGTCCCCTCCGACAAGAAGGATGCGCTGATCTGCGCTGACCAACTCTACCGGGAAGCAGTTGCAGCGACTGCCGCCAAGGCTCTTGCTCCTGCCGCCGAAGCCCTGGGAGGGAAGGAGACCTGCAAGACCTCTCGCACCCACTCCGGCAAGTGCACCTCTTCGGAGTGCTCTACTCCCGTCGAGGACGTGCCAGAGAGCTCCACCGGCAAGAGAAAGAAATCTAGAGCCGCACCACCAGAGACCAAGAAGGTGTCCGTCAAGGAGGATGTCACGGGTGGAGCTTTCACCATAAGCTCCACCCTCGATGGAAAATAGGAAGGCGAGCTCGTCACTTTCCTGCGGGAGAATGTTGATGTGTTTGCATGGCAATCATCTGACATCCCCGGCGTTCCCAGGGAGGTGATTGAGCACCATCTTGCTGTCTATCCTCATGCGTGGCCCATCAAGCAGAAGGTCAGGAAGCAAGGTTTGGAATGGCAGGTGTTCATCATAGAAGAGATCAGAAATCTAGAGCGGCCGGCTTGGTGAGAGGAGTACTCCATCCGACGTGGTTGGCCAATCCGGTGGTGGTGCGCAAGGCAAATGGGAAGTGGAGGCTGTGTATTTATTACACAGATATCAATAAGGCCTGTCCAAAAGACCTTTTCCCGTTGCCGCGCATTGACCAGATTGTTGACTCCATGGCCGGGTGTGACCTGTTATCATTTCTCAACGCGTACTCACGAGACCAGCAGATTTTCATGACGAGAGAAGATGAAGAGAAGACAACATTCATCACCCCATGTGGTATGTATTGCTTTTTATGGATGCCTTTCGGGTTGAAGAGTGCTGGCTCAACATTTGCGAGAGCCGTCCAAATTGGTTTTGAGCCCCAACTACATAGAAATATGGAAGCTTACATGGATGACATAGTGGTCAAAACCAAGGACAAGACAATACTTGTGCAAGATTTGGAAGAGACATTTGCAAATTTGCGCAAGATCAACCTCAAGCTGAGCCCTGAGAAGTGTGTCTTCGACATTCCGTCCGGCAAACTTCTCAGCATGGGATCAAGGAAAATCTAGACAAGATCAAGGCCATTGAGCAGATTGAGGCACCTAGGCGAATCAAGGATGTGCATCGGCTCACTGGCTGCGTTGCCACCATGAGCAGATTCATCTCCAAGTCTACTGAGCATGCCCTCCCCTTTTTCAAGATCTTGAAAAAGGCAGGCCCAATGGAATGGACCCCAGAGGCCTAAGCAGCACTGCAGGATTTGAAGAAATACCTCTCCTCCACACAGATACTGGTTGCACCTAAACCACAAGATCCGCTACTGTTGTATCTAGCGGCTACAAATAAAGTGGTCAGCGCCGCACTAGTGGTGTAGAGGGAGGTTGGCGAGGAGCCAATGGCAACGGCATGACTGGCGGACGGTGAGCCAGAGCTCCCCTAGTAGGGCCTGGTCCCGGCAAGGTGAGGCCCCTGGTAGGGTCTGACACCAGCGGGACAGGGCCTGTGCTGCCAAGTGAATGCTGCAGAAGAAGAAGATGATGCAGCACCCGGTTTACTTTGTCAGCTCCCTCTTGCAGGGGGATAGGTCAAGGTACTCCGATGTGCAGAAACTGCTCTTCGGCGTCCTTATGGCCTCGAGGAAGCTGCGTCATTACTTCTAAGCGCATGAGATCACCGTCATCACCGGCCTCCCGTTGCAACGGATACTGCATAACCCGGACGCAACTGGGAGGATTGTGGAATGGGCCTTGGAGCTGTCCAGCTTTGGTTTGAAGTTCGAAAGTACTTCAACGATCCAGAGCTGAGTCTTGGCAGAGTTCATTGCAGAGTGGACCTCGACGCCCGACGAAGAGATCCAGGAGACCACTCTTCCCGGCAAGGAAACAAGTCGCAACTGGGTTATGTACTTTGACGGGGCTTTCTCGCTGCAAGGTGCCAGTGCTGGTGTGCTGCTTGTCGCACCCACCAGAGAGCACCTCAAGTATGTGATCCAGATGCACTTTCCAAGGGAGATGTTGACGAACAACACTGCTGAATACGAGGGGTTGCTTGCCAGTCTCAGCATCGTGGCAGACCTCGGGGTCAAGAAGCTCATCGTCAGGGGTGATTCATAGCTTGTCGTCAGACAAATCAACAAGGATTATCAAAGCATATCGATGGAGGCCTAAGCAGATGAGGTGAGGAAGTTGGAGAAGCGTTTTGACGGTATACAGGCGGAGCATGTTCCCTAAGTGGAGAACGACATCGCCGACTACCTGTCGAAGCACGCTGCCCTCAAACTACCTGTGGAACCAGGTACCTTTGTGCTTCGGTTAACTCAATCATCTGTTGAACCAGTACTTTCCCACCGAGCTCCAAGGAGCCGCTGGCGGAGATGCTGCCGTAGACACTGAGCCTGCCGTGGGGCAACCAACTCCGACAAAGCGTCAAGCCCTGGCCATAGAGACAGTCGCTCCCATGGCAGAGGAAATGCCATTAGTCCTTGCCGTCGAGCCCCAGGCTCTGGCATGGGCACAACATACCGTTGGATTCCTCCAAACAGGGGAGCTCCTTGAGGAATAGGAATAAGCGGAGAAAGTAGCCCGTCGGTCTACCATGTACCAGTTCATTGACAATGTTCTGTACAAAAAAAGACCAAGTGGAGTGAAATTTAAGTGCATTCCCCGGGAGGAAGGACTCGAGTTGATCGCAGAGATACATGGAGGCATATGTGGCTCCCACATAGGGTCGAGGGCCCTTGCCGGCAAGGCCTTCCAACAAGGTTTCTTCCGGCCCACTGCCCTCCAGGATGCAACGCCACTACTAACCAACTGTGAAGCATGTCAGTTCCATTCATAGAAGCTTCATCAGCCTGCTCAACCCCTTCAAACAATCCCTCTCTCCTGGCCATTTTTGGTCTGGGAGCTCGTCATACTGGGCCCTTACCCCCGCTCTGTCGGGAGCTTTGAGTACTTGTATGTCACAATCGACAAGTTCACAATTGTCAGTCGTCAAATTCTTCAAGGGGCTAGTCTGCCATTCTGGTGTGCCAAATAGAGTCATCACCGACAACGGCATGCAGTTTACAAGTCGCACCTTCATGCAATACATCAAAGACCTTGGCAACAAGATCTATTTCGCTCCTGTGGCACACCCACAGAGCAACGGCCAGGCGGAGAGGGCAAATGCTGAAGTGCTGTGAGGCCTAAGGACAAAGACTTTTGACAGGCTGCGCAAAAGCCGAAGGCGCTGGATTGATGAGTTGCCAATGGTTCTTTGGTCGATCAGGACGACGCCAAATCGAGCCACCGACCAGACCCCCTTTGCCCAGGTATACGGGGCAGAGGCAGTTCTCCCCACAAAACTCACATACGGGTCACCTCGAGTGCTCGCTTATGACGAGCTCGAGCAAGAGCGATTGTGGCAAGATAATGCAATGCTCCTCGAGGAAGATCGTCTTCGGGCGGCTGTGAGAGCAACACACTGCCCGCAAGCCTTGTGCCGCTATCCTAGTCGCACGGTTCATGCCCGAAACTTTGAGGAAGGCGACCTTATTCTTCGGCGTGTTCAATCGGCCAAGAATTCCAACAAGTTGACGCCAAAGTGGGAAGGCCCTTATCGGGTAATACGAGTCACCAGGCCCGGTGCAGTCCTCCTAGAGACCGAAGATGCCATTCTAGTGAGCAACTCCTGGAACATCGAGCATCTTCGCAAGTTTTACCCATAAGGAGCGGCTATCAGGCGCCCTGGAAGACCACCTTCTATACAAGCCTTGCCGGCAAGGCATGTAACCCTCTGTATAAAGCCAGGCGCATACCCTGAGCATAAATAAATGAAGCGCTCGCGCCCTAAGTTATAGCCCGACTGCCAGCTTGAGTCTCTCCCTCAGTGAGGGTTGATAGTGCTTAGCGATGACTAACCCCTTGCATAGAGGTTGAGTGTGCGTCTCTCTGTTCCTTTCCATCCTCTTTGGTTTGTAGGGTACATGGACATTTCTGCTGAGCTGTTTGGAAGAAAGTGAACAAGCCGGCGCTCCGGCCCTAGCCAGCCAAAGTTGCCGTGGGCTGAAGACACAAGGATCCAACCCCGGCAAGCCAAGGTTGCATGGGGGCTGCAGATTCAGATAAGTCCTTTATCCCCTGTTTTGTGTTTCCGTATAAAATTGGGACGTATGAAATCTAGTTTTATTCCTAGGCTACCGTGCTCCCCTTTTCTAGTACCCGAGAACTATCTCTTGGGTCGGAGTTTTGTTGTAGCCGTGTTGACAAGGAAGCAAGCATAGGGCCTAACCCTACTTCGCCCCTACCTCCGCCAAGGGCCTGAGTGTGGTCGAATGGAGTAAGGGGACGGCAAGGCCTGTTGCCGGGCAACAATGTTTATCTTAAAAATAACAAGGATTCGTTCCTTGGTATGAGCTTCGCTCAAGCACAAAGAACCCGACAAGCACCCTTTTTTCATTAATACATCCCATACAGGTACAGTTCATACGGAATGTAAACCTGAGAAAGGGGATTACAAGTTTTAAATCTAGCTAAGGACCATGGGCTTACAAACTAAAAAGAGATAAGGTGCCCGTAATCCCTTTCTCGTCCCTCTCCCCAGGAATGGGAACAAGATGACAGGAGGGTAAAAGGAGCGCCTAAGCGAGGTACGAGCAGTAGAAGGCACCAAGAGAACATCTTGGTGGCCATCCAGAAGAGGGCTGGTGATGATGGTGCCGGGAGAAGAGCTGGAAGATGAGGCAGCGGGCCGCCAAGACGCTATGAAGGCGTCGGTGCCATTGTACTCCGACTTGATGGCCCGCCACCCGCCTTCTTCGTCTTCTCTGGCCTTCCCACCCCAGCAGCCCAAGGAGGCAACCCCAAGAAATTCAAGGAGCTGGCGATGCAGATGATGGTGCTGCCGACATCACCCAGGAACGGTGTGCCCGATGCCTAGTCGGACCCGTCATCATCCTTCCCACTACCCTTGTTGTCGATGTCGCTGTCCTCCTCGTCACTCTCACCCGATGAGGAGCTTTCGCCATCAGTTGAGCTCTCCGCACAACACCCTAGCATGTGTCCCGAGCGCCCAAAGACCTTGACGGAGAGCGAATCACACTCCGCTAGCTTGAAGCAGAGGATGTGCCCATCCATCAAGCAATGGGCGCGTGCAAAAAATTTCCGGCCCCGGCAAAGGAGCATCACTTGAGGGGCGGGGAACCGTGTGTTCACCCACATCTCACCATGGAAACACCCCTTTATGTGAAGCCTCAGCCGCGGTAGCTGGTCAACCTCGAGCACACTCGCGAATGCCCAGGGAAGATGAAGACTATGGCGCTGC
Source organism: Triticum aestivum (assembly GCF_018294505.1). Classification (NCBI taxonomy): domain Eukaryota; kingdom Viridiplantae; phylum Streptophyta; class Magnoliopsida; order Poales; family Poaceae; genus Triticum; species Triticum aestivum. The sequence continues at coordinate 243,052,455 of NC_057804.1, forward strand.
GGCCCACGCAGCTGCAAGATGAAGTCGAGCATCGAGTGCCCAACATGACCTCCCGGCGAAGCAGGAGGATATGGCGACGGATACGGAGACGGCATGGGCGTTCCCCTTCCACGCCCACCTCTGCCTCAACCGCCTCGCCAACCGCAGCCCCGTCCAGCGGCCCCGCCTTGAGCGTGGCCTTCTCCCTGGGCATCAAGCTCTTCCTTGACCGTCGCAGCTCTCTGGAGGGAGGAAGACCTGGTCGCCTCCATAGAAGAACGGCCTCGGCCACGCCCCCTCGCCATGTGACCATGGATGAAGAATGGAGACAAAGGGGAGATGCGAGGAGATGCTCTTCCTCCTGCCCCTGAGTCCCCTTTTTATAGTTGGGAAGGGGAGGCCGAAAGACTAGCCCTACGCCCCTAAAGAGCCCACTCGGATCCGTCTCATCAAAGTGGCAGCAGGCAAGGCCATCGACCGCCCTCCCCGCCCAATTGAGGGCGCGTGTGTGTCGTCCCACGCACGCCTTCCCATATTCCATGCGTCTGTCACCTACCCCACACCATGCATGCGGCGTACGTGGCGCAAGGGGCGGGCATAGTGGGAAACGTGGAACGACGGTTGCAAGGTGGAGAAAGTAAATGAGCAGCGGCCCTGCAGTCTTAAATAGACACGCGAGCCGCCTCTTTACTATTCATCACAAGATTACGCAGGCGTGCTTCGGCCACCGCACGCACGATCCCCACGTCACGCATTCAACACAGGTCATGGGGAAGGCAGCGGACGAAGGAGTTACTGCGGTAAAAATCCGTCCCGCATGCCAGCGCACCTTTCTGGGCCTAGACCAACAACGCATGGCGCTCATGTGTGGCCTAGGCCCGGGGGCTCCTGTCGGTGTACAAAAATAGGGGCTCTCTTTTTTACCCATTTACTTGTGCACGGGAAGTCAGAGCCGCACCCACGACCACACTTAACAGGGCAGAGGAGGGAAGTCAAAGCCATAAGACACTGAGGCAACGCCAAGACCAGAGACACAAGGAGAAGAGAGGGCGAGGTAGGCTCCCCGGCAAGACCATTGCCGGGGCAACTTGCCCAACGCCAGCAGAGTGCGCCACCCTTGAGCCCAAGGGATCCAACGCCATCAATCACATTGGAACCAAGGCTCGGGAGGCTCCTCCACGGTGGCATACAGATCTTCGTGAAGATCATGAACACACAAGACCAGATGACCAGAAGACGATGGTCCTCGGGAAGATCCTCGCCGAGGAAATCCACGAGACCTCCGGCAAGATCCTTGCCGGGGACGACCGCGATGCCACGGCAAGACCCTTGCCGGGGCCCCGACAAGACCCTTGCCGGGGACATCAATGGGGCCGCGGTCAGGCCCGCGCCCGCCAAGACTCCACCGCCATTCCCATGCAGCTGCCAGCCTAGCTAGCCAGGCGAGCACCTACGTGGCGACGTGTGGCCCCTAGACCAGCTCAACAAGCACCTGTGTGGTGGCATGCAGATCTTCGTGAAGACCCTGCCACTGCGCCAGCTCAGCTGCCGGCCAGCCTACATGGCACTACACGCGATGCTGGCCTGGACGCATGTCGAAGCAAGGCGAAGCGGCGACAGCAAGAACAGCACGTCGGCAGTGCATTAAATGCATTTGTCCAATGGTGCCAGAGGATAGACTCAGCCACCGCATGCACTTTCCACCTCCTGTGTACCACTGTGGCATCCTCTTTCTCCTATAAAAGGAGGCCCAAGGCATACATAAGAGGGATTCGGCTTTTTTGGACTACGCACGCACCATAGCAAGTGCAAGAACACAAGAACACTCAAATCTACACCAAAGCAGGACTAGGGTATTACGCATCCTCGCGGCCAGAACCTGGGTAAACGATATGTGTGCTGGCTCCTAGACCCGCTCTTTCCACAACCTCGCGCCCGCTGACCGTAGTAGGGATTCCAGTGATCCCGTAGGTGTCGTTTCCACCGGCAGGTAGGCAGACGCCTAACTATAGAGGTAGAATGTCTCGTATATGTGTTGAGAAGGAGAGACCCATCTATGTCTTGAGGGAGATCGGTTGACATCCATACATAACTGAAGGGCAGAAAATAGGATGGCACAGAGAGGGAGAGAGGAGAGACAGAGGGAGGGAGAGGGGTAGAGTTCTGGATGGGTGATGAAGTTGCTTCTCGAAGATGGTGGGAGAGGCCTACTAGACAAACTGGGGGTGAAACTGCAATATTATCAATAAGAGTGGGGATGTGTTTCTGTGTGTGCCTGTGCGTGATCGATCTATCGGGACGCATCCATCGATGATGAAGGGGAACCATGTGTTTTGTAAGCAAACCTAACTAGATCGGTAGATCAATTGTTGTTTGTCGGAGGAAGGGAGAGACATAACTAATGAGGTCGATCGATTGACGCGTGGGGAAAAACGAGTTATAATGACCTAGCTAGCTATATGTATAGCGGGAGATCGGTTGGTGTACGTCCATTTGTTAGAGACAAATAAGGCCCAGCGAGATGGATAGACAGAGAGAATGGAGCTAGGAGGTGGTGCGAGAGGCCCAGCTACTAACTAGATAGGGGGAGGAGTGTGCGGTTGTGAGATCGATGAAAAGAGGGGCGAGAGTTTACACGTGTGTGGGACCGTATGAGAGACATGAGGCAAGGACCCATAAAGGAGGAGATTGAAGGTGCGTGTTTATGTTGTAGGCAGACATCGCTGGATAGGTTTATCGATCGGTGTGTGTCGGAAAGGAGTTGTGGAGACTCTGGGAGAACGGCCTAAAGAAAAAAAAGAATGTGCGTGATGGATAGAATGCTGAGGGAGGGGGAGGGCAAGGAGGGTGTGTGAATGCACGAGAGAAAGTTAGTGGTAGCTACAAAGGTTAGAGGATTGTGTGGGTGTAAGAGACTGACAAAGATCATAATTTGATATGAAAGTGGATTCCTATATTTGAATAGTGTTTTAAACATATGCATGCATGAATATAGCGGTGATACGCGTGCTGTGGTTTTGCACATGTTATACCATAATGTGATAATGCATGGCGTTTGCAACTCACAGCTAAATGTCGAACAATCTAAACCATACTATACATTGAACAATCTCACATTTTATTTGAATTTGTGATAATGTGTGGCGTTTGAAGCTTACAACTAAATATTGAACAATCTAAAAAATATTATATATTGAACATTCTCACATTTTATTTGAATTTGTGGTAATGTGTGGTGTTTGCAACTCACATCTAAATACTTGAAGGCGTACGGGGCGGGGAACCATACATAATGTGATAAACACATTATACATATGAAGCATGGTTTAGATTATGAAGATCTAGCTAGAGCTTGAAATGTAATGTGATTTGAAATCAACATAAAGTGGATTCACAAAATCGAGTTCGATTTCATATAGTACACATAGTTCATATGTAACTCGAGACTAATCATGTGTTGTGCTGTGAAGATAATACACAAACGATGGTTTAACTTGACAATAATGATGATTGTAGATCTTATCAAAACAGAGAAACAAATTCAAATGCTATGACTTCACAACAATCATTATTGTAGATCTTATTCAAATAGAGAAACGAATTCAAATTTAGTCCATATTGAAGCGGTAGTATATACATTTGGAATGCACTAAAACGTTCATTTGGGTAGTCGGTTGCATGCATTATACACATAGCAAAATATTTTAATTGAACATAACATGAATTCAAAGTTTTGAATGACATTTGTAGTGCGAATTGATTTGGTACAGTACACGTTAGGCTTGTCCAGAAATTTCAACCCGCGCCTTGTTAGCCCGAATAAGATATATCTTTGTCTCGTTGTGCTCCGACAGCACCCTCCATCTCAACCCGTGCCTTGCTATCCCAAAATTACAACACGCGCGAAAACTCCCACCTCCTGTGAAATCCCGACACACGAAATGCCCATGATACCCCTGAACCAAAAGAACCGCCTCAAATCGGTGGGGGTACTTACATAAATTAGTCCAAATTTCAGACAAGCGATTCCCTAAGCCATGGTTCCCACCTCCCATCCCATCCGCCCATCCATTCGTACAACGAGGCCGGGAATACCCGCGAAGCCCCACACCCTCCTCTGTCCACCACCCAGCCAGAGCCTCTTCCCCGAAGACATTGTCCACAACAACACCTCGACGTCCCTCATCCACCATACCAGATGAGGATCTATCATCGATTTGGTCGTCCCGCCAGTTCAGCCACCCCGTCCTCCACCTCCAAGGAGCTGCCCCGATGTTCCCCTCGTCTTTCGAGCCACCTCCATTCCCACACCGCCGTCTTCACCTGCACCACCGGAAGAGCATCATCATCACCGTTTCCTCGGATGAAGTTGCGGCCTAATCGGTGCCACCAAAGAGGTTGTACACTAATCGCAACATTTTCTTCTTGATTCGATCTCACGGTGCTGCCGGCACTCGGTACCGGGCCGACACGGTGCTGCTCCATCCACGGCGGCGGCATCGGCCACTTCCTCCACGGCGTCGCTCCCTCGGCGGCGACGTCCAAATCAGTAGGAGCTACTTCTGCTTTAGCTCTCACTCACGCTGCTGCTCTGCTCTTTCTCTCGGTCCCCTGCTTGGTCTGCTCTTGCTCTTGGTCCCCTACCTGGTCTGCTATTGCTATTGCTCTTGCTCGCGCTGCTGCTCTCGCTCTTGCTCTTGCTTGTGATGCTGCTCCGATTTAGCTACACTTCAGTCGACTGAATTGACTTTTGGGTCAGTCGATTTTCAGGGGGTGGGGGGGCTTGCCGGAGTTAAGGAAGAACCAGCCGCAGCGGGGAGGGGGGCTCGCCGGAGGGGTACCCCACTATCTATCTTAGGGTTCAGGGTGGAGGAGGTGGTCGCCGACGGTGGTGGGGCCGTGGCGTGGGGATTGCCGGAGAAAAAGCTCGGCACGGGGGGCCCTAGAGGGATGGCCGAGGCGGCGGCGAACCAGCGGTGGGGAGTGTTTTTAGGACAGGCGGGGCGGCGCACCGCCGGCCACAGGCAGCGGGGGGGGGGGGGCTGTTTAGCTAGTGGGGGCTGGTGGCTCAGGGGGGTGGAGGTTGAAGATGAACTGCAGGCCCTTGATTTCGTATCCACTGGCTGCAAAATCGACTGACCAGAGATGAAAAAGTCAGTCGACTGACGTGTAGCCTCACCTCTAGTGCATTCAGTTTCGACAGTAAAATTCAGTTTCAACAGCAAAATTCTGTTTCGACAGTTAAGTTCGGTTTCGACAGTTAAATTAAGTTTCGACAGTTAAGTTCAGAGATGAGCGGCTGATGTATTTTACATCTAGCACTTTGTGGTTATGTAGTTTACATCATCTATTGGAGATGCTATTAGAATTCCACTCAGGTTAACGTTGTCTCTCTTGTCCTGCTTCAGCCTCGGCGTCGTACAACTTACTGGAGCTTCTCCAATGACGAAACCGTGCATCACAGTGGAGGAGTACCTCAGGCTCCATCACTAGACGCCTAAGCTCTTCTTCGCCTCCTCCGACAGCCAAGTCAGCCGGAGCATCCTCACTGGCCAACCCAATCACGCTGAGATCGACATGGCTTCGCCAAAGAGGTTGTACACTTGTTGCATCTCTTTTTTACTCTACATGTTATATATATTGTCCACTGCGGGAAATACGATTATTTTATCCTACTATATGACAAGCAGTGAGGTACCGGGCAACTTAGCTATCCGTGATGGACTCTCTTGAACGCCATCATTATTTATCTCTGCGTGTTTGAGCTGTGCATTTGTCCATGGCCGTGGGAGTTGAGCTAGTAGGGCAGTGGCCTGGCTCCAAAGTAATAGAAGTAGCACAAAAATATTTTTTTAGTGTAGGCTTTTCCTTGCTCAAGCCCGCATACTAGAATTGTCAGTGCTTGAAAGGAAAAGTGAATGAAAAACATAGGAATTAGAGAGTTTCCTATGGTACTACTATTCAAGAATTTGGATCAAAGGAATGGAGCAAAGGAAAACTATAGGATTTGTTCCTTTAGTGTCTCGTTGAAAGAAAAAAAAACGTAGGAATTTTAATTTTCACTTGTCCCCCTTTTCAAATTCCTATTCATGAAGCACAAGACTAAGAGATAGTAGCATAATAGCATTATAACCGTACATTTTCTTGTGGTTTGACTTAATCTCACCATGCTTCTTTGCATCATGTGATCTTCCAGTTCTTGTGAATCAAACAACCAGATTGGCAGAAATCCCATGTTTTTAAATTCTCTATTTTGCACGTGCATTCCTATCCTATTCCTATCAATTTCCTATCCCTGCATTGTTGGAATCCTCCAATTCAAACAAGCCCTTACAGAATTACTTCTCTTATAGATAGTGTCAAAGAAAACCTTGTGTGGTTTGTCCCGCTCATGCTGCGCCGTCATCCACCCCAACTCAACTGCTCCAACGATAGAAGGGTCCAGCATAGCAGGGATCCGGCCTCCAAACTGTCTTTCACCACCTCAGATCTTCTTCCCCGCCGCCGACAGCCATGAAAACTGCATTAACATCATCAACCGAGCAGATGACCTCAAGGACTACACGGGTCCGCAAGAGAGGTCGCACTCTTTCGTGTCTGCTTACATTATGCATCGCTTAATATTACATGCTACTTTATCATCCTGTTCACCGATTAGACTCTGAGTAAGCTCCAAACTAATGGTCAAATTTGAGTTTTTAAATGGTTGTGGGGTACATATCGGGGCCGGAATCAATAGTATCTATCTACTATCTGGTTAATCTCCGGTGTCTACTATGAGTTTCATGTGGATGGGAAACAAACAGTAAAGAAGCCATTATCTGTATTTTTTAACTGAAGCCATTATCTGCCTGCTATTATTGGTTTTGGGTCTATCCACAGGTTGCTACCATCACTCTGGAATACTGCATGCACTCCTTACATAATATCACTATTTTTATTCCTATGCATGACAGTTATTGTAAACAATGGAACTGAACATGTGGAGCAAAAGAGACGAGCTTTGCGTGGCAGTAAAAATTCTTGCAGACGTCGCTCCATGGTAGGCGCAAAGGCAGCCCCCCCTCCACCCATTTCGGATTGTAATCGAGAGGAAGATATCTGTTCTGAGGGGGATTCAGAAGGAGAAGACCACTCCTATTTACCCCCTGATGTCTTTGCTCTAACTTGGCATGCTGATGTTGGTTATATCATGCATATGGTGCCTTGCATTGCTTACTTTATACATCAAATATGTCAGTTGCTTAATTTAGACATCCTTTGTGTGAATGCCATCTGTTTAGTTTATTCATCGTTTATGTGAATTATGCAATGCCATCTTTTTTAGCCAGGCATCATATATGTGAATTTTGCAATGCCATCCTGCTTAGCCAGTCATCTTATATGTAAATTATATCAGGTCATCCTTTTTTTCGATACGTATTACATTTGTCAACAGTGTTAGTACATTCAACTGCTCTTCGTGTGCATCAGCCATTTGACACGGTGATGGAAAATTCTGGATTGAATACAAGGTCTTCAAAGCAGACTATGCTATCTGACAAAGCGCATATTTCGCTAGTTATGGATAACTCCTTAGAGGAGGATTTGGAGACAGATGACCAGTCCTATCCCCCCCTCGATGTGTATGCTCTAACTTGGTAGGGTTATGTTGCTCATATCATGCATATGGTGTCTTGCATTGCTATGTCATTTGATCAGTTTAGACATGCTTTGTGTGAATGCCACCTGTTCAGTGTCTAATTACCATATATGTGAATTATGCAATGCTATCCTATTGCAAAGGCATTATATATGTGAATTGTGCAATGCCATGTTATTTAGCCAATCATCATGTATGTGAATTATATCATGCTATCATTTTTTGTATTACGTGTTCCATTTGTCGACAATGTTTGTATATTCAACTACTCTTCCTGTGCATCAGCCATTGAAGCGGTGATGGAAGTATCTGGAGTGAAAACAAGGTATTCATAGCAGACAATGCTACCTGCTGAAGCAGACATCTTGCTAGGTACAAAGAGCTCCTCAGAGGAGGATTCCGAGAATGATAACCAGTCCTATTTCTCCCCTGAGGTCTTGGCTCAAACTTGGCAGGGTTATGTTACCCATGTCATGCATGTTGTCTTGCATTGCTTTGTTTTTACATCATATATGGATTGCCATCTGCTTACTTGCTTACTATATAAATCATATATTTAAATTATATCATGCCATCATGTTTACATAGTACATACACATCATCTATCTGAATTATGTCATGGCAACCCATTTAATAAAGACATCATATAGTTATATCATCTCATCCTGTTTAGTGTTTACAGTCATCATATTTTGAATTATGGCATTCTATCCGTGAATGTTTGTGAATTATGGCATGCCAACCTATTTAATAAACACATTATGTAGTTATATCATGTCATCCTGTTTACATAGTCATCATATTTTGAACTATGTCTTTCCATCTTTTTTAGTTAGCCAACATAATGTGAAATTGTGTCATGCTATTCTGTTTAGTTAGCCACCATATATGTGAAATCATGTCATGCTATCATGTTTGGATACACAACATAAATGTGAATTATTTCATGCCCTCTTTTATTCCCCACTATCCGTTGCACCTGTCTATCATACAACGTCTGTACTTTCAATTACTTTTTCTTATTTATCAGCCATTTGAATTGGAGAGGGTGAGGGCAGTGGCTAAGGGAGTAACAACACGGTCTTCAGAAAAGATAATGCTACCAAGTGATGCAGATAGAACCACGGTTGTACTTGCCCAAGGACCAGATCCACCACATATAACCCAGACTCTTGCAGATTGTACCCCTACCTAGTTGGACAGAGAACCAGCTACACCCCTTCTAACCCCAACCCCGGCAGATAGTAACCCAGTTCTACTTGACACAACACCGTCTCCACCATAGAGCACCCAAACACGAGCAGTTAGTAAGGGAACTCTAGTGCCCAAAGCACGAGGACCACCACTCCAAATCCCAACTCAACGCTTAAAGGAGAAGAAGATTTGTTCTCAGGTCAGGTTCTATAGCTATGGTTCATACTCCTTTGCTCTTGCATTACTGTATTTACTCATACCAACTATTTTCAAATTTGAAGGATGTAATTGAAACTCCAATGGCGCAACAGGTATGTTTTAAACCTGTTTCTTTAACCGGTTTCCTGTTGTAACCTGCTCTATGTTGATTTCAGTTTCAATTGAATAAACAGTTATGTTATCATGTCATGCACACTACAAGTGCTTTTATTGCACTATAGTTTCCCACACTTATATTCTGTCTATTCTGCTTTGTCTTGAACAAATATTATTTGAACTGTGTCTCTATCTTGATTTGGCAACAAAAACTAGAATTATATAGACCATAAAGTGACTATGGTACATAGATATATGTTTGTTTCATGCTGTTATCCTCTCCACTTTACATACCCACCGGACGGGCCACCATATTTCATGAAAAAAGGTTCCCCCGCTGTCAGCTCGGACCCACCGGAAGTGCCTCCTTATTACACACAAAAAAATGCATACCCCCTGCTAGCTGGGACCCACCTTGGTGGGAGGCTGACTTGTGGGCCTACTAAGTTGACTGGGACGGAGGCCTTCGTCAACTTTAGTCAATATATGAATGATTCTAGCTCTAGTGACCGTACGATGTCCATCCAACGGCTGTAGTGCTTCTTCAACCTCTGGTCTTCTTGCTCCATCCGCCCAAAGCAGCGCCGGTCGTGCCGCATGCTCCTGCCGCCCGTGGCCGGCTGTGATGCCGCGGAGGCCTCATCGCCCCCTACTACTCCCACCGTTGGCCAGGCCATCCCTCTACTCACCCACATCCCCTGTTATTCTGCGGCGACGGCAACCTCACACCGCAGCCGAACGACTGAACCCTGATACTCCTCTACGCGTGGGCATTCACTGCCGCGTCTTCCCCGGCTCCGCGTCGTCCCCTTCCTTGCCTCGCTGTTGTCCACCACCCTGGTGCGCTCGGTGTGGCATGGTCAACGTGGTCAAGGAACAACTTCCATTGGACGTGGACTGTATGTGGAGAGGCTGACAGCTGGGTCCACGGTCGCAGCAAGGAAGTGCCTCCTTATTACGCGGAAAATAATTATTCCTCCACCTAACAGTAGGGACCCATGGGACGGGCCACCGTATTTTGCGAAAAAATGTTTCCCCCCTGATTGCATGGACCCACCAGCTACATCTTCGCACGCAAGGAATTGCGTCGGAAAAAACGATTCGCCCCCCTGACTGCTGGGACCCACAACTACATCTTCGCACGCAAGGAATTGCCTGACAGTCAGGACCCACCTGGTCGAAGCGTACGTAGCGTTGTCATTCTAGTCGTGAACATGTACGTACATACTGGTGGATGTAGAGGCGCGCACGTGTCGTAGTAGAGGTGCGCACGTAGCATGTACACGTATGTACAACGGCCAGTGTGCAAGAAAGAAAATACGGCCACATATGTGTACATACGGGCGGGGTCTCGAAAGCCTACTCGTGCATACGTACGGCCAGGGCTCGTGTACATGGCTGGGTCGGAACAGAGAAACAGCATCGTCCTCATGTTCATGGGGAGCCAACTGTCTGGGTCGGAACGAAATGCGTCGTCGTGTTCATCGGGAGGGCTTGGACAGAACAGGCGATGGAAACGAGGCCTGGCGTACCGCAGAACGGAGGAAACAGCCTTGTGTTCGACCGTCCACGTTTGAAACGGGATCCTGTTCATTGGGAGGGGTGTGGCGTACCGCAAAAAGGAGGAAACGGACCTCCTATGGTCGAAATGGGGTCCTGCTTATCGGGAGGGGTGTGGGGTACCGCAAAACGGATGAAACGGACTTGTGATGGAGCGCTACGGTCGAAATGGGGGTCCTGTTCATAAGGAGGGGTGTGGCGTACCGCAAAACGGGACTCCACGGGATACTATTCATCGCCACCGTCGACCTCCTCCAGCCTCCATGGGCTACCGTTGACCTCCTCCAACATGCATGGGCTCCTGTTCATCCAGCCTCCAACGCGCGCTACTCCACCGGCTACTGTTCAACCACCCCTCCACGGGCACCGCTCCACCATGTACTGTTCATCCAGCCCTCCACGGGGTCGTGCTGTTCATCCAGCCCTCCACAGGTCCTGTTCATCCAGCCCCAACCGGCTCGATCGATCGGGGTCCTGTTCATCCGGAGGCAACTCCACGGGGTCCTGTTCATCCACCCCCACAGCTCATTGTTCATCCAACCCCCCCCCCCCCCCACGAATGGCGTGCCACCATCCAAAGTCTACTCGGTTTCACTGAAGCTGGGGGATCACGGCGGACTGACCCACCATGGCCTCCCCAAGCGAGAACGATGGCTCATGCTGCTACCCGTACGGAGGTGCCATCCCCACGCTATAGTCCCCACCAGGGCAGCCAGCATGAGCACGACCAAACCGAGACCGCGAAGATGTCTCGTTCGCCTCCTCTGACCCTCGAGCATGTCCAGGCCAACGATGAACCCCAAAAGAGAGGTGGAGAGGAGATGTGTGCATTGTTATGCAACGTCGCGACGACCTCCACCGAACCGATGGGTGCGACGGCCCCAACGTCGACGTACCAATGCTTGGTATTAGCGGGCCCCTATGTTTCGAGGTGGAATGCCCTACCTTTACCCATGAGCTGCGCAAGTCCGTTGGCCGTCCATTCACACGTTCAAGCCAGTTATACCTGAGAAGTACGACGGGAGGCTGAACCCAGCAGAGTTCCTGAGCATCTACACCATCATTGTTCAGGCTGCTGGGAGAAGAGATGAGAAGGTGTTTGCCAACTACTTCCCTTTGGACCTCAAGTCCAATGTGAGGTCTTGGCTGATGCACCTGCCGGAGAACTCCATTTTGTCATGGGCAGACCTGTGCCACAAGTTCACCAGTGCCTTCACCGGTGGCCACCAGGAGCCGGGCTGGCCCAGCGACCTGCAGCTTCTCGAACAAAAGGAAGGAGAAACCCTCCGTAAGTATTTACACAAATTCAGCAAAGTTCATAGAAATATTCCAAATATCCATCCAGCAGCTGTGGTAGCTACCTTCCAGTCCAATGTGCACAACCGTCAGATTCGTTCTAAGATGAACATGCGGTTGCCCAAGACTGTGAAGGAGTTGTACACTCTAGTGGATAAGTGTGCTCAGATGGAGGAGGGAAGGAAGTTGCCTGGAGAGGAAAATTGCATCAATATGGATTGAGAGGATGATGATCAGTCTACCGGTCAGAAGAAGAGCAAGAAGCGCAGTAAGAAGCAGAGGGATAAGGAAGTGATGATTGTTGAAGGATCAGGCACCCCTAGTACTGGCAAGATCGCCAAGGCTGAGGTCCCCGACAAGGAGGCTGCCGTAAGCGCGGATTGCTGGGAAGCTGCGGCTACTGAGAAGGCCGGGAAGGGTGATGGGCCATACTGCAAGATCCATCGAACCAAGGGCCATGACCTTAAAGTGTGCTATCAGGTTGAGCAGTTGGTCAAGAGACATAGAGCTGAGTATGAGAAGCATGACAAGGACAAAGGCCAAAATGCCACTGGTGGCTAGGGCCGAGGCTGTGAAGCAAATCGCCTAGGCAAACCCTTTCGGAGAAAAGGAAAACCCTCCAGGGGCAGCTGAAGGAAGCCTGTGATGGTGAGAGTGATGGAGGGGATAAAGACGAAACCAGGGAGCAAGATTCCAGAAGGTCACTGACGCCCTATGCGTTGACGGGGGTGCATCTTTGGACACCTCTCACTGCTAGCTCAAGCGGTGGGCGCGAGAAGTCAATGTTGTGGAACCAGCGCCAGAGGCCCGGAAGGCACTCAAACAGTCTCGTACGCCCATCATCTTTGACGAGGAAGATCATCCTAGCCATACCACTGCGGTAGGATGCCTACCATTGTTGGTTTCTCTAATAATTCTTAACCTCAAGGTCACGAAGATGTTGGTGGACGGTGGGGATGGACAAAATCTGATTTCCCCAGCAGTTCTCAGCAAGCTTTCGATAGCAAAGGAAGAGCTAGAGGTTACTGACACGTTTCAAGGAGTTAATCCCGACAGGAGTCATCCTAAGGGAAAGATCACGTTGCCGGTAATGTTTGGGGGATAACTGAACTACCGGACTGAGAAGATTGTGTTTGACGTGGCTGATCTCCCCCTACCGTACAACAGGATTCTTGGACGCCCAGCTCTGGCTAAATTCATGGTGGCATCCCACTATGCCTACAACACCCTATAGATGCCTAGGCCTCTGGGAGTTGTCACCATCCCATCAGATGATAAGGATGCAATCATTTGTGTGGACAAGATGTATCGGGACGCGGTTGCGGCAGAGGCAGCAACAGTTCTCGCCAAGGAAAGTAAAGGAAAGAAGAAGGATTGTAGGACCTCCAGCAAAGAGTCCAGGAAGCGTGCCCCCACCAAGTGCACGACACCCGTTGACGACGTGCCAGACTGTTCCAATAGCAAGAGATCCAAGGTTGCTCTCCACAAGTGAAAAAGGTCTCGGCAGGGCTAGCTGGCGTTGATGGTACTTTCACTATCAGTGCCACCCTCGATGACAAATAGGAAAGCGCGATCGTTGCCATCATGCGGGTGAATATCGATGTGTTTGCATGGCAACCATTTGATATCCCCAGTGTTCCCAGGGAGGTAATCGAGCACCACCTTGCTGTCTGCCCACATGCCAGACCTGCTAAACAGTAAGTCCAGAAGCAGGCCTTGGACAGGCAGCAGTTTATTGTGGAGGAGATCTGGAAACTTGAGGCAGCTGGTTAGGTCAGAGGAGTGCTACATCCCACTTGGCTAGCAAACCCAGTTGTAGTCGGGAAGGCAAACGGGAAGTGGAGGTTGTGCATTGATTTCACAGACCTCAACAAGGCTTGCCCAAAGGTCCCGTTTCCCTTGCCGCGTATTGATCAGATTGTGGATTCCAGTTCATGCTGTGATCTGCTTTCATTTCTGGATGCCTACACTGGATATAACCAGGTCTTCATGTCCAAAGAAGACGAAGAGAAGACCTCGTTCATCACCCTGTGTGGAATGTACTGCTTTATTCACAGGCCATTCGGATTAAAGAGTGTCGGGTCTACTTTTGCAAGGGCAGCCCATTTTGGTTTTGAACCATAGTTGCACAGAAACATTGAAGCTTATATGGATGGCATTGTGGTCAAAACCAAGGACGGAGCAACTCTTATCCAGGATTTGGAGGAGACATTTGGAAATTTTTGCAAGATCAACTTGAAGCTCAATCTGGAGATGTGTGTATTTGGTGTTCCCTCCGCCAAGCTTCTTGGGTACTTTGTGTCCCACAGGGGGATCAAAGCTAATCCCGACAAAATTGAGGCCATTGAGCATATCCAAGCGCCAAGGACAGTTAAAGATGTGAGGCACCTGGCAGGATGTGTTGTCGCGCTAAGGAGATTCATCTCCAAGCCTCTCGAGCATGCCCTGTCGTTCTTCAAAATTTTGAAGAAGGCATGTCCTATGAAGTGGACCCTGGAAGCAGATGCAACTTTGCAAGAGTTGAAGGCCTACCTGTCTTCTGTGCCTACCTTGGTTGCTCCCAAACCCCAGGAGCCACTTCTGCTATACTTGGCGGGAACCAACCAAGTGGTTAGTGCAGCCTTGGTAGCATAGCGAGAAGTGGATGAGGCAAAAAGTGAGCAGAGACCGGCAGAGTCAGACAAGGATCAAGACAGTAGTGAGCACGACAACGAGGGAAACCCCAAGGACATGGCGAGGAAGAATGTGGTGCAGTGCCTAGTGTACTTCGTCAGCTCCTTGTTGCAGGGGCTAGATTGAGGTACTCTGGCGTGCAAAAGTTGATTTTTGGTCTCATCATAGCGTCAAGGAAACTGCACCACTACTTCCAAGCCCATGAGATCACAGTTGTCACTCTTTCCCTGTTGCAATGGGTACTCCGAAACCCTGAGGCTACTGGCAGAATAGTGGAGTGGGCTTTGGAGCAATCCATCTTTGGTTTTAAGTTGGAAAGCACATCAACTATCCAGAGCAGGGTGTTGGCAGAGTTTATTGCAGAATGGACGCCAACCCCTGATGAGGAAGTGACAGAGACAGTTATCCCCGGCAAGGAATCGCCCCAAGAATGGATTATGTATTTTGATGGTGCTTTTTCCCTAGAAGTTGCAAGGGCTGGCGTGCTTCTTGTCACCCCTCCGGGGAGCACTTGAAGTACGTCATCCAAATGCATTTTTCCCGGGAAGAAGCAACCAACAATACATCAGAGTATGAAGGGCTCCTTGCTGGGCTCATGATTTCAGCTGAATTGGGAATTAAGAAGCTGATCATTCAAGGAGATTCATAGCTGGTGGTGAGACAAGTCAATAACCAAAGTCCATTGATGGAGACATATGTCGAGGAAGTAAGAAGATTGCAGGAGCACTTTGACAAATTGCAAGCAGAGCACGTACCCCGTGCAAAAAACAGCATAGCTGATCATCTGTCAAAATGTGCTGCGCAAAAGCTTCCTGTGGAACCAGGAACTTTTGTTCTCCGTCTTACTCAACCCTTCGTATCCCCAGCAACAATGGCCCAGAAAAGGAGAAAGTTGGACACCGGTAAGCCTCTCCCATTAGAGCGGTCCGCTCCCTGCAGAGACCCTGCCGGAAACAACTCCTCGCAGCTTGCTGGTCCAACCCCTCCAGCCGGGCCCGTGGACCCTGCATAAGAGGCATGTGCTCCCACAATAGAGGAGGTGCCGTTAGTCCTCGTTGCTGAGCCCTAGGCTGCAACTTCGGCAAGGGACATTGTCCGCTTCCTCCAAACCGGAGAGCTTCCCGGCGACCAAGACGAAGCTCAAAAAGTAGCCCAGAGGGACAGTATGTATCAGTTTGTTGATGATATACTGTATAAAAGGAGGCCAAACGGTGTGAAATTGAAGTGCGTCTGTCGAGAGGAAGGAAAGGAACTACTGGTTGAGATACACAAAGGCATGTGCGGCTCCCACTTTGGATCAAGGACATTAGTTGGGAAAGCATTCTGGCAAGGAATCTATTGGCCCAGAGCCCTCCAATATGCGGTCGAGCTAGTAACCAAGTGTGAAGCCTGCCAGTTCCATTCCAAGAAAACCTACCTCTTGCCCAAGCTCTTCAGACAGTCCCTCTATCATGGCCATTTTCGGTTTAGGGGCTCGATATCCTCGGCCCCTTCCCCTGAGCAATCGGGGGCTTTGAATTCTTGTTCATTGCCGTTGACAAGTTTACAAAGTGGCCGAAAGTGACTGTCATGAGAAAGGTGAGTGCTCAGTCAGCTATCAAGTTCTTGAAAGATCTGAGGTGTCGTTTTTGAGTTCCGGCAAGGATCATCACCGACAACGGCACCCAGTTCATGAGTCGTGCCTTCATGCAATATGTTCATGCCCTCAGATGCAAGATCTAATTCACCTATGTGGCACAGCCCCGGAGCAATGGATAAGCTGAGAGGGCGAACACTGAAGTGCTGCAGGGACTCAAGACAAGAACATTTGATACGCTGCAGATGCACGACAGGCGGTGGATCGAGGACCTGCCGGTAGTTTCTGGTCCCTCAGAACGAAACCAAACAGAGCTACCAGGCAGAGTCCCTTCTCCTTGGTCTACGGGGCAGAAGAAGTTATCCCCATGGAACTCATTTACGGGTCGCCTTGAGTGCTTGCCTATGATGAAGTAGTGCAAGATCAGCACCGGCGTGACGACGCCGTGCTACTCGAGGAGAACTTTCTCCGGGCTGCTACGTGTGCTGCATGCTATCAGCGAGCCCTATGTCCCTATCATAGCCGCTGGATTCTTGCCTGGTGTTTTGAGGAAGGTGACCTTGTCTTTAGGCACGTTTAGTCCGCAAAGGGTATAAACAAGTTGTCACCAAAGTAGGAAGGCCCTTACCGGGTAGTACGAGTCACAGAACTGGCACAGTCCGTCTGGAGACCGGGGATGGCACTCAATTGCAAAACCCATGGAATATTGAGCGTCTCCGCAAGTTCTACATGTAAGGCACGAGGCTTTCGGGCCGTGCCCGGTAGCCACCCATTTGTACAGGCCTTGCCTCAGCTGCATGTAACCCCTTGTACAAAGCCGGGGCAATGATCCCGTGCAAGGGAAATAAACAAGCGCTATACGGGGCCCCCAACCTAGACTGCATGCATGCATGAGCATTCCAAGATCACTGCATAAGCATTTCATGAGCATTTGCATATGCATATAGATAGGATCGCACCCTGCATTCATTCTCATCTGCATGAAGCTGCAGGTTCTTGCCATGAACTTGGCTTCGACAAGGAGTTGAGAAGATTGCCCGACACTGCTATCCCCGGCAAGCCAAACAGATAAGTTTTACCTCTTGTCCATGCGTGTTATGTATGCTATAACTTATGTATTAGAAATCCTCGCCACTCTTTTTAAACTTAGGTGCCCCAATCCCTGACTCAAACATTGATATGGTCGGAATGGTCGCAGTGGCCTTTGCTAAAGGGTAGTTCACGGGGGGCTGGTCCCTTTGTCTGTAACTCGGCAGATGTGTCTCTCCGGCAGACAAAAAGGGTGCCGACAAGATGGCCTTCCGAGGAAAACTCATTTATTTACATTTTAAAGGAGCATCTCGCCTCTGCATGGACATATACATGCACGGGTTCCCGACAAGGTTTATCTTTTTCACTAACATGCTGGCATAATACTAGCATTACAGAACACAAACATGGACTCGAGAGATTACATTATTTCAATTAAAATTTGGCAAGTACCTTCAGATTTAAGATTGAAAAAAGATAAGTGCCCCGTGATCTCCTCTTTTCATCTTCCCTCCCCCGGGCACTGCGGTGGAAGCAGGAAAAGACGAGTAAAGCGCCCGGGCAAAAACCCGTCCCGGTCCCATCGCGCCCGCCTGGAGGTGGCCGAACGAGACCGGGGCTGGCGAAGGTGTGGAGGAGAAGGGTAGGAGCAAGGCGATGTGCCCCCGGTCGCCGTCACCAACTAGAAGACACGACTCGAGCCCTGGCAGGGTCATTCGCAAAGTATGGTCGGGAGATCACTGGAGGAAAGACAAAGGCGCCAAGAAGACATCCCTCCCCGACTATAGCCCAAACAGGCCGGTGATGATGGTGCCAGGGAGGGAAGGGAAGGACGGATGACAAGGCGGGAGGTCGTCGGTCGGAGGCGAAGGCATCCACTCCATCGTACTCCGACCTGACCCTCCGCCTCCCACTACCTCCGCCTTCCACTGTTGGCTCTACATGATGCGTGGGAAAACCAGAAACTGGCCCGAAATCAAGACTAATGAAAAAGCAAAGAAGGTCTCAAGAACTAGCCTCTTCAACAACTCTACTTGCACTATAAAAAAAGACACATCCATGACATTTTGGGTCGAACATTTTTTTTTCTGTCATACTTATGACACTTCTATTATGATAATTGTGACAAAACTCGGTATCATCATAGATGTGGAGGGCTCCTACTTCTATGACAAAAAATCATGACAGAAAATGGGCTCTTCGTCCTGGGCAGGACGGAGACACAGCTGCATGACATTCTTTGGGCCGTCCATGACGGAAAAAACCATGGTAGAAGCGAGGGCGAGGAAAATATTGGGTTGTTCCCGGTTACGGTGGGTGGTCGGGGCCGAGCGATGCACGGAGGTTTGCGCGTTTCTCTCATACAGGCACGCGCGTGGGTGCGAAGCATTGGGCTCTAATTGAACCCGAGCGAGGCGTTCACCTATACTGAACCTGAGCGATTGCACTGCAGGCTGCGTGTTACTGAACCCGAGCGATCGATCGATGGCTGTTAACTGAACCCGATCGAGCGATTCCTTCGCTAATGCTGCTAACTGAAGTCGATCGATGCTGCCTCTGGATGAACAGTGAGCGTTGCTGGGGGTTTTGGATGAACAGTTCCCGGTGGGGGTGGATGAATAGGACCCCGTGGGGTGTTGCATCTGGATGAACATGACCCCGATCGATCGAGCCGGTTGGGGCTGGATGAACAGGACCCCATGGAGGGCTGGATGAACAGGACGACCCCGTGGAGGGCTGGATGAACAGTAGACGGTGGAGGGCTGGATGAACATGGTAGTCGACGATCCTTTACTCTTTGAACCACGTCTTAGATTCATGCGATACAACTTTCCCCGTTCCTTTCCTTTTTGAACCACGTCCTAGATTCATGCTATACAACTTTTCCCACTACTTTCCCCCATTTCCTTTCCACTTTGAACCACGTCCTAGATTCATGGTATACAACTTTCCCCACTACTTTCCTGTTTGATCCAACACCTAGATTCGAGTGCAGAAGCGGAAAAAGCCCACATGCAGCTAGAGCAATGCATGTGGAATAAGTAAATTATACCTTAAGGTTCTTGGGGTGTGGTTCGGAGGGCGACCAGAGGCTGTTCGACCAACGCTATGTACGGCGGCGAAGAAGAAGGGGTCGGAGGCCGTCCCGCGCCGCCGCTGGGTGAAAGTGAACAACTGCGCCGGTAGTGGATTCCCTCCCTCGCCGACGGCCACAGCGTTAAGCCTCCTTCCCTTCCCGGCGGACGGATCCTGCCGGCTCTTTGACCAGCAGTGAGGGCAGAGAGAGACGCCAACGAAGTCTTATTTAGATCTGGAGAGGGTGAGAGAGTGTGAAGAGAGCAACTACAAGCGCTGAGAGAGAGAGAGAGAGGCCAACGAAGTCTTGTTTATATCTGGAGAGGGTGAGAGTATGTCAAGAGAGCAACTACAAGCGCTGAGGCTCCAGCATGTATATATATACTAGAGAGAGAGTGTGAAGAGTGCAAACCCTAGAAAACAGGCGCCAAGGTTGCAGCTTATACGTGACGAGGTGATTATACGGTCACTACGAGATCGTATAGCTCCGTATCCATCCATTTTGACCAGTCAAAGAATCCTCCTGGCATGAATTATGCTCAAGTTTAGTTATCGAACCCGAGACCTCAAGTTTGATGAACGAACAGGCTAACCAGCTACACAACCCTCTCGTTATGTTCAACGAGAGGAAAATAGCCTTTTATGCATTCCTGCATTCGTGTGACAAGCATGTCGTGTTTTTTTGTGTGGGAGTCATTGGGATTTAAATTATAATCGTGTCACGTGGCTTTGGTGGTACGACTATCCATAGTGGTGCAGAAATAATGTAGCCTTAGTCACCTTACCTCTCTCCATGTAGTACGTTGGGTCCCACCAGTCAGAGGGTGAAACAAACAAATTAACAAGAAAAAATAAAAGCGCCAGCGGTGTATCTTACCTCACACATCTCGCTACTGCTCGGGAACACTGTCCAATTGATCCCTCTGTTTGCTCACGTACTATTTTAAGTGAATCCTTATTATAACATGCACACAATTTTGGGCACTTGTATTCGACCTAAGTCAGTGTACCACCGTATCTCGTACTATTCCCTCCGTCTAGGTGTAATAAGTCATGTTAGAAGGTGCAGCGGGACCAAGGTGCAAGTAGATTGGAGGAGAAGGAGAAACTTGACCGGTCATTCCTCCAACCAAAGCCTTGATTTCTGTCTCCAAATGCAACAATTAATCCAAAAAACTAAGAAATGCCATTTTAGCTACCATGCAGGGCCACGTATTAACTCGCATGCAAGCCGACTTTAATTTCTTGGCTGATCAATGCGTAGTTGCGCTCCATGCATTGGGTTTCCGGGGGAGGTAACAAGGTAGAGTAAGGTGCGTTTGGTTACATTGCTATGAGTAACTTGGACTAGTAACAAGCATATGTTACTAGTCTATGTTACTACTACACGAAGTTTGCCGTCGGAAGCAAGCCGATCTGGCTCTCCTGAGCTAGCAAGGTTTTTCTAGCCCACCCAAGCTAGCTGGCCCACAAAAGCTAACATATTTTAATAGTTCCAAATGCCTAACCTTACCCGGCTATGCTATAAGCTATTCTTGCTAAGGATCCAAATGCTCCCTAAGTAACAATGCTCGCTAGCAACGAGGCCAGGAGGGGATTGAGATGCGAAGTTAATGGACGATGCCTAAACATTTTGGGAATATCTGATTTCCGTAAGATGACTTAACACCTAGACGGAGGGAGTACTACTCCTCAGTCTAGGTTCGATGGAATATTCGTCACCTCTTCTCTTCTTGTATGTACTCCATTTGTGTCTCACTTCCTGTGGCTTTGCACTTGCACGATTTTCCTATTCTATGAACCTATGTGTGCGTGTGCGTGTGTGTGTCTGTGTGTTTAACAACATGTGTGTGTTAGAGAGAGTGACATATCAACCTACTCCTATAGAGAGATGGTGTGTGGTGTACGATTTTAGCCGCGAGAGTCGGTGCATCCTCTCGTTTCCGGGCATCCAGTAGGGACATGCGGACAGCTGCCACGCCCGCTCCTGACTAGCCTGGCCCATCCAAAGCCCCTCCATCACCCGCGCGCGCTTCCCTCCCGAAACGGTCAGCACCACTCCAAAGAATCGGTGCCGCATTCATGCCCGGGCGGAGCGGACGCGACCTCTCACAGGTGCCTGCATTGAAGGGAGAAGCAGATTCAAGAGTGATGGTTGCTTCGTCCGTCCAACTTACTACTGGGTCTATGTGATTTGATGGCTCATTGGTCATTATTACTGAGATGGTAGCACTGTTGGATGTCCCACGCTTTCGGCGAAAGGAGGTACTACTAGATTACAATTTTCTCCATTCTTAAAGTGGAGGAGTGCAAGAGCAGTGAAAACACATAGGTTCGGTGATTACATGGCTCACCTCACACTATCACCGTATTTTCTGGACACCGTGCGACACCTAACTCTTTACATAGAAGTACTAGTATAGTATGTACTGTAATTTATCAGCGAGATAAATTTGTACAATGCTATGAAGCTTCCAGCTTCTGTTACATGTATCTTGCGTCCAAGGTTGCATGTTGCAACATTTCATCAAATACAAAGGAGACTAACATGCATGCAATTGCATCTCAATGATTGACAGATCATAGCAAATATGTACTCCCTCCGTTCCAAAACAACTGTCTCAACTTTATGCAAACTTTAGTACAAAGTTGTACTACTACTAAAGTTGACACTTATTTTGGAACAGAGGCAGCTAAAGAAAAAAAACGATCCATCTCGCCCTTGAACCGTAAACCCTAACCAGGCTTCAATTTGCTGGCAACGTTCGAGCTTCCTAAGAAATTAAATTTGCAACCTTTTGACCATCGGATCATTTTGTGCAGTTTCACCAAAATCGAGACGAGCATCCCTGTGGCAAAGAAATTGAAGAAGCGTGATTAGAATAAAATTACTGGGACTAGTTGATGAGACATAAACTCATCACAAATACAGTATGTAGAAGCCAGTAGAGGTATGTGCGGGGCAAAGAAGTAGAGAAATATCCACATGGAGTGATGTGGGCAGCTGGAGCAGTGGTGCAAGCCGGCTGTAAAGGGAGTAGTACCTGAGGGATGTCGGGATGTAGCTCAGCCTTGAGGAGGGCGGCGGGAGGCGGCAACTGCCCACGTCGCGGCAGTGATCAAGGTACGAAGGAAACCTCACCGGCTTTGTGCGAGAGAACGGCGGGGACCCCTGATCGGGATGTGCCAATAGTGGGTTTTCGCTGTCGGCGACAGCGACCGCATCTACACTAAGCATCCACCCCTTCCCCCGGCGGACGTGATCCGCCGGGATGTTAGTGATGTGGCCACAGTCGTTTTGTGTGAGAAAGTGTGAAGAGAGCAACCCCATCAAGAAACCGTGTAGGCTGGCCCGTCCTGACTATGTATATAGTGGAGCGGTTTCCTTTTCTCTCCATATGAACCTATCATATTGCGTACATGCCACTGAAGAAACAAAATTATTTATAAATGATGCGGTACCTTCTACTC
The DNA here is from genome assembly GCF_018294505.1 of Triticum aestivum. Lineage (NCBI taxonomy): Eukaryota > Viridiplantae > Streptophyta > Magnoliopsida > Poales > Poaceae > Triticum > Triticum aestivum. The sequence continues at coordinate 243,075,266 of NC_057804.1, forward strand.
GTTCTCCTATAAACTTGCGCTTGGCATCTCCAAAATATTAACCTTGCGGTTGGCTCTTAGCCTCTTCGGGAAGTCAAGCAATAATGGTACTGCAGTATATATCGTTCTGGCTATATGAGACCAAATGAATTGATGCACGCCCACCACGTGGGCGAGGGTTGAGGGGCGAGGGAGAGTGAATACTATTACGTCCGTTTCAGGGGGTGTTTGTTTCCAGGGACTTTTTACTGTAGGGACAAGAAAAAGTCCCTCTTAGAGACTTTTTAACCAAGCAGGAGGGACTACTAAGGACTAAAAGTTGCTTTTTGGGACTTAATGAAGAAGACTCTCAAGGAGAGTCTTTTTTTTGGTCTTCTCCAATAATGCCCCTCCCTCCACCCATTGCCCTGCTGCCCCATGGTGTTGTTTGGTTGTTGTTTTTATGTATACTAGGGGTAACGTTGTCATTCAATAACCTCTAGGGAGGGACTAGGGAATTTTTAGTCCCTGAAAACAAACAAGGAGGGACTTCTTAAGGAGTAGGGACTTTTTAGTTGGGACTAGAAAAAGTCATAGGACTTATGAACCAAACAGGGCCTCAATATGGACTACATACGGAGCAAAATGAGTGAATCTAAACTCTAAAATACATCTATATACATGAGTGTTTGAAGTATGTTCTAGTAGTTCATATTGAAATCTACTAAAGGACATATATATTCCAAACAATATGATAATCTCTCTAACCAAGGTAGTAGGGATGAGGAGTAAACAGAGGAAGTTGTAAAATTTTCTCCTCGTCCTGCGAGCCACCGCGCGCGTGGGCGAGGGAGCAGGCGTAGGGCGTACAGTACTACTACTACTAAGCAAGGTTCACCTCATCCTGCGAGCCACCGCGCTCGTGTGCGGGGGAGATGGCGTACTAAGCAAGCTTCTCCTCATTCTGCGAGTTGACGAGACACATCAAAAGCACTCCAGTGTATAGAGCCTTGCCTCTAAGGTAGGCCCAACGTGGTTTGCCTCTTTTTTAACATAACGCATCAAGTCGCAATTTGTTTGTTCACCCGTGGTAGACGATCCTCCCTCCATCAAGTGGACAACCTATACACGTGCCAAATTACCACGTGGGCTACCTTTTCGTACAGAAATGAGCTCCACCGTGTACCCGCGCGGGTGTGGTTGGGAAAGAGATGGGAGTACGTGCACCGTGCATGCACCTCTTCTCTTCGTGCACGTCCCCAACCTACGTGGGTGTGTGAGAGATACAAACCGCATTCGTGAGTGTTTTTTGTTTGGGGGGGGGGGTTGATTTCGTGAATGTATTTGTGGGAATATGTGTGGATGACATCTCAAACAAAATTTCGCATGCAATGTGGGTAAAATGGAGGCCTATCCATATCATATATAGAGGGTCGGGTGATCTAGGAGAAGAGAGGGAGGGGTCATAGATACTGATAGAGTCGAAGAGAGGATCAAGTGGGTGGGTGCGAGATCGATGAAGAGAGCCATCGAAATTGTATGTGTGTGCAAGTCAAAGATATAGGGCGACTGACCTACCGGATCGTCAGAGGGCACATGTCAAGTTTGTGTGCGGAAGGGAGACATGACTACAACGCTCGATGTATTGGGGCAACTTGCCCAACGCCAGCAAAGCGCGCCACCCTTGAGCCCAACGGTTCCAATACAATCAACCACATTAGAACCAAGGCTCGGGAGACACCTCCACGGTGGCATACAGATCTTCATGAAGTTCATGAACACACAAGACCATATAAGGACCAGAAGACGACGGTCCTCGGCAAGATCCTCGCCGAGGAAATCCACGAGACGTCCGGGGATGACCGCGATGCCACGGCAAGACCCTTGCTGGGGCCCCGACAAGACCCTTGCCGAGGACATCAGCAGGGCCGCGGTCAGGCCCGCGCCCGCCAAGACTCCACCACCGTTCCCATGCAGCTGCCAGCCCAGCAAGCCAGGCCAGCACCTGCGCGGCAACGTGCGGCCCCTAGACCAGCTCAGCAAGCACCTACGTGGTGGATGCAGATTTTCGTGAAGACCCTGCCACCGCGCTAGCTCAGCAGCCTGCTAGCCTACACGACACTATGCACTGTGCTGGCCTGGACGTGCGTCGAAGCAAGGCTAGGCGGCGACAGCAAGAAGGGCACATCGGCAGCGCATTAAATGCATTTGTCCGACGGTGCCAGAGGATAGACTCAGCCACCGCATGCACTTTCCACCTCCTGTGTGCCACCGTGGCGTCCCGTTTTTCCTATAAAAGAAGGCCCGAGGCATACGGGAGAGGGATTCAGCTTTTTTGGACTATGCACGCACAATAGCTAGTTCAAGAACACAAGAACACTCAAACATACACCAAAGCAGGACTAGGGTATTACGCGTCCTCGTGGCCCGAACCTGGGTAAATGATGTGTGTGTTGGCTCCTAGACCCGCTCTTTCCACAACCTCGCGCCCGCTGACCGTAGTAGGGATTCTAGTGATCCCATAGGTGTCGTTTCTACCGACATCTTTGGCGCGCCAGGTAGGGGTCGCAGTTGTGATAATCCGGTCTAGCAGCTAGTCTAGCAGTCCTTCGTCGCCATGGCTCCCAAGAGGAAGACGACAATGGTGATCAGTTCATCCGGAGCCGGACTGCCCGTAACGGTGGGTGCAAGTAGCGGGGCGGTCGTGAAAAGAACCTGGGGCATGGCCCGCGAACACCCACATCGCTCTGGTAGTCAAAGCCTGGTGAGCGGCTTCATTCGTGCACAAGACGACGGGCCGCATGCCGCCAAATCCACAGCTGGCCCCCCCGCAGGCGGCGCGGGGCCCTCCAAGGGCGTCACCGTGCCACCCACCGGCGGTGCGGCGACCTCCAAGACACCTACACTGGCGCCCATGACACGCTCTTCCCAAGTTGTGCGCGATGAGCAGCGTCACCACGCTTGTGACCCTGGACGCCGCCATGGGAAGAGTCCTGCGCATCTTTCGCAGGACGAAGGAGGCCAGCAAGCACGCCGAGGTGCTTGCAAAAACGGCGGATAACCGTAGGGCCGTGATAGAGCTCCTTCCAATGTGGTTAGAAGTCGGAGCGTGTCACTGTCCACGCAGCTTTCACCGCCGCCCACGGCAGCAGAAGCTTTGGCGTGCGCGCAGCTGCTCCTCGACTTTCCTCCTGCTACGGAGAAGCTCGACGAGTGGAGAGCCACCGTCCGGAGCCTCGTCGGCATCACCAACAAAGAAGAACCACGACCAGTGGGGCCCGTAGGCCGACGCTTCGTCGAGCCACCGCATGCCACTGGTCGCAGGTCCAGAGGTGATGTAGCCACGATGCACTCTTCTCCCCCATGCTGGTTACCATGGGTGTCGATCCGTTGTGATGACGCCTGGGATAACATTTCCATAGCATTATCCGATCCATGGACCCACCGCGATCAGCGCCAAGTTCTTCAGGAGTGAGCCCTTGAAGACGCTTGAACCACCATCAAATGCCTGCATGATGCGCGCCACCAGTCAGATAGGCGGGTAGGGCCCACTATGGACCACCCGGCACCGGGAGGCGGCCTACCTTACAAGGTGGGTTGCCTAGCCTTTACCTGTGAGCTGCGGCAGTTCCAATGGCCCTCCCACCGCACGTTCAAGCCCGACGTTGGCGACAAGTACAATGGCAAGACTCACGCGCCAGAGTTCCTTAGCATCTAGACCATTGCGATGCAAGCTGCTGGAGCCCATGACGACAAGGTGCTTGCCAATTACTTCCCATTGGCACTTAAGCCCAATGTCATGTCATGGTTGATGCACTTGCCGGCGGATTCCATTCTTCTTGGTCGGATCTGTGTCATGAGTTTGTTGGTGCCTTCACTGGAGGCCATCAAGCTCATGGCTAGGCTAGCGATCTGCCTATCGTCCCCCAGAAGTAAGGGTAAAACCTGCGCAAGTACGTCCAGAGGTTCAGCTGGGTGCAGTACAACATCCCAGACGTTCACCCCACCGCCGTGATTAGCACATTCCATTAGAATGTGCGCAACCGCAAGATGCGTGAAGAGTTGGCGATGAACAAGGTCAAATATGTGGCCGAACATTATGTTCTGGCCGATAGGTGTGCTCGGGCTGAAGTGGGGAGGAAGTACCCTGGCGAGGACGCTGGTGCGGAAACCGACTCCACAGACAACAACATTGCCGCCCCGACGAAGAGGGGCCGGCGCCGTAACAGAAAGCGCAAAGGCAAGGCTGTGCTTTCCGTCGAGGGATCCGACGACACCGGCCCTGCCAAAAAGGCCAAGGAAAGCGACCCCGGCAAGGAAGTTGCCGGGTGTGCCGCTTGCCAGGCCTTGGTGGCTGCCGACAAGCCATGAAGCTCCAACAAGCAGTATTGCAAGATCCACCGCACCAAGGGCCACGACCATTAGAACTGCCGACAAGTTGAGCTGCTTGCTGAGAAGCATAAAGCTGAGTATGAGAGGCGGGACAAGGAGAAAGGCCAGGACGGTGCCGAAGGATCCGACAAGAAGCGTGGCGGCCAAGGAGGCCGCCGTGACAAGGATAATCAGCAAGAGAGGCCCGCCCGGGGCCGCGACAAGTAGCAGGAAGACGATGATCACGACGAGGATGACGAGTCCGGTGACCACGAGTTTCAGAAAGCTACGGAGTCCATGTGCGTCAACGGTGGCGCCTCGCTGCACACCTCTCACCCCCAGCTCAAGAAGTAGGCGTGTGAGATCACAGCGGCAGAGCCATCATTCGACGCACAGAAGCCACTGAAGTGGTCCAGCATGCCTATCATCTTTGACACCGAGGACCACCCTGATCGCACAACGGCGGTTGGGCGTCTGCCGTTGTTGGTTTCACCAACGATACGCAACCTCAAGGTGACGAAGATGCTAGTTGACGGCAGGGCTGGTCTAAACTTGATCTTGCCTGTTGTGATCAGAAGGCTACAGATTCCTGATGGAGACCTCGAAGAGACGGGCATGTTTCAAGGGGTTAACCTAGGAAGGAGTCAGCCGAAGGGTACGGTCACGCTGCTTGTGACATTTGGAGGCGAGTTGAACTACTGGACGGAGAGGATTGTCTTCTATGTAGCCGAGATCCCCTTGCCCTACAACGGGATCCTCGGCCGCCCGACACTAGCGAAGTTCATGGCGGCGTCACACTACGCCTACAACACGCTGAAGATGCCTGGGCTGATGACCATCATCACCGTCCCCTCCGACAAGAAGGATGCGCTGATCTGCGCTGACCAACTGTACCGGGAAGCAGTTGCAGTGACTGCCGCCAATGCACTTGCTCCTGCCGCCGAAGCCCCAGGAGGGAAGGAGACCTGCAAGACCACTCGCACCCACTCCGGCAAGTGCACCTCTTCGGAGTGCTGTGCTCCCATCGAGGACGTGCCAGAGAGCTCCACCGGCAAGAGCAAGAAATCTAGAGCTGCACCACTAGAGACCAAGAAGGTGTCCGTCAAGGAGGATGGCACGGGAGGAGTTTTCACCATAAGCTCCACCCTCGATGGCAAATAGGAAGGCGAGCTCGTCACTTTCCTGCGGGCGAATGTCGATGTGTTTGCATGGCAATCATCCGACATCCCCGGCGTTCCCAGGGAGGTGATTGAGCACCATCTTGTTGTCTATCCTCATGCGCGGCCCGTCAGGCAGAAGGTCAGGAAGCAAGGTTTGGAATGGGAGGAGTTCATCACAGAAGAGATCAGAAAGCTAGAATGGCAGGCTTGGTGAGAGGAGTACTCCATCCGACGTTGTTGGCCAATCCGGTGGTGGTGCGCAAGGCAAATGGGAAGTGGATGCTGTGTATTGATTACATAGAGATCAATAAGGCCTGTCCAAAAGACCTTTTCCCATTGCCGCGCATTGACCAGACTGTTGACTCCACGGCCGGGTGTGACCTGTTATCATTCCTCAACACCTACTCACGAGACCATCAGATTTTCATGACGAGAGAAGATGGAGAGAAGACAACATTCATCACCCCATGTGGTACGTATTGCTTTTTACGGATGCCTTTCGGGTTGAAGAGTGCTGGCTCAACATTTGCGAGAGCCGTCCAAATTGGTTTTGATCCCCAACTACATAGAAATATGGAAGCTTACATGGATGACATAGTGGTCAAAACCAAGGACAAGACAATACATGTGCAAGAGTTGGAAGAGACATTTGCAAATTTGCACAAGATCAACCTCAAGCTGAACCTTGAGAAGTGTGTCTCCGACATTCCGTCCGGCAAACTTCTCAGCATGGGATCAAGGCAAATCTAGACAAGATCAAGGCCATTGAGCAGATTGAGGCACCTAGGCGGATCAAGGATGTGCATCGGCTCACTGGCTGCGTTGCCACCATGAGCAGATTCATCTCCAAGTTTACTGAGCATGCCCTCCCCTTTTTCAAGATCTTGAAAAAGGCGGGACCAATGGAATGGACCCCAAAGGCCTAAGCAGCACTGCAGGATTTGAAGAAATACCTCTCCTCCATGCAGATAGTGGTTGCGCCTAATCCACAAGATCCGCTATTTTTGTATCTAGCGGCTACGAATCAAGTGGTCAGCGCTGCACTAGTGGTGCAGAGGGAGGTTGGAGAGGAGCCAATGGCAACGGAAGGACTGGCGGACGGTGAGCCAGAGCTCCCCCTAGCAGGGCCTGGTCCCGGCAAGGTGAGGCCCCCGGTAGGGTCTGACGCCGGCGGGACAGGGCCTGTGCAGCCAAGTGAAGTGATGTAGAAGAAGATGATGATGCAGCACCCGGTTTACTTTGTCTGCTCCCTCTTGCAGGGGGATAGGTCAAGGTACTCCGGTGTGCAGAAACTGCTCTTCGGCCTCCTTATTGCCTCGAGGAAGCTGCTCATTACTTCCAAGCGCATGAGATCACCGTCGTCACTGGCCTCCCGTTGCAACGGATACTGCATAACCCGGACGCAACTGGGAGGATTGTGGAATGGGCCTTGGAGCTGTCCAACTTTGGTTTGAAGTTCGAAAGTACTTCAACGATCCAGAGCCGAGTCTTGGCAGAGTTCATTGCAGAGTGGACCTCGATGCCCGACGAAGAGATCCAGGAGACCACTCTTCCCGGCAAGGAAACAAGTCGCAACTGGGTTATGTACTTTGACGGGGCTTTCTCGCTGCAAGGCGCCGGTGCTGGTGTGCTGTTGTCGCACCCACCAGAGAGCACCTCAAGTATGTGATCCAGATGCACTTTTCGAGGGAGATGTCTACGAACAACACCACTGAATACGAGCGGTTACTTGCCGGTCTCAGGATCGCGGCAGACCTCGGGGTCAAGAAGCTCATCATCAGGGGTGATTCACAGCTTGTCATCAGACAAATCAACAAGGATTATCAAAGCCTGTCGATGGAGGCCTACGCGGATGAGGTGAGGAAGTTGGAGAAGCGTTTTGACGGTATACAGGTGGAGCATGTTCCCTAAGTGGAAAACGACATCACCGACCTACCTGTCGAAGCACACTACCCTCAAACTACCTGTGGAACCAGGTACCTTTGTGCTTCGGTTAACTCAATCATCTGTTGGACCATCGATAAAGCAGAACAAGCGAAGGAAATCAGGCCTCGGGAAGTACTCTCCCACCGAGGTCCGAGGAGCCGCTGGCGGAGATGCTGCCATGGACACTGAGCCTGCCGTGGGGCAACCAACTCCGACAAAGCATCAAGCCCTGGCCATAGACACAGTCGCTCCCATGGCAGAGGAAATGCCTTTAGTCCTTGCTGTCGAGCCCCAGGCTCCGGCATGGGCATAGCATACCGTCGGATTCCTCCAAATAGGGGAGCTCCTTGAGGAACAGGAAGAAGCGGAGAAAGTAGCCCGTCGGTCTGCCATGTACCAGTTCATTGACAATGTTCTGTACAAAAAATGACCAAGCGAAGTGAAATTTAAGTGCATTCCCCGGGAGGAAGGACTCGAGTTGATGGTAGAGATACATGGAGGCATATGTGGCTCCCACATAGGGTCGAGGGCCCTTGCCAGCAAGGCCTTCCAACAACATTTCTTCCAGCCCACTGCCCTCCAGGATGCAACGGCACTACTAACCAACTGTGAAGCGTGTCAGTTCCATTCATAGGAGCTTCATCAGCCAGCTCAACCCCTTCAAACAATCCCTCTCTCCTGGCCATTTTCGGTCTGGGGGCTCGACATACTGGGCCCTTACCCCCGCTCTGTCAGGAGCTTTGAGTACTTGTACGTCGCAATCGACAAGTTCACAATAGTCAGCCGTCAAATTCTTCAAGGGGCTAGTCTGCCGTTCTGGTGTGCCAAATAGAGTCATCACCGACAACGGCACACAGTTTACAAGCCGCACCTTCATGCAAGACATCAAAGACCTTGCCAGCAAGGTTTATTTCGCTTCTGTGGCACACCCACAGAGCAATGGCCAGGCGGAGAGGGCAAATGATGAAGTGTTGTGAGGCCTAAGGACAAAGACTTTTGACAGGCTGCACAAAAGCCGAAGGCGCTGGATTGATGAGTTGCCGTTGGTTCTTTGGTCGATCAGGACGACGCCAAATCGAGCCACCGACCAGACCCCCTTTGCCTAGGTATACGGGGCAAAGGCAGTTCTCCCCACGAAACTCACATATGGGTCACCTCGAGTGCTCGCTTATGACGAGCTCGAGAAAGAGCGATTGCGGCAAGATAACACAATGCTCCTCGAGGAAGATCGTCTTCGGGCAGCTGTGAGAGCAACGCACTGCCAGCAAGCCTTGTGCCGCTATCCTAGTCGCGTGGTTCATGCCCGAAGCTTTGAGGAAGGCGACCTTATTCTTCGGCGTGTTCAATCAGCCAAGAATTCCAACAAGTTGACGCTGAAGTGGGAAGGCCCTTATCGGGTAATACGAGTCACCAGGCCCAATGCAGTCCGCCCCAGTGAGCAACTCCTGGAACATCGAGCATCTTCGCAAGTTTTCCTCATAAGGAGCAGCTGTCAGGCCCCCCGGCAGACCACCTTTTGTACAAGCCTTGCCGGCAAGGCATGTAACCCTCTGTATAAAGCCAGGCGCAGACCCTGAGCATAAAGAAATGAAGCGCTGGCGCCCTAAGTTATAGCCTGCCTGCTAGCTTGAGTCTCTCCCTCGGTGAGGGTTGATAGTGCTTAGCGATGACTAACCCCTTGCATAGAGGTTGAGTGTGCGTCTCTCTGTTCCTTTCCGTCCTCTTTGGTTCGTAGGGTACATGGACATTTCTGCTGAGCTGTTTGGAAGAAAGTGAACAAGCCGGTGCTCCGGCCCCAGCAAGCTAAAGTTGCCGTGGGCTGAAGACACAAGGATCCAACCCCGGCAAGCCAAGGTTGCATGGGGGCTGCAGATTCAGATAAGTCCTTTATCCCCTGTTTTGTGTTTCCATATAAAATTGGGACGTATGAAACCTTGTTTTATTCCTAGGCTACCGTGCTCCCCTTTTCTAGTACCCGAGAACTATCTCTTGGGTCGGAGTTTTGTTGTAGCCGCGTTGACAAGGAAGCAAGCATAGGGCCTAACCCTACTTCACCCCTACCTCCGCCAAGGGCCTGAGTGTGGTCGAATGGAGTAAGGGGACATCAAGGCCTGTTGCCGGGCAACAATGTTTATCTTAAAAATAATAAGGATTCGTTCCTTGGTATGAGCTCTGCTCAAGCACAAAGAACCCGGCAAGCACCCTTTTTCATTAATACATCCCATACAGGTACAGTTCATACGGAATGTAAACATGAGAAAGGGGATTACCAGTTTTAAATTTAGCTAAGTACCATGGGCTTACAAACTAAAAAGAGATAAGGTGCCCGTAATCCCTTTCTCGTCCCTCTCCCCAGGAATGGGAACAAGATGGCAGGAGGGCAAAAGGAGCGCCTAGGCGAGGTACGAGCAGTAGAAGGCACCAAGAGAACATCCCGGTGGCCATCCAGAAGAGTGCTGGTGATGATGGTGCTGGTAGAAGAGCTGGAAGATGAGGCAGCGGGCCGCCAAAACGCTATGAAGGCGTCGGTGCCATCGTTCTCCAACTTGATGGCCCGCCACCCGCCTTCTTCGTCTTCTCCGGCCTTCCCACCCCAGCAGCCCAAGGAGGCGACCCCAAGAAATTCAAGGAGCTGGCGATGCAGATGATGGTGCTACGGGCATCACCCAGGAGCGGTGTGCCCGATGCCTAGTCGGACCCGTCATCATCCTGCCCGCTACCCTTGCCATCGATGTTGTTGTCCTCCTTGTCACCTCTCGCCCGAAGAGGAGCTTTCGCCATCAGTTGAGCTCTCCGCACAACACCCTAGCATGTGTCCCGAGTGCCCAAAGACCTTGACAGAGAGCAAATCACACTCCGCTAGCTTGAAGCAAAGGACATGCCCATCCATCAAGCAATGGGCGCGTGCAAAAAATTTCCGGCCCCGGCAAAGGAGCATCACTTGAGGGGCGGGGAACCGTGTGTTCACCCACATCTCGCCATGGCAACACCCCTTTATGTGAAGCCTCAGCCGCGGTAGCTGGTCAACCTCGAGCACACTCAGAATGCCCCGGGAAGACGAAGGCTGCGGCGCTGCAGCCCACGCAGCTGCAAGATGAAGTCGAGCATCGAGTGCCCAACATGACCTCCCGACGAAGCAGGAGGAGATGGAGACGGAGACGGAGACGGCATGGGCGTTCCCCTTCCACGCCCACCTCTGCCTCAACCGCCTTGCGAACCGCGGCCCCGTCCAGCAGCCCCGCCTCGAGCGTGGCCTTATCCCTGGGCATCGAGCTCTTCCTTGACCGTCGCAGCTCTCTAGCGGGAGGAAGACCTGGTCGCCTCCATAGAAGAATGACCTCGGCCACGCCCCCTCGCCATGTGACCATGGATGAAGAATGGAGACAAAGGGGAGATGCAAGGAGATGCTCTTCCTCCTGCCCCTGAGTCCCCTTTTTATAGTTGGGAAGGGGAGGCCGAAAGACTAGCCCTACGCCCCTAAAGAGCCCTCTTGGATCCGGCTCATCAAAGTGGCAGTAGGCAAGGCCTTCGACCGCCCTCCCCGCCCTATTGAGGGCGCGTGTGTGTCGGCCCACGCACGCCTTCCCATATTCCATGCGTCTGTCACCTACCCCACACCATGCATGCGGCGTACGTGGCGCAAGGGGCGGCATAGTGGGCAACATGGAATGACGGTTCCAAGGTGGAGAAAGTAAATGAGCAGTGGCCCTGCAGTCTTAAATAGACACGCCAGCCGCCTCTTTACTATTCACCACAAGATTACACAGGCGTGCTTCAGCCACCCCACGCACGATCCCCACGTCACGCATTCAACACAGGTCATGGGGAAGGCAGCGGACGAAGGAGTTACTGCGGTAAAAATCCGTCCCGCCTGCTAGCGCACCATTCTGGGCCTAGCCCAACAACGCATGGCGCTCATGTGTGGCCCAGGCCCGGGGGCTCCTGTCGGTGTACAAAAATAGGGACTCTCTTTTTTACACATTTACTTGTGCACGGGCGGTCAGAGCCGCACCCACGACCACACTTAATAGGGCAGAGGAGGGAAGTCAAAGCCATAAGACACTGAGGCAACGCCAAGACTAGAGACACAAGGAGAAGAGAGGGCGAGGTACCCCCGGCAAGACCCTTGCCGGGGCAGCCTCCGTAGCCCCGGCAAGACCATTACCGGGGCAACTTGCCCAACGCTAGCAGAGCGCGCCACCCTTGAGCCCAAGGGTTCCAACGCCATCAACCACATTGGAACCAAGGCTCGGGAGGCTCCTCCACGGTGGCATACACGTGAAGATCATGAACACACAAGACCAGATAAGGACCAGAAGACGATGGTCCTCGGCAAGATCCTCGCCGAGGAAATCCATGAGACCTCCGGCAAGATCCTTCTCGGGGACGACCGCGATGCCACGGCAAGACCCTTGCCAGGGCCCCGACAAGACCCTTGCCGGGGACATCAATGGGGCCGTGGTTAGGCTCGCGCCCGCCAAGACTCCACCGCCATTGCCATGCAGCTGCCAGCCTAGCCAGCCAGGCAAGCACATGCGTGGCGACATGCGGCCCCTAGACCAGCTCAGCAAGCACCTGTGTGGTGGCATGCAGATCTTTGTGAAGACCCTGCCACCGCGCCAGCTCAGCAGCCGGCCAGCCTACATGGCACTACACGCGGTGCTGGTCTGGACGCATGTCGAAGCAAGGCGAAGCGGCGACAGCAAGAACGGCACGTCGACATTGCATTAAATGCGTTTGTCCAACGCTGCCAGAGGATAGACTCAGCCACCGCATGCACTTTCCACCTCCTGTGTACCACTGTGGCATCCTCTTTCTCCTATCAAAGGAGGCCCGAGGGATACAGAAGAGGGATTCGGCTTTTTTGGACTACGCACGCACCGTAGCAAGTTCAGAACACAAGAACACTCAATTATACACCAAAGCAGGACTAGGGTATTACGCGTCCTCGCGGCCAGAACCTGGGTACACGATATGTGTGTTGGCTCCTAGACCCGCTCTTTCCACAACCTCGCGCCCACTGACCGTAGTAGGGATTCCAGTGATCCCGTAGGTGTTGTTTCCACCGGCAGGTAGGCAGACGCCTAACTATAGAGGTGGAACGACTCGTATATGTGTTGAGAAGGAGAGACCCAGCTATGTCTTGAGGGAGATCAGTCGACATCCATACATAACTGAAGGACGGAAAATAGGATGGCACAGAGAGGGAGAGTGGAGAAACAGAGGGAGGGAGAGGGGTAGAGTGCTGGATGGGTGATGGAGTTGCATCTCGAAGATGGTGGGAGAGGCCTACTAGACAAACTGGGGGTGAAACTGCAATATTATCATTAAGAGTGGGGATGTGTTTCTGTGTGTGCCTGTGCGTGATCGATCTATCGGTACACATCCATCGATGATGAAGGGGAACCATGTGTTTGGTAAGCAAACCTAACTAGGTCGGTAGATCAATTGTTGTTTGTCGGAGGAAGGGAGAGACATAACTAATGAGGTCGATGCGTGGGGAAAAACGAGTTATAAGGACCTAGCTAGCTATATGTATAGCGGGAGATCGGTTGGTGTACGTCCATTTGTTAGAGACAAATAAGGCCCAGCAAGACAGATAGACAGAGAGAATGGAGCTAGGAGGTGGTGCGAGAGGCCCAGCTACTAACTAGATAGGGGGAGGAGTGTGCGGTTGTGAGATCGATGAAAAGAGGGGCGAGAGTTTACACGTGTGTGGGACCGTATGAGAGGCACAAGGCAAGGACCCATAAAGGAGGAGATTGAAGGTGCGTGTGTATGTTGTAGGCAGACATCGCTGGATAGGTTTATCGATCGGTGTGTGTCAGAAAGGAGTTGTGGAGACTCTGGGAGAACGACCTAAAGAAAAAAAATGAATGCGCGTGATGGATAGAATGCTGAGGGAGGGGGAGGGCGAGGAGGGCGTGTGCATGCACGAGAGAAAGTTAGTGGTAGCGACAAAGGTTAGAGGATTGTGTGGGTGTAAGAGACTAACAAAGATCATAATTTGATATGAAAGTGGATTCATATATTTGAATAGTGTTTTAAACATATGCGTGCATGAATATAGAGGTGATACGCGTGCTGTGGTTTTGCACATGTTATACCATAATGTGATAATGCATGGTGTTTGCAACTCACAGCTAAATGTCGAACAATCTAAACCATACTATACATTGAAAAATCTCACATTTTATTTGAATTTGTGATAATGTGTGGCGTTTGAAGCTTACAACTAAATATTGAACAATCTAAACAATATTATATATTGAACATTCTTACATTTTATTTGAATTTGTGGTAATGTGTGGTGTTTGCAACTCACATCTAAATACTTGAAGGCGTAGGGGGCGGGGACCATACATAATGTGATAAACACATTATACATATGAGGCATGGTTTAGATTATGAAAATCTAGCTAGAGCTTGAAATGTAATGTGATTTGAAATCAACATAAAGTGGATTCAAAAAATCGAGATTGATTTCATATAGTACACATAGTTCATATGTAACTCGAGACTAATCATGTGTTGTGCTGTGAAGATAATACACAAATGATGGTTTAACTTGACAATAATGATGATTGTAGATATTATTAAAAAAGAGAAACAAATTCAAATGCTTTGACTTCACAACAATCATTATTGTAGATCTTATTCAAATAGAGAAACAAATTCAAATTTAGTTCATATTGAAGTGGTAGTATATACGTTTGGAATGCACTAAAATGTTCATTTGAGTAGTAGGTTGCATGCATTATACACGTAGCGAAATATTTTAATTGAACATAACATGAATTCAAAGTTGTCAATGAAATTTGTAGTGCGAATTGATTTGGTACAGTACACATTAGGCTTGTCCAGAAATTTCAACTTGCGCCTTGTTAGCCCGAAATATTTAAGATATATCTTTGTCTCGTTGTGCTCCGAAAGCACCCTCCATCTCAACCCACGCCTTTCTATCCCAAAATTACAACACGCGCGAAAACTCCCACCTCCTGTGAAATCCCAACACGCGAAATGCCCATGATACCCCTGAACCGAAAGAACCGCCTCAAATCGGTGGGGGTACTCCACATTTTAGACAAGAAATTCCCTAAGACATGGTTCCCCACTCCCATCCCATCCGCCCACCCATTCGTACAACGAGGCCGGGAATACCCGCGAAGCTCCACACCCTCCTCCATCCGCCACCCAGCCGGAGCCTCTTCCCCAAAGACATCGTCCACAACAACACCTCGACGTCCCTCATCCATCATACCAGATGAGGATCCATCGTCGATCTGGTCGTCCCGCCAGGTCAGCCACCCCGTCCTCCACCTCCAAGGAGCTGCCCCGACATTCCCCTCGTCTTTCAAGCCACCTCCATTCCCACACCACCGTCTTCACCTGCACCACCGGAAGAGCATCATCATCACCGTTTCCTCGGATGAAGCTGCGGCCTAATCGGCACCTGAGGGAGTCTTGGATTGGGGGGTGTCCGGATGGCCGGACTAAGACCTTTGCCCGGACTCCCGGACTATGAAGATACAAGATTGAAGACTCCGTCCCGTGTCCGGATGGGACTTCCCTTGGCGTGGAAGGCAAGCTTGGCGATACGATATGAAGATCTCCTCCCATTGTAACCGACTCTGTGTAACCCTAGCCCTCTTCGGTGTCTATATAAACCGGAGAGTTTTAGTCCGTAGGACGAACAACAATAATACCATAGGCTAGATTCTAGGGTTTAGCCACTCCGATCTCGTGGTAGATCTACTCTTGTACTACCCATATCATCAATATTAATCAAGCAGGAGTAGGGTTTTACCTCCATCGAGAGGGCCCGAACCTGGGTAAAAACATCGTGTCCCTTGTCTCCTGTTGCCATCCGCCTAGACGCACAGTTCAGGACCCCCTACACGAGATCCGCCGGTTTTGACACCGACATTGGTGCTTTCATTGAGAGTTCCTCTGTGTCGTCGCCTTTAGGCCCGATGGCTTCTTCGCTCATCAATCACGACGCGGTTCGGGATGAGATCTTTCTCCCCGGACAGATCTTCGTATTCGGTGGCTTCGCACTGCGGGCTGACTCGTTCGGCCATCTGGAGCAGATCGAATGCTACGCCCCTGGCCATCAGGTCAGGTTTGCAAGCTTAAACTACACGGCCGACATCCGCGGGGAGTTGATATTCGACGGATTCGGGCCATGACCGGGCGCGCCGCACTGTCTCGATGGGCGTGATCTAGCTCTGCCGCCGGACAGCGACCAGAGCGCCGCTCAGGTGTTCACTCCGACCATTAGTTCGGAGCCGACTGCGCTAGCCAGGGACAGACGGTTGGACGCCGCCCCAGGAGCTGCAATCTCTGCGGCGATAGAGCCGAATACCTGCCAAGTCCTTTGGAAGGCCAGTAACTCCAAGGTGCCGGACTCCGTTTCGGACTCTGAATATTCTGCACCCCTTTTGATCGAACCCGATCGGGCTCCGATCATGGAGTTCACCACTGCGGACGTCTTTCAGCACTCGCCCTTTGGTGATATCCTAAATTCGCTAAAGTCCCTCTCTTTGTCGAAAGAACCCCGGCCGGACTACGGTCGGGGTGGTTGGGATGCGGACGACGAAGTTCGAACCCCACCCACCACCCACTTGATAGCCACTGTCGAAGATATAACCGACATGCTTGATTTCGACTCCGTAGATATCGACAATATGAACGCCGATAAAGGAGACGATCAAGAACCAGCACCTATAGGGCTCCAGAAAACCACCTCATCGTATGATGTATGCATGGTGGACACACACAACAGAAACAACAATGAGGACCAAAAGGATGCGGCCAAGGATCGCTCCCCCGAAAAATAATCAAAGCGGCGGCGTAAGCGCAAGGCCAAGCCCCACCTTTACAAAAACCCAGCCATAGAGCAGGGTGACTCAACGGATGATGAACATGCCGTCAAGCATCCGTCCAAGCAGGGCGGACAATCCGAACAACCAATCCCCGGGAAGGATAATAGCCCGGACGACCTCACACCAGACAAATTGCTGGAACATCAGAACCTCCACCAAAGGCTCGTCGCCACTTCACGTAGCCTGAAAAAGCAGAAGCGGATGCTCAAGACAGCGGAGGATGCACTCAGGATCAGATGGGGCAAGGTACTCAATACCGCACACAAGTACGGTAGTAGTCGCCACACAAAGAGCTATCTGAAGCGGAAACTACTACCGGAATTTGAGGAAGAGGCCATAAAGCCCCCAAAGTCAAAAAATAAGGAAGCCACAAGGTCGGAGAGACGACCTACGATCAATCTCACGCGTCAAAGGACGCCGCACTCAATATAGCGCGCGATCCGTCCAAGAATTCGCATCAGAAAACTGGCCCTACCAGATCCATCTATAGGCCAAGAAAGCAAGCTCCAATGAGTGATGCAACGCAAAAAATACCCGAAAATCATGGCACGCCTAAGTACAGGGGCGCCGCACACCCACTATGTTTTACCGATGAGGTGCTAGATCATGAATTCCCAGCCGGATTCAAGCCAGTGAACATAGAACCATACGACAGAACAACAGACCCTGGAGTCTGGATCGAGGACTACATCCTCCACATACACATGGCTAGAAGAGACGACCTCCACGCCATAAAATACTTACCCCTTAAGCTCAAAGGGCCAGCCTGGCATTGGCTTAAAAGCCTTCTCGAAAACACCATGGGAAGCTGGGCAGTGCTTGAGGATGCTTTTCAGGCAAATTTTCAAGGGACCTATGTCCGGCCCCCGGATGCAGATGATCTGAGTCATATAACTCAGCAGCCAGGAGAGTCAGCGCGGAAGCTCTGGAACAGATTCCTTATCAAAAAGAATCAGATAGTCGACTGTCCGGACGCAGAGGCCCTAGCAGCTTTCAAACATAGCATCCGAGACGAATGGCTCGCCAGACACCTCGGCCAAGAAAAGCCGTGAACAATGGCCGCGTTAACAAGCCTCATGACCCGCTTCTGTGCAGGAGAGGATAGCTGGTTGGCAAGAAGCAGCACCAACGACCCAAATACGTCCGAACTCAGAGATGGGAACGGGAAGCCGCGGCGTAACAAAGAACCGCGCCGGATAAAGGACAACAGCCTGATGAGCATGGCAGTAAACGCCGGATTCAAAAGCTCTCGGCAAAACCAGAAAAAGATGCCCCCCAAAGACGATAGTGACGAGCTATCCAACCTCAACAAAATTTTGGACAAAATATGTCAAATCCACAGCACTCCGGGGAGACCTGCAAACCATACCCACAGAGATTGTTGGGTCTTTAAGCAGTCTGGCAAGCTCAATGCTGAACACAAGAAGTCAAGACACCAAGCGAAGATGACGATGCACCCCACGAGCAGATCACTAGAGAACAAAAGAAGTTCCCACAAGAAGTCAAGACAGTAAATCTACTTCATGTGACGAAAGGGAAGAATAGAATGACACGCGCCATACAGCCAGCCCCGGAGGAGCAACCCCACGGGTTGTTACAACCAATCACCTTCGATCATCTGGATTACTCTAGAGGAGACCAGAACGCAGGCTGGACTGCCTTGGTCTTAAATCGAATCATTAACGGACTCCAATTTACAAACGCCCTTATGGACGGCGGCAGCGACTTGAACCTGTTATATCAAGACACAGTCCGTAAACTCGGGGTAAACCCAATCGCAATCCACCTCAGCAACACTTCCTTTCAAGGAGTAACGCCAGGTTTGGATACCCCAAGTATGGGTTCCCTTACGTTAGAAGTCACGTTCGGATCACCCGACAACTTCCGACTCAAAAAGCTAACATTCCACATTGCCCCATTCGTAAGTCGCTATCAAGCACTACTGGGACGTGAATCTTTCGCCCGCTTTAACGCAATACCGCACTACGCATCCCTTACACTCAAAATGCCCGGTCCAAAGGGCATCATCTCATTACAAGGGAACATAAATTGACCCCCAAAGTACGGGCAGGGGTGCGGTTGGATAGACAGCCGCCCACAAATCCAGCCCTACTATCCCGGACACGCCTCGACAAGTCCGCCGTCAATATGCTTAAATTACCGCATACCCTCGTGCAAGGGGCTCCGTGTGCTCACGACCGGAGACAATACGGCCCAACTCTTGCTCCAGCTATATTTTGTTTATTTCGATATAGATTTCTCGCACGCTTATTTTTTACTAAGTTCCTCTCTTTCGCAGACGAGCATCGTGCTACGCCCGTCCAGGATACGGCACGACGGAGACACAGGCGCAGACGTGCAGCAGGGACCCGTTCCAAGGATTCTTTTCAGATTAAGACCTTGCGTAAACCTTTTTTACTGTCTCTTGTTGATAAAATCCCCTGGTTTTCTCTATAGCCAAGGAGGAGGCTGGCGTCTTGGCATGTGGCCACGCCAGAATTTTTGCACATACCTGGACACTAGGGGCTTTTTTACCAAGGGCTCTATTTCGGCCCGTCTTCATAAAGACCGAACACCTTAGGGAGTGTTCGGCGTCGCGAGTTTGGCCCTATATGCATCAGCTCTGAATCATGTCTTTGGTCAAATGTTGGGTTTACCCAGCTCCTGTGTTTTGCTGCCTTACGTTCCGTTATATCGGCTAACGCGGCACCTGGAGAACTACTGCGATTGTGCCCCAGTTCGGCCGGGTGAGCACCTCAGTAGAGAAAGCCGAAAACTGACTGTCATGATATAGCAAGAGACTGGTCCACCACTCGATAACTTTCGGAATCTTTAGGATTCCCCCGCATTAACGAAGGACCGCTTCCCGGTCAGGCACACTCGCGCCCCGAATTCAGGCGAGCGCGGTGCCCCTAGGGGCTATTCAGTAGTCCCACTGTCAAACTCCTATGGCTAAGTGAAAGTGATAAAGCATTATAGTCCGGTTGCCTAGTTCGCCGCGCCACCACCTCCTTTATAGGACCAAGACGTTGGATTAAGTGCGAACAGGCGCCTTTTTGCGAACACCCCCGCATTCTATGCGTGGGGGCTGAAGCCAACGACTGCCATCTTTCAGGTTATATACAAATATATACATTAAACGGCCGCACAGGAGGCATCATGATTCTTGCAAGCACAAGTATAAAAAAAGCTTCTTTCATAAAAACACAATTCATCTTACAAATAGCATAAGCTATTCGAACACAACATCCTTCGAGCAGTGCGACTCTATTATACGAGCGCCAGGAAGAACTTCCTCAAAATAGTGCTTGGCAGGTACTCGGCTTTCGTCCGAATCTTGGGATGCAACAATACTGGCCGTCGTATCTGCCTAGTATGCCTTGACACGGGCAAGAGCCATCTGTGCGCCCTCTATGCACGCCGACCTCTTCATTGCATCAGCATGCGGCACCGAACCAAGAAATTGCTGCACCAAGCCAAAATAACTCTTCGGCTCCGGCTTCTCCGGCCACAGACGACTCGCAACATATTTCATGGTGAGTCCGGATAATCTGTTTAGCTCCGCCCAGGCGGCTAAACGGTCGGAGACTGATAGTGGGCGCTCTGGATTGTGGTACTGCGACGAAAAAAGCTCTTCCAATTCATGGTCACCTCGGCTGCGAAAGTGTTCGGTCGCGTCCGCCGCACTTGCGGCCAAATCCAGATAAGCGTTGTCCGAACTCCACTGCCGGTCTAATGGAGCATATTTGGGGTCTCCGAACTTCATCCGCAGCATATAAGGCTTTCTAGCCATGATATCTCCGGTCTGACGCAACTCCTCCTTCATCGCTCTCATGGCAGAGCGAGTATCCTTGGCTTCGGCAGTGATCTTTTCAAGATCCTTCTAAACCGCCCTATCTTCTTGTTCAAGCAATCTACAACGGTTGGTAGCATCCCTCAATTTTATGGCCATCTCGGCCATTTCCTTCTTGCTCTGGCAGTGAGCAGCCTGTTCGGCTTTTAGCTCTTCAGCCGCTTTAACGGCAGCCGCATCACTCTTCCTTGTTTGCTCCTTTGCTCGGGCAAGTTCCGCCTGAAGGTTCTCCACGGCAGAAGCACCATCTACATAAAACATATATAAGGCCCGAGCATCAAGCCCCTATTGCTGGGTGTCTTTTGAACATACCTTGAGCCTCGTCTAGCGCTTATGTACAAGCGCGATGTCGGCAACTCCTACGTCAAGTTGCCGATTCAGTTCGGCAGATTCATCAGTCCGGCTAGCCACCGAACGCCTCACCACCTTCATGGAATAGGAGGCACATTATACCTGGGGTTATGATCCTCTGTGCGCCATCACTCGTGACGACACACAGAGTCTCAGGGGCTACTACTCATACAAGGCACATTTAATATGCGGTTCTGCCAAAAGATACAGCTTTTTACATACCTCAAAGCCTGCTAGTAAACTCCTGGCAGCCTCGTACAATCCGCTTTCCGCGGATGAAATCCTTCCAATCACCGTATCCATCAACAAACCGTGTTCTTCTGAGATGGACGCCCCACTAAGCAGATCCTTCAGCCCCTCCGCTGGCGCGCAAGAGGGTGCCGGACTAGTCTGATGACCTTTCCCAGGGTCCGGACTTGAAAACGCCCTCCGGGACGATACCTCGGGATTGCCAGCCTCGTAAGACGGTGGAACAAGGGGAGGTGTTTCGCTCTCTATCATGTCTAGACGAAGATCTCCTGAAGATGAGCTCTATTGAGAAGGGTTGAGATCCGAACTGCAAGATAATGTTTCGGTTATTTTCCTCAGGAATAAAACATGAATGTGATTCATTATGTAACCCCTCCCTTCACTTACTCCTTGGGGGAGAGCGGGTCCCCTTTAGGGGGTGATTCGGCTGAAGCGTTCTCCGGTGCCGAACCCTCTGACGAAGATTTCTTTCCCCATTTTGAGGTTATCACCTCCGGGTCTTCAGACGCAGTCCTTTTCTTTCCCTGGTCGGGAGAATTTCTGATTCTTCCCTTCCTAACGGCCTCCTTCGTGGAGGCGGTAGCTCCTTGGTTCCCGCCTTCTCCTTCCGCCAACGACGCGGCCTCCAGCATCCTGGTCAGCATGGGATTCGGCACGGTCTCGGGTAGGGGGGTTAGACACCTGATAAGCTTTGCCTTCGCTATCCACTCCTGTTCAAAGGGCAACTCTGCTAAAGGGTAGATTTGATAAAAATATGGATGGTGTGTGCAAATACGGGGCTACTTACTTTAGCATCCGGGAGGTTGCAGCTCAGACCAGCATCCTCGGACAAATCCGGACACCTTGCTTGTGATCCGAAGAACAATTTGTACATCTCCATGGGTGTCATTCCCATGAAGTGTTGTAGGACCCGTGGTCCCTCAGGATTGAACTCCCACAGGTCGACGTTTGCAGGGCAGTGTGCGGCGAATCACCATGACTTGCGCCACCACGGTCAGATTGATATCTCTTTCTAGGAGATCTCGAATACGGCCCTGCAGCAAGGGCACGTCTTTTGGCAGCCCCCAGATAAGTCCTTCATTAACCCATGATGCCAGCCGTGGTGGGGGACCCGAGCGAAAAGTAGGCAGTGCCACCCATGTGGTGCCCCTAGGGGCTGTGATGTAAAACCAGTCCCGTTGCCATAAGCCGAGCTCCTCTTGAAAAGAGCCTTCAGGCCATGGAGCATCGTCCATCTTGCTTATTATAGCCCCTCCACACTCAGCATGCTGCCCCTCGATCACTTTCGGTTCCACTTTGAAGGTTTTTAGCCACAATCCGAAGTGAGGGGTGATATGGAGGAAAGCCTCGCACATGACAATGAATGATGAGATCTGGAGGATGGACTCCGGAGCTAGGTCGTGGAACTCCAGCCCGTAGTAAAACATAAGCCCCCTCACAAAGGGATCGATCGGGAAGCCTAGTCCCCGAAGGAAATGAGATGCGAACACCACACTTTCACCAGGCTGGGGGGCGGGAACAACTTGCCCTTGAGTAGGCAGTCTATGCGAGATTTCTCCGGTTAGATACCTGCATCTCTTAACTTTCGCACATCTTCTTCCGTAATGGAGGAAGGCATCCACCGGCCTTGAGGGTCGGAGCCGGACATCTTTGAAGGTCTGAAGCGCCTAAAACTAGAGCTTTGGGTGTTGGAACTCGAAGCGAGGGGCGGATTTGATTGGTTTAAGAACAAGGTGGCCGGGCCTTGGTTCCTTTATAAAGGAGGTGAATACCAGGAGCCCTCCCCGTAACCGTTTGAGACTCGCTTTCAATTAGGGAGTCATACCTGAGTCACGGTTGGGCTACCCACACCCGTATTGATGAGAATCCCGGAATAAGGGGACACAATCTCTGCTTTGACAAGACGTGCCAAGGAAACCGCCTCGCTAAATGCACTGAGGTGGAACAATAAAATGAATAAAGAGCCTGGCTGTGGCATGATGTCACGCCACGGAATATGTCAGCCGATCCGATTGATACAACTATTATTCTCTCTACGAAGGAATGTGGAACTTGTTTTGCTGAGCCGGACACTACCCTGGTGTTCAAATCTTCTATGAAATATTCGGAGGAGGAACCTGCCTTGCAATGCCGAAGACAACTTGCGCGCCGGACTCGTCGTCATTGAAGCCTGGTTCAGGGGCTACTGAGGGAGTCCTGTATTGGGGGGTGTCCGGATGGCCGGACTAATACCTTTGGCCGGACTCCCGGACTATGAAGATACAAGATTGAACACTCCGTCCCGTGTCCGGATGGGACTTTCCTTGCGTGGAAGGCAAGCTTGGCGATACGATATGAAGATCTCCTCCCATTGTAACCGACTCCGTGTAACCCTAGCCCTCTCCGGTGTCTATATAAACTGGAGAGTTTTAGTCCGTAGGACGAACAACAATCATACCATAGGCTAGATTCTAGGGTTTAGCCACTCCGATCTCGTGGTAGATCTACTATTGTACTACCCATATCATCAATATTAATCAAGCAAGAGTAGGGTTTTACCTCCATCGAGAGGGCCCGAACCTGGGTAAAAACATCGTGTCCCTTGTCTCCTGTTACCATCCGCCTAGACGCACAGTTCGGGACCCCCTACCCGAGATCCGCCGGTTTTGACACCGACAGCGCCACCAAAGAGGTTGTACACTAATCGCAACATTTTCTTCTTGATTCGATCTCACGGTGCTGACGGCGCTCGGTACCGGGCCAACACGGTGCTGCTCCATCCACGATGGCGGCACCGGCCACTTCCTCCACGGCGTCGCTCCCTCGGCGGCGACGTCCAAATCAGTAGGAGCTACTGCTGCTTTAGCTCTCGCTCGCGCCGCTGCTCTGCTCTTGCTCTCAGTCCCCTGCTTGGTCTGCTCTTGCTCTCGGTCCCCTACCTGGTCTGCTCTTGCTATTGCTCTTGCTCGCGCTGCTGCTCTCGTTCTTGCTCTTGCTTGCGATGCTGCTCCGATTTAGATACACTTCAGTCGACTGAATCAACTTTTGGGTCAGTCGATTTTCAGGGGGTGGGGGGCTTGCCGGAGTTAAGGAAGAACCAGCCACATCGGGGAGGGGGGCTCGCCGAAGAGGTACCCCACTATCTATCTTAGGGTTCAGGGTGGAGGAGGTGGTCGCCGACGGTGGTGGGGCCGTGGCGTGGGGATTGCCGGAGAAAACTCGGCACAGGGGGCCCTAGAGGGATGGCCGGGGCGGCGGCGAACCGGTGGTGGGGAGTGTTTTCAGGACGGGCGGGGCGGCGCACTTCCGGCCACAGGCGGCAGGAGGGCGGCTGTTTAGCCAGTGGGGGCTGGTGGCTCAGGGGGGTGGAGGTTGAAGATGAACTGCAGGCCCTTGATTTCGTATCCAATGTCGCAAAATCGACTGACCAGAGATGAAAAAGTTAGTCGACTGACGTGTAGCCTCACCTCTAGTGCATTCAGTTTCGACAGTAAAATTCAGTTTCGACAGCAAAATTCTGTTTCGACAGTTAAGTTCGGTTTCGACAGTTAAATTCAGTTTCGACAATTAAGTTCAGAGATGAGCGGCTGATGTATTTTACATCTAGCACTTTGTGGTTATGTAGTTTACGTCATCTATTGGAGATGCTATTAGAATTCCACTCAGGTTAACGTTGTCGCTCTTGTCCTGCTTCAGCCTCGGCATCGTACAACTTACTGGAGCTTCTCCAACGATGAAACACTGCATCATAGTGGAGGAGTACCTCGGGCTCCATCACCAGACGCCTAAGCTCTTCTTCGCCTCCTCCGACAGCCAAGTCATCCAGAGCATCCTCACCGGCCAACCCAATCACGCTGAGATCGACATGGCTTCGCCAAAGAGGTTGTACACTTGTTGCATCTCTTTTTTACTCTACATGTTATATATATTGTCCACTAAGCACACGTAGTAACGGGAAATACGATTATTTTATCCTACTATATGACAAGCAGTGAGGTACCGGGCAACTTAGCTATCCGTGATGGACTCTCTTGAACGCCATCATCATTTATCTCTGCGCGTTTGAGTTGTGCATTTGTCCATGGCCGTGGGAGTTAAGCTAGTAGGGTAGTGGCCTGGCTCCAAAGTAATAGAAGTAGCACAAAAATATTTTTTTAGTGTAGGCTTTTCCTTGCTCAATCCTGCATACTAGAATTGTGAGTGCTTGAAAGGAAAAGTGAATGAAAAACATAGGAATTAGAGAGTTTCCTATGGTACTACTATTCAAGAATTTGGATCAAAGGAATGGAGCAAAGGAAAACTGTAGGATTTGTTCCTTTAGTGTCTCGTTGAAAGAAAAAATGTAGGAATTTTAATTTTCACTTGTCCTCTTTTTCAAATTCCTATTCATGAAGCACAAGACTAAGAGATACTAGCATAATAGCATTATAACCGTACATTTTCTTGTGGTTTGACTTAATCTCACCATGCTTCTTTGCATCGTGTGATCTTCCAGTTCTTGTGAATCAAACACCCAGATTGGCAGAAATCCCATGTTTTTAAGTTCTCTATTTTGCACGTGCATTCCTATCCTATTCCTATCAATTTCCTATCCCTGCATTGTTGGAATCCTCCAATTCAAACAAGCCCTTATAGAATTACTTCTCTTATAGATAGTGTCAAAGAAAACCTTGTGTGGTTTGTCCCGCTCCTGCTGCGCCGTCGTCCACCCCAACTCAACTGCTCCAACGATAGAAGGATCCAGCATAGCAGGGATCCGTCCTCTAGACTATCTTTCGCTGCATCAGATCTTCTTCCCCGCCGCTGACAGCCATGAAAACTGCATTACCATCATCAACCGAGCAGATGACCTCAAGGACTACATCGGTCCGCAAGAGAGGTTGCACTCTTTCATGTCTGCTTACATTATGCATCGCTTAATATTACATGCTACTTTATCATCCTGTTCACCGATTAGACTCTGAGTCAGCTCCAAACTAATGGTCAAATTTGAGTTTTTAAATGGTTGTGGGGTACATATCGGGGCCGCAATCAATAGTATCTATCTACTATCTGGTTAATCTCCGGTGTCTACTATGAGTTTCATGTGGATGGGTAACAAACAGTAAAGAAGCCATTATCTGTATTTTTTAACTGAATCCATTATCTGCCTGCTATTATTGGTTTTGGATATATCCACAGGTTGCTACCATCACTCTGGATTTCTGCATGCACTCCTTACATAATATCACTATGTTTTATTCCTATGCATGACAGTTATTGTAAACAATGGAACTGGACATGTGGAGCAAAAGAGACGAGCCTTGCGTGGCAATAAAATTTCATGCAGACGTCGCTCCATGGTAGGTGCGAAGGCAGCCCCCCTCCACCCATTTTGGATTGTAATCGAGAGGAAGATATCTGTTCTGAGGGGGATTCAGAAGGAGAAGACCACTCCTATTTACCCCCTGATGTCTTCGCTCTAACTTGGCATGCTGATGTTGGTTATATCATGCATATGGTGCCTTGCATTGCTTACTTTATACATCAAATATGTCATCTGCTTAATTTAGACATCCTTCGTGTGAATGCCATCTGTTTAGTTTATCCATCGTTTATGTGAATTATGCAACGCCATCTTTTTCAGCCAGGCATCATATATGTGAATTTTGCAATGCCATCCTTCTTAGCCAGTCATCTTCTACGTAAATTATATCAGGTCATCCTTTTTTTCGATACGTATTACATTTGTCAACAATGTTAGTACATTCAACTGCTCTTCGTGTGCATCAGCCATTTGACACGGTGATGGAAAATTCTGGATTGAATACAAGGTCTTCAGAGCAGACTATGCTATCTGATGAAGCGCATATTTCGCTAGTTATGGATAGCTCCTCAGAGGAGGATTTGGAGATAGATGACCAGTCCTATCCCCCCCTCGATGTGTATGCTCTAACTTGGCAGGGTTATGTTGCTCATATCATGCGTATGGTATCTTGCATTGCTATGTCATTTGATTAGTGTAGACATGCTTTGTGTGAATGCCACCTGTTCAGTGTCCAATTACCATATATGTGAATTATGCATGGCCATCTTGTTGCAAGACATTATATATGTGAATTATGCAATGCTATCTTGTTGCAAAGGCATTATATATGTGAATTGTGCAATGCCATGTTATTTAGTCAATCATCATGTATGTGAATTATATCATGCTATCATTTTTTTGTATTACGTGTTCCATTTGTCGACAATGTTTGTATATTCAACTACTCTTCCTGTGCATCAGCCGTTTGAAGCGGTGATGGAAGTATGTGGAGTGAAAACAAGGTATTCATAGCAGACAATGCTACCTGCTGAAGCAGACATCTTGCTAGGTACAGAGAGCTCCTCAGAGGAGGATTTCGAGAATGATGACCAGTCCTATTTCTCCCCTAAGGTCTTGGCTCAAACTTGGCAAGGTTATGTAACCCATGTCATGCATGTTGTCTTGCATTGCTTTGTTTTTACATCATATATGGATTGCCATCTGCTTACTTGCTTACTATATAAATCATATATTTAAATTATATCATGCCATCATGTTTACATAGTACATACACATCATCTATCTGAATTATGTCATGGCAACCCATTTAATAAAGACATCATATAGTTATATCATCTCATCCTGTTTAGTGTTTACAGTCATCATATTTTGAATTATGGCATTCTATCCATGAATGTATGTGAATTATGGCATGCCAACCTATTTAATAAACACATTATGTAGTTATATCATGTCATCCTGTTTACATCGTCATCATATTTTGAACTATGTCTTTCCATCTTTTTTAGTTAGCCAACATAATGTGAAATTGTGTCATGCTATCCTGTTTAGTTAGCCACCATATATGTGAAATTGTGTCATGCTATCCTGTTTGGATAGACAACATAAATGTGAATTATTTCATGCCCTCTTTTATTCCCCACTATCCGTTGCACCAGTCTATCATACAATGTATGTACTTTCAATTACTTTTCTTATTTATCAGCCATTTGAATTGGAGAGGGTGAGGGCAGTGGCTAAGGGAGTAACAACACGATCTCCAGAAAAGATAGTGCTACCAATTGATGCAGATAGAACCACGGTTGTACTTGCCCAAGGACCAGATCCACCACACATAACCCAGACTCTTGCAGATTGTACCCCTACCTAGTTGGACAGAGAACCAACTACACCCCTTCTAACCCCAACCCCGGCAGATAGTAACCCAGTTCTAGTTGACACAACACCGTCTCCACCATAGAGCACCCAAACACGAGCAGTTAGTAAGGGAACTCCAGTGCCCAAAGCAAGAGGACCACCACTCCAAATCCCAACTCAATGCTTAAAGGAGAAGAAGACTTGTTCTCAGGTCAGGTTCTGTAGCTATGGTTCATACTCCTTTGCTCTTGCATTACTGTATTTACTCATACCAACTATTTTCAAATTTGAAGGATGTAATTGAAACTCCAATGGTGCAACAGGTATGTTTTAAACCTGTTTCTTTAATCGGTTTGCTGTTGTAACCTGCTCTATGTTGATTTTAGTTTCAATTGAATAAACAGTTATGTTGTCATGTCATGCACATTACAAGTGCTTTTATTGCACTATAGTTTCCCACACTTATATTCTGTCTATTCTGCTTTGTCTTGAACAAATATTATTTGAACTGTGTCTCTATCTTGATTTGGCAACAAAAACTAGAATTATACAGACCATAAAGTGACTATGGTACATAGATATATGTTTGTTTCATGCTGTTATCCTGTCCACTTTACTACTTAACTCATTTACAAAAATGAGTTTCATATACAACATGGTAAACCTGTGATGTGTCTACTTGTTTCTCTTTTAGAATGCGGAAAAAATATTGGAGAACAGCACCCCATTATGCAATGGTAAAGGAAGTAATGTAGATAAGGTCAAAGATAGTGAGACATCCCTGTTGGTCTCCAAGAAAGCTGATAAAAACTATCTTAACGACAGTGAGAGAACCCAAAAGTCCTGTCTTGATGTACTGTTCGAGTTACTGGCCACTACTGCTGGCACAAGCTCTTCGAACTCGCTGCTGAATCAGTTCGTATTCTTGAGTCTCAACTTCATGTTGAAAGACATCGATCAGATGTGCTGCGATAGGAAGCTGAAGGACTAACGAAGTCCCTGCAGAATTCAGATGCATACTTCCTGGTGCAACAGCAAGCGCTAGAGGATTTAAGCACCAAACAAGAGAAACTAATAAGCTTGCTAAGCATCTTGCCAGCATTATGGGTACCCAGGATATTGTTTCTTGAGATCTTTTGAAGTGGTTTCAGTTTCGGATTTGTTTTGTTGTGGCGTTTATTTGCGCTAGTTGCCAACTTTGCCAACCAGTGTATATGATATGCTGCTTTGTTCCCTATATTTGCACTGGTGGCGAACTTTGATGCCCAGTGGATGTAATGTGTGTAATAGTCGTGATAGCCTAGCATAAGTTGCTTGCTTATTTATTTCCTTGTTGTCTTGTTTATTTGTTTGCTTGTAGTCAGTGCAGTTCTTTTTCCGCGGTTTGCTAGTGGCCGCAATAACCTATTTTTTAAAACTAGGCCACAATAACCATGAGCTACATATTTACTGTAGTGACACTGGTCCTCCTACCGGCCGTAGAAACAGTGGGCCTTCTACGGGCCATAGACACAATGGGCCTTCTACGGGCCGTATCATTAATGGGCCTTACATTGGCCGTATGATCGATTGGCCAAACATGGGCCAATAACAGACCGCATTATGGCCATAAACAGGCTAGAGTTGGAATTGTCCGTTCATGGGCCGACCATAACGGGCCGTCGTTAACAGGTCGGATTTGATGATGCTATGAAAACAGCCCAACGTATTAACGGGCCACCGAGGTGACTATAACAACGGGCTGAATTTGGCCCACAAGTAGAAAATGACAGTAGCGGGTCGTAAGTAACTGAATGCTGGAAATGACCCAAAGATTAAATGGGCCCTAAGAAGGTCAAAAGATAACATGGGCTGGAAACGACCCAATGGAATAATGGGTCGTTAATGGGTATAAAGTGATACACTGTTCATTACGGGCTAGTTTCACCACGGGCCGTTAATGGGCCAAGAGTTACAAAGGGTCTCATATGGGCCGAAAGACGTCATGGGCCATACATGGGCCAGATGTTAAAATGGGCTGGAAACATATTAGATGGCTCATATGATGCTACTGGGCCTAATTCGGATAGGTCGTAACAGGCCGTGGGTTAGCGGGCCATAAATGGGCTATATGCAAACATGTCGTTAACAGGCTTTCAGTGGGCCGGCCCGCCACCTTTTGACCAAGTCAAACGGGCCGGCCTTTTCACAGGATTGAGCCTCTATTAGGCCCTGCCACGTGTCGATGTATCATAGGCCCCTTCTGTCCAATGAGTGGATGACACCTGTCCCGACGGTGAGCCGACACATGTTTCCTCCAGCCAATGATGATTTTACACGTGGAAAATCCCCATTGGTCGGGGATGTTAACGGGTTATCGGGTTCAAAACCGGACCCAATAGCTTAATAGTGTTCCATTACGGTGGATGCCATGTGTCGGTCACCCTTGACGAAAGCACTTCTATGACGCACGATTTATCGTCATGGAAGTGGACACTTCCGTGATGATAATTTTGGTAATGTCATGGAACACTTCTACGACAGCACAAGTATGACTATCTTGATTCTGTCATAAAATCTTCATGGATGTACATGCATGACAGAAAACGTGGCCTACTGTGACAAACACGTATCATCACGGAAGTGTATTTTTTTTGTAGTGTTGTGCACTTATTAGGCCTACCCCGACAATCAGCGGCGGCACGCTCAGGGCAGGCCCGGGGGATTCTGTCGGTGCAACAAACCCTGGGTCTGTTGCCCTGACTGTGCATAGGCACGGGATCAAGAATGCAGCACCAACCCAAGACAGAGTACAAGAATCCATGTCATTCGAAGGACCAATGAGCAGATCAGAGGGACCAAGACAAAGCCAGAGAAGCAAGATATCGTCAAGAGAAAGGCCTCCTTTGCCGAGTAGGCAAGCCCGGCAAAGGGCGAGGCTACCCCCAGAAGAAGATGACCAAGGTGCCCCGGCATGACCTGCAGGGACTTGCGGAGGCTAAAACACCTCACCAAGCACGTCACCACGACTCACGTCGTCAATCAGTGCGGTGTCAAGCCGCAAAGTGATTAAGTGGCAGCCATTTTCCAGATGGCGGCCCCTTTCTACCAGAAAACCTATAGGCCACACCCGTCCTATGAAGCGTCAGACGAGCAGGCATGGAGCTGGTAGGATAGCCCGAAATGCCTTGTCGAGCAACCAATAATGTGACATTGAGTGGCGCATTCAATGCGCACTGTCAGCCTGCAGAGTTAGGTATGATAGCACTGTTTGCTATCTTATTAGTGTCTAATGACTGATTTGCCACTGTGGTGACCCCTTAACCTATAAAAGGAGGCCCATGGCAACGGTAGAATTGGTTAGAAGGTTGGATAACTCATACCCCCATACGCGTGTAGTCACGGCTGCCCTGAGGCAACCCTTGCCGGGCAAGTGCACTACGCTGCACCATCACATTTCCACCATCAATCCACCAAAGCAAGAGTAGGTTTTACGCCTCGCGGCAGCCCGAGCCTGGGTAAAATTTCCCGTGTGATCTCTGTCGTGTTGCCCCACGTTCGTCTGCTCTTTGTGCAACACGACGTTCCCCTGCCGAACCGGCAAGGGGCTTCCTGGTCCCATAGGTGGTCGTGGTTTCCCGTGACAACAGCTGCGGAGCAGGTGCTCCATAGCCTTCTTAGAAATGCCAATGCTGAAGAGGTCGAGATGGTTGAGTTTAGGGAGAAGAAGGGTGGTAGCGGAGTTAATCTTGGAAAAATAGTAGGAGTTGAAGCTTGCGCGGTGCAGCGTTAGCGTGAGGCAGAGCGCGGACGCCGGCACAGAGCGACATCGTCCAGCTTCAAACCTAAGCTCCTCGAGCTGATCTAGGGCGGGGGATAAGAACCACTCGTCGAACTTGGCTTGGACCTCTACTAAATATGCAGATGTCAAGGTGTCTGGCTGGCCCAGGGTGTGATGAAAAGATCTTGGAGACTGCGCCATGCATTTGCAATCCCCGTTGCAGAGGTATCTATCGACGGTGAGGTTCAGGGCGACGTGGTTCCAGAGGGGGCGCCACCACCGGGAGAGAAGGGTGGTCCACACGACATATTTTGTGGGGAGGAGGCCGATCATGGTGAACATCATGTCGTCAAGGATGCTGCTTATGAAGTCAAGGCTCGTCGGATGCGGTTTTGGCTCTAGCCGCCTTCGCTTGTTGGCTGCCTTGCCGTCCATCTCAGCCGGTGGTGACGCCGGTGTACACGTGGGCTGGTGTGTATTGTGTGCTGGGTGTGCGCAAGTGCATCCTTGTGTGCATGCCGCCGCGCAGTGGTGAAGTGTGAGCGAGTGCGTCCTTCACGTGGAAGAAGTGCGTCCTCAATTTACTAGTATGTGGGGTGCTACCGCGAGTGGTTTGAACTTTTTTTACTTCACCGCGTGTCAGATGGGCCTCTAGTTTACTTATTTTCACGCACTACCACATGGGCTAGCACACGAAGATAGAGAACACGAGCTGACAAGGCAGCATGTGGACTGGTTGATCGCTCAATTAAAGAATATACGGAGCTATAAGCTGACACAGTGACCATATAATCCCTCAGTAAAGAGAGATTGAGTGAGAGGGAAGGCCCGTGAGATATAGTAGAGAGAGATAGAGAGAAAGAGCTACTCCCTCCGTTCGATAATGTAGTGCCTATATTTTTTCAAAAGTCAAACTTTTAAAACTTTGACCAGGTTTATAAAGAAATTACTTATATCTAAATGATAGTATGAAGTAAGTACATGTTGTGACGAATCTAATTACTATTCAAGATGTAATTTTTTTCCAGTTATACCTGGTCAAATTTTTTTGAGATTTGACTTTTCAAAACATCCATATGTTTATGGACGTAAGAGAGTACCTAACTAGAGAGAGAGAGTGTGTGTGAAATAGAAAGATTGAGTGAAAAAGTGTGTTTATGTGCGTGTGTGAAAGAGACATGGACAACATACGATGAAGTAGAGAAAAAGTGTGTGTGTCTTATGCAAAAAGTGTGTGAAAGAGCTACTCCCTCCGTTCGATAGAGGAAGCGAGGTGAGCAGATAGTGTGTGGTTGTTTGGAAACGAGAGAGAAAGACCCCTAGCACGTGGCCAAGAGAGGTCTGACAAACAAGGGAGAGAGGTCGAGAGAGACGTATGGAGAAAATGCAGGCATGGGGAGGAGAGAGTGTGTGTTTGTGACAGAGAGATCCCCCGGAGATTGTGATGGGACTACATGGGTGGGAGATCGAGTGACAAGGTGTGCACGTGATAGAAGATACCCCATGAGATATCAAGATAGACGTATGGAAGGAGACAATATGTGTGTTCCTGATGGATAGTGAGAAATATTCATACTTAGGGGGGAGTGCGTGTGCCTATGATGGAGTGAGGGATTATGGTACTTAGGAGGGGTGCATGTCACATAGAGAGAGAACAAGGGCGGAGAGTGTTAGATGGGTCTATGTAGCACAAGCGAGATATGTGTATTTGTGAACCTGGGAGATATAAAGTTGGAGAGGGATAGAGGAGCCCTGATACGGCTGAGTGGTGCATTGAGTAGTTGAGAGGGGGAAAGAGATACTATATCTGTTTGATAATGCAGTGCATACAAATTTTTTAGAAGTCAAACTTCAGAAACTTTGACCGGGTTTACGCAAATATAATTTATATCTAAAATACCAAAGATACATCATACGAAACTACATCTCATGATGAATCTGATGACATATGTTTGCCGTTTTAGACATAAATGTTTTTTCTCCATGTACCTGGTCAAACTTTGTGATGTTTGACTTTTCAATAAATCTATATGCTATAGACCGAAGAGAGTACCTAAGTTAAGAGAGATCAAGTGCGTGTGAAGGAGAATGAGTGGGTGTGCAAAAAGAGTGTGTGTGAAATAGAAAGGGACAACAAACGATAAAATAGAGAGAGTGTGTTCGTTTCTTATGCAAACATATGACGCATGCATCTCCGAGATAGAAAAGCGAGGTAAGGAGATACACAAAGATAGCTAGTGCCTGATTGTTTGCAACGGAGAGAGACACCCCTATAGCACATGTCCAATAGAGGTCTAGCCAACAAGGGATAGAGGTCGAGAGGGATGCATGGAGAAGACGGATGCAAGGGGAGGGAGAGATGGTCCGTTTGTGATAGAGAGATCCCCTCGAGATCGTGAGGGGAGTATATGGGTGGGAGATCGTGTCGGATATCAGCTTCTGGCAAAACCCTTGAGGTTCGAACACTGGGGTGCGCACGAAGTTTTCCCCCTACCGAACCTCGCTCTCAGCCTCTTCGTGATCCCTAAGCTTAGCTCGATGAGCTCACAATGCAAGAGACACAAGATTTATACAGGTTTGGGCCACCGTTGTGGTGTAATACCCTGCTCCTGTGTGGTGGTGGTTGATTGCCTCTTGGGCTAATGATGAACAGTACAAGGGAAGAATAGCCTCCTGAGGAGAGGTGTTCTTGAGATGGTGTGGTGTGTAGATGAACTCAATCCCCGCTTCTACTGTGGTGGCTAGCCCTATTCATAGAGGCTTTGGTCCTCTCCCCAAATATTGAGCGGGAAGGGATCCAACAACGACCAATATGAAACGGGACAACTTGTACGAGCTATCCCGACTAAAGGTGGTCTTTGCCTGTCAAAGGCGCTGGTGATGACGCCGTCTTGGGCTCCATGATGACCTCCATCCCGCCGTCCTGCTGGTCTTGGTCTCGTTGCACCGCTATGGAAACCTTTGCCTGATGCCTCGGTACTACGCGCCTGCGCTTGCCCCCTTAGCACCAGAGAGGAAACGAGGACACTGCATGCGCTGGTGCCCGCCTGGCGCCCGCCTGGCGTTGGTCGTCATGGCTTGCGTCACGGGAACCTCATGAGGTACCCCTTGCCTTGATCTCTCCGCCTCCCTTGCGAGCCTGCCTGGTGAGGTCGCTCCTGAGGAGGTCTTGTGTCGTCCGCCCCGCGAGGCTTGGCCCCTCGCGAGGGTCTTGAGTGTTGGTTGATGAAGACGGGCCGTACTAGGCCACTGGTGGAGCCACGCCATGGGCCGCAGGCAGGCGTGTCTGGGGACCCCCATTCCCAGAACACCGACAGTAGCCCCCGGGCCCAAGGCGCGCTCAGACTTGGCTTAGCTGCGAAGCCAAAGGGCAAGTGCAGAGCGCCTCGGGTCCCAATAGCCTGCGGCCTTGGTCGACGCGTGGTGACTGATTGGACGTGGGTGTCTCTGCTTCCCCATGCTGCCTCGGCAACTGCCCCACTGACAAAAAGTCTAGCATGGGCAAGGCTTGCCTTCATTGCTTTCCTTCATCTTGCTCCAGATCCCCTTCCTTGATCCTTGCTTCCGTAATCTCCAGATCTGCTTCGATCCCTTCCCTCTCAGCGAGCGATGGGGCCCCGCAAGGCCAAGGTTGCTGCGCAGCCAGCTTGGTACGCGCCGGCCCTGGATACCCCCAATGTGTCGGAGAAGAATCTTGCTGCCACACGCCTGCTGACGGCGGTGGAGAGCAATGCAAAGGGGTAGACTGAACTCCGGGCTAGCTCCGCCGTGCCGTAGGCTTAGAGGCGCACTTTCTACCCCTTCTTCACAAACGCCATCGTCGCAGGCCTGGTTCCTCCATTCTCCGACTTCTTCTATGCCGTCCTCCGCCATTACAGGTTGCAGGCCCTTCATCTCCATCCCAACTCCGTCCTTCTCTTGTCGATTTTCTCCTACTACTGCGAGGCACATGTTGGGGTGATGTCGTCCGTGGCTTTGCTCCGCCACTTCTTCTTCCTTCGAACCAACGGTGACCATACCTTGGTGTGCGCCAATTTCGTCGCGTACAGCAAGGCCAGCGCAATCTCGAAGGACGGGAAGAGGGCCGACAGCTTCCGGAGCAGGTGGGTCATGATGGATGCCAAGTGTGTCCACCCCTGGTTGGCGCTGCCAACGGAGATGCCCCAGCCTGACGAAGGGTGGTCTCGTGCGAAGCTTGCTGACGGTTGGGAGATGTTGGTGATGGAGAGGATGAACGCCGACCTCAAGCCGGGCAACGCGAAGGCGTCGAAGCTGACGAGGGCCGCGCTCCTGAGGGAGTTCTTGACGCGACGGGTGGCTTCCCTCCAGGCGCGCTCACGCCCCACATGGATGCTTGGGGGTGCACACGACAAGCTTCCCCTGAATCTGGCGGCTTTGACTGATAAGGATCTAGCTGCAGCTCTCCGCCTCTTGGTCGGGGACGATCAGGAGTATCCGCCGAATGCCCCTGTCCCTTTGTTCCTCCGCGAGGACAGGGCACAGGTGGTGGCTGCCATGCCCACCTCTGATGGACGCGACCTGGTGCCGACGGTGCCCCCTGTGGTCCGGGTGGCAACGGCGCCGGTGGACGTGTCTTTGGGTGACTCCCGCATAGGAGGAGGATATGAAGAAGACGAGGAGAGCGACTCGGAGGCGACCCTCGAGGGGACGGGGGAGGCCTCTCCCCTGCACAGGGCCGACATCCTCCACACCTTGCCAGACGATGACGAGGCCGACGCCACCCCAGAGGAGGTGGATCCGCCCGCCATCCTGAAGAAGGGCAGGTCGGAGTTGATCTCCCGAGAGGCTGCTTCTGCCTGGATGCCGCCTGGAGCCGCTTCCAGCCTGTCTGCTATGCCTTCCCTTGCTCCTGGGGCCCTTGCGGCTGCGCCTCGAGACACGAGGCTCTTGGGTTGCAAGCTCAGCAAGAGGAAGGTGAACTACTCCGGGGTAGACCAGTAAGTGTCTGACCTCCATCTTGTTCTTGATTATTCTGCTGGTGCTTGACGTTCTCCATCGATTGGTTAGGCCTCCGCCTGCGGCGAAGAAGAGGAAGGGGGACGCGGTGATGCCGTCTAGGGCTGACTCCTCTGTCACGGCCTCTCCTTCGTCCGTGGGGAGGGGAGGCGACGGCGTTCGCACCTCCCCTGCCAGGTCATCCTCATGAGGCCTGGAGGAGCGCCCTGGTGGGGCGCCAGCCCCCATGGCCCCGTTGGCTCTGGAGGTGCTGATACCCGATGTTGTTGCTGAGGTACCCAAGGATCAGGAGCCCCCAGTCTCCCGAGCCATGGTCACGCTGCCGCCTCCTCCTTCTGCTGCGCCGCTGGTTCCAGGTTCTTCTGCCTCCTCCGATGTCTTGGAATGTGCCCTTTCTGAGATGGCACAGGTGCGAGAAGACCTCCAGGGCACCGACTCCCATCTGGTGGCCGGGCGTCTGGAGCTAGTTTCCCGCTAGCTTCACTCTAAGCCTCTGTTCGAGCGGCACTAGGGCGGGTCACGGCAGCCTCTGAGAAGGAGAAGCAGGCTGCCACCCAAGCCGTGGCTGCTCACGAGGTGGTGCTGAAGGATGCCACGGCCGCCCAGGACCGCTGCAAGGCACTGGAGGCCAAGCTGCAGGATTTGCGCGACAAGCATGCCGAAGAAGCTCGTGGCCGCCAGGCGGAGGAGGAGAGGATAAAGGCTTGGGAGGATGCCATCAGGGACTGCGAGGCCGAGCTAGCACGGCCTGCGGAGGCGCAGACCACTGAGCACGGCCGGCTGGAAACGCTGGAGCAATAGGTGAGGGCGGAGAAGGCCGAGCTTGACGCCAAGGTGAAGGTCCTGGCCGAGGACCGCGCGGCCTTCGCACTCCTCGAGGAGAGGTCTCACATGGCGTTGAAGCCGCTCTATGAGAAGGGCCTGGAGAAGCCGCTGGCTACCGACGAAGATGGACCCACCCAGCTGCTTCCTTACATGGTCGAGGCGCTTGAGGAAGTCGTGAGCGGCGTTGGCCCCATCCTAGAGGTGGAAGCTTGTGTCCTTTCTTTCGTAGCACTGACGCGCTTCTTCAGCCATCTCCACCTCCGTGAGCCTGACGCCAACCTGGACGAGCTACTGGAGCCTGTGGACGGCGAGTGCTACGCTGCTGCTGCTGAAGCCGTGAAGGGCCAGGTGGAAGCCTTGCTGGGGAGGTTCCGCGCTTTCACACCCTAATTTTCATGGCACAACACTTAAGATTATAAATCATGACAAAATGTGGTTTTACAAAAACTTTTGAGTGTTTTGGACTTTGCCTTGATTGGATTTTGTCTGTTGTTTGCAAGTGCTTGAAAAATCAAATAAATCCTCCAACTCTTATACTCCTTCTCCTTGATCCAAAACTTCTGCCCAATGATCATGCCATGTGTATAGTACAGTATAGATTTTTCTTACAAAAAGAATTTGGCCAAAAAGAATTTTCTAAATTTAGTTTTCCAAAACCCCCTAAATTAAGGTTTGCACTACAAGTACTTGATTTGGGGTATGAAAAATATTTCAAAGAGTACATTTGAAACCTATTAGATATAGGACTCCCTTAAAACACAAAAATATAATTTTAAAACTTATTATGCTATTTTGTTGAAAGGCTTTATCTTTAGGCCAGAAATGGTCTTTAATAGGTTAAAATTATTTAAAAGCTTCACAAATATTTGAGAAAAATCAGGGAAACTCAGTGGACATATATTTTCCATATATAAGAGTTTCAGCACATGGTCATGTTCAAAATATTGGGCAAAACCTCCCAAAACCATTTCTGCTCATTTCAAGGATTTGAAATATTTACGAAGGAAATATTCTCCAAACATTCCAAGAAAATTATAGCATGTCACATATGACATGTTTGATGATCTTGCCATGTATCATGTCATGGAGAATAGTATAACCCCATGAAATCCCCTCAAAACCATTTCTGTCCATTTTGAAGTTTGAGCAACTTTACATTGCCAAACATGTCCAAATGTTCTCAAACTTTGTGAACATGCTCAAATGGTCTAATTATTCATCTAGACTAAGTGGCACAAGTTGGAGAACAAGTTAACTTGATCAAAGTGCCCCAAAACCCTTCCTGTCCAGAACCAAATTTGAACAACTCTACATTGGCAACTTTCTCTTTTTGATCTCAACTTTTGTGGACATGTTTAGAACCTCACATGA
Organism: Triticum aestivum; assembly: GCF_018294505.1. Lineage (NCBI taxonomy): Eukaryota > Viridiplantae > Streptophyta > Magnoliopsida > Poales > Poaceae > Triticum > Triticum aestivum. Next base: position 243,114,096 of record NC_057804.1, read on the forward strand.
TGACACTACACTAAGTTGTGCATCAAGGAGAATAGAGTTGCATGACTAAATCTTGGAAAGTCCATTTCTGTTGATTTCTAGGGTTTACCAGAGTTGCATTGTCAACTTTCTTCAAATGAGCTCCAACTTGGTGATCAACCCCATTTCTATATGCACTTGATCCTGTTAATCTTCATATCATTTGGAATCCACTTGCTTGCTGAAACCACCACAAAACACCTTCTGGTAGAAATTTAAAATGCATGTTTTGTCCATTTCCACTAATCTCCATGAGCTCAGCTTGTTCCCACAGCCTCATCTCCTCCTCCTCTACCTCCTGGATGCTTGGCTGCCCAAGGAGAAATGGTTAAGGGGGGGGGTAGAGACCCATTTTTCCTCTTTGGACAGCCACTTCCCCTTCCTTCCTCATCTCTCTCTCTCACTACCCGCAAGTTCCAGAGCATCCAAGGCCTCCACCCCTCTTGTTTATTCCTCCTTCAGACGCCATACACAAGTGGGCGCGCGAGTACGCGCGGAAAAGCCGTGGATGCCGGCCAAAGACGCGCTCTGGAGCAGGCCATCGTGCTCCTGACCATTGATGCCGTGTCCCCTGACCACCTCGAGCCTCCCTGAGGGAGTCCCGGATTAGGGGGTGTCTGGATAGCCAGACTATGACCTTTGGCCGGACTCCCGGACTATGAAGATACAAGATTGAAGACTTCGTCCCGTGTTCGGATAGGACTTTCCTTGGCGTGGAAGGCAAGCTTGCCGATACGATATGTAGATCTCCTCCAATTGTAACCGACTCTGTGTAACCCTAGCCCTCTTCGGTGTCTATATAAACTGGAGAATTTTAGTCCGTAGGACGAACAACAATCATACCATAGGCTAGCTTCTAGGGTTTAGCCTCTCTGATCTCGTGGTAGATCAACTCTTGTACTACCCATATCATTAATATTAATCAAGCAGGAGTAGGGTTTTACCTCCATCGAGAGGGCCCGAACCTGGGTAAAAACACCGTGTCCCTTGTCTCCTGTTACCATCCGCCGAGATGCACAGTTCGGGACCCCCTACCTGAGATCCGCCGGTTTTGACACCGACATTGGTGCTTTCATTGAGAGTTCCTGTCATCACTTTCAGGAAGGATGCCGCACCCCATCTTTAAAGACGGCGCTGTTGCTAAAGGAGCTTTGGCTGTCGCTCAAACTCTTCAGCTAGCCAGGTTTTTGATGACCGCCTGTTCGGCCACCGCGCCGACGATGACCTCTCGGGTCATCGAAAGCAATCTCCATGTCAGCTCGGAATTTGCCAAGCAATTAGATCCGATGGAGCTCTCCTCCCTAAACGAGCTCTTGGATCGCATCGCCTCCCTGGGAGTCGCTACAGATTACGGCCAGATTGGGCTTAAACCCGATCAGAGAGAGATTAACTCTCCCCAGGTCACCCACCATGTTGAAGTGGTGGAGGAACAATGCGGCGAATCTTCATCCATCCTAAGGACCAGATGTGTCCGGATTCCCGATCCCTCCAAGCCAGACATCCGCGGAGGGGAGGACGTCGCCCAAGACCTGAACCTAAAGTCAGGCAGCAGGCTTGATTCGTTGAATAACGTCCAAGAAAACAAGCTTCCGAGTTCGGAAACTCTTTGGCCCTTGAGTCTTATGTCGGGCGAGGTTCCGGATTTAAATCCACCCGCCCACCCAAATATAAGGGATATATCCCTAATTCGGCAAGAGCCCAGGGAATCAGTGCATCAGTACTGGGCCAGATTCCTCCTGGTTATGAACAGGATACAGGACTGCCACGAGGGAGATGCAATCTCGTTCTTCTGCAACAACTGCACATATACCGGAATCCTTAACGCCATAAGTCGCCGCGAAATTACACGCTTCGCCGACTTGACATCCATAGTACGAAAGTATTGTGCGACAGAAAGCGTCCGGAAAACCGAAATAAAATTCTGGGACAAACCGACCCTGAATACAATACCGGTCCAAAATAAAAGGGCCCATTATCGCTAGGCACCCAGGCCAAATAACAAAAAACAAAAACCCTCTACAGGGTATGGAACCGTACTGGAGGGATGGCTCAATGGACCCTGTAAAATTCATAATACAGAGGGCGTCACACCAACTCATAGCCTTAGAGCATGTTGGATACTCCGGCAGGTGGCCAGAAGTGGCGAGGAGCTTCTAACTCCAGAATCCGCAGAGCACCACCCCACAAACACCAGTACGGTGTCGACAGTCTTCGAGAATTTCGCATCAAACAATGCGAGAAAGCGAACGCTCCGCATCCTTACCAAAGTCTACCAAGTAGCAACAATAAACCCATGGAGTGACACGGCTATCACCTTTAACGCCAGTGACGAACTTAAATACCGGACAGCCCGAGCGCCAGCCGCACTGGTCTTCAGTCGGATAGTGGACGGCTTCCGGCTTACAAAGGTACTCATGGACGGTGGCAGCGGACTAAACCTCATATATGAGGAAACCCTGCGCAAAATGGAAATAGACTAGAGCCGCATTGAGCGAAGCAACACAACCTTCCAAGGAATAATCCTAGTCGTGAAGCATTCTGTTCAGGAAAAATCACACTGGATGTGGTTTTCGGCACGCGGATAATTACAGATCCGAGGAGGTCACATTTCAAGTGGCCCCATTCAGCAGCAGATAACACGCTCTGTTAGGACGAGAAGCATTCACAATTTTTCAAGCTATACCCCATTACAGGTACATGAAGCTCAAAATGCCCGGACCCAACGGAATAATCACCCTTGCCAGCGATCCGGACACAGTGCTTTGCGCCGAAAACAAGATAGCCGCACTAGCCCTCGAGGCACTATCCGAAGCCCTAGCGGCCGAGGTACTAACTGTGTTGCGCTCCACGGTGGACAGGGAAGACGTCATACTCGACAAAAGATCCAAATCCACCTCCTTCAAGCCGGCAGACGAAATAGTCAAGTTCCAAGTCCATCCAACGGACACTACAAAACGGCCTCCATCGGGGCACAACTGAGCCCTGACGTCGACGCCGCACTAGGAGAATTCCTACGCAAAAACTAGGACATTTTTGCCTGGCACCCTTCAGACATGCCAGGAATCCCACGCAGGCTGGCCGAGCAGAGCCTGAACATCTTAAAAGGGTTCAAACTCGTTAAGCAGACTCTTCGGCGTTTCTCCGAACCTAAGAGACAAGCCATGGGAGAGGAGCTAGCCAAACTATTGGAAGACGGATTCATCAGAGATATAAAACATCCGGACTGGCTAGCAAACCTGGTAATGGTACCAAAGAAGGACAAATCCTGGCGCCTATGCGTCAATTTTAAAGACCTAAATAAGGCCTGCCCAAAGGATCCCGTCCCCCTCCCCCGCATTGATCAAATCATTGACGCCACTGTAGGACAGGATTCAATGTGTTTCCTCGATGCATACTCTGGTTACCACCAAATCAAGATGGCAGAGTCAGACCAAGCCGCAACGGCATTCATCACCCCATACGGCCCATTCTGCTTCAACACAATGCCCTTCAGGCTCAAAAACGCCGGCGCAACATATCAGCGCATGATTCAGACATGTCTGGCCAACCAGATCGACAAAACTGTTGAAGCTTACGTGGATGACGTGGTCGTCAAAATCAAACATGTCGAGACTCTGATAGATGACTTGAGGCTCACGTTCGATAACCTCCGAACATATGACATTAGGCTTAACCCGGAAAAATGTGTTTTCGGCGTACCAACCGGAAAGCTCCTGGGCATCATTGTATCCGGTAGAGGAATTGAAGCAAACCCAGCGAAGATCAGAGCTTTGTCACAATTGGATATTCCAAAAGATCTCAAGCAAATACAAAAATTGACGGGATGCATGGCGGCTCTAAGCCGCTTCATCTCCCACTTGCGGGAAAAGGCATTACCCCTTTACCGCCTCCTCCGGCGCACCAAACACTTCGAGTGGATGGATGACGCCACGGTCGGACTTGAAGAAATAAAAGCCATACTGGCAACAAACCCTGTCTTGGCCGCGCCGAACATCAGCGAACCTATGTTGTTATACATCGCGGCAACTCACCAAGTTGTAAGAGCAGTCCTCATCATCGAACGAGAAACGGACGGACACAAATTCCCTGTCCAGAAACCAGTGTACTATGTGTCCACTGTCCTCACTCCATGCAAGTCCCGGTACCCGCACTACCAAAAAATAGCATACGCAGTGTTCATGGCGTCTCGGAAGCTACGTCACTACTTCAATAGTGTTCGATAACAGTAGCCTCTGAAGTACCTCTTAACGATATCATAAACAACCGCGATGCAACGGGCCGGATTGCCAAATGGGCCATTGAGCTCCTTCCGTTCGACATAACATATAAGCCACGACGAGCCATCAAGTCGCAAGCCTTGGCCGACTTCGTCGCTGAATGGACTGAAGCCGAACTCCCTAAAGAGTACGACACATATTCCAACTGCACCATGCACTTTGATGGCTCTAAAATGCTGGCGGGTCTGGGGGCTGGCGCCGTCCTGACGTCCCCAACAGGAGATACAGTCCAATATGTACTCCTGATAATGTATACGGACTCTAACAATGTAGCCGAATACGAGGCCCTTCTACATGGCCTCCGGATGGCAGTCTCCATGGGCATTCAACGCCTAGAGGTGCATGGGGATTCGAACCTTGCGATATCCCAAATAAATGGAGACTTTGACGCAAAAGATCCAAAAATGGTAGCCTATCGCAAGGCCGTCCTAAATATGTCAGCCCGGTTCGAAGGACTGGAATTTCACCATATAGCCCAGGAAAATAATCAGGCAGCAGACGTCTTGGCACGCATCGGCGCAAAACGCGATGCAGTCCCCCCCAACATTTTCCTGGAAAGGCTATTTAAGCCATCCGTACAGTGGGAAGGGGAATCCGGAATCAACAATCCGGATCAAGCAGCATCCCCTGACCCCGAACACCCTGACACAACGAAAGACTCCTTCAATGAAGTCACACCCTCAGCCCACGTAATAATGGCAGTAATTGCCCCGTGGACAGAACCATTCTTAGCCTACTTAACTAGGCAGGAACTCCCGAGGACCAAAATGAGGCACGCTGCATAGTGCGGCGATCTAAAGCCTATAAAGTCCACAAAGGAGAGCTTTATAGGAAAAGCACCACCGGAGTCCTTCAAAGGTGTATCTCCGAAGAGGAAGGGCGGAACCTTCTGGCGGAAATTCACGCCGGACTCGGTGGGCACCACGCTGCAACTCGAGCCCTTGTGAGTAAGGCCTTTCGTACCGGATTCTATTGGCCGACGACCCGGGCAGACGCTCAGGACTTAGTCCACCGATGCGTCGGTTGCCAACTATTCGCTAATCAAAGCCACATGCCGCCTACCGCCTACAAACCATTCCCATCACCTAGCCTTTTGCGGTCTGGGGGCTTGACATGGTGGGACCCCTTAAAGGAGGAACCCACAAGCAAAAATATCTACTGGTCACGGTGGATAAATTCACCAAATGGATAGAGGCCAAGCCCGTTAAGACGGCCGAATCCGGACCGGTGTAGACTTCATATCCGGGGTTGTACACCGTTACGGTGTCCCCCACAGCATCATTACTGACAATGGCACAAACTTTACGGCCGATGAAGTTAAACTCTGGTGCAAAAACATGGGCACTAAGCTCGATTACGCTCCAGTCTATCACCCACAAACTAACGGTCAAGTCGAGCGGGCCAACGGTCTAATCGTGAGCGGCATCAAACCCAGATTAGTGCGATCCCTTATGGAATCCAACACGCACTGGATAGAGGATCCTGAATCCGTACTCTGGGGGCTGCGGACCATGCCGAATCGCACTACTGGATTCACACCATTCTTTATGGTATACGGCGCAGAGGCAGTCTTGCCCTGCGACATAATTCATGACTCACCTCGCGTGCGCATGTACGAAGAAAGAGAAGCCAAGCTCGATCGGCAGGACAGCTTGGACGAATTGGAAGAGGAGCGCGATGTTGCAAAGGCCCGTTCTGCATTCTATCAACAGCAGGCTCGAAGATATCAGAGCAGAGAAGTACGGGCCAAAACTTACAATGTTGGCGAACTAGTTCTATGCCTGCCAGACAAGACAAATGACAAACTCAAGCCCAAATGGGAGGGTCCCTTCATAATCGACCAAGTCCTGACTGGCGGAGCGTACCGTTTGTGAAATGCATCGGACAACCAACTCGAGCCAAACCCATGGAACACAGCACGCCTACGAAGATTCTACGCCTAGAGCCGGACTCTGTGTTCGTCTCCTTCTCCTGTCACCTTCCTTTTTTTATTATTTTTAGTTGCCTGGTATTTTCTCCTCTTTCCTCCCTCCCTTCTTCCAAGCCTTTAGGGGCTTGCTTGCGTGATTTGTTCGTGCATAATTGACGCGCTACCCGCGCTCATTATACCTTGGGGCTTCTTTATCGGAAGCTTATATACACGGGCTTCAGGCCCAAAAGATGCGTGACACTTCCGCATGAACCTTTTATGCACCATTATATGCATCGATATGACTTAAGTTTTGGCCAAGCTTTGTTGCCTGGCTCCTGTGCTTACCCCTACATTCCTGTTTGTACGGCTAGGTGGTAAAGGGAGCACCTATGCGATTGTTACTGCCGGGTCAGCCGGACGTGTACCTCAGACTGGGTGAAGCTAAAAGCTAGCGTTCTTAAGGGAATATTCGGTCGGTGAAATAAAAGATGACTTTTCACTTGTTTATTTATCTGCCCCCAGATGCTTTTCTGCTTTTTTCACAGTCCGGACATGCACTTTAGGGCATGCCTCCTAGGGAAAGGAACCCTTAACGGAACTATTCTCCCTGGAAGATGTTTCTTACTAACCATGTAATATAACATAACTAGTTGTGCAGTTGTCTGCTAAAGCACTTATGACCCCTACGCCTGGTATCCATGCATGCCTCGGTTCTTACATAACCGAGAGGGTATTCGGACACACTCCGGACTATCGGGTCCAGGAGGTTGAAGCAAAAAGGTCCGCACTAACAAACGATCTACAATCTGGCTAGAAGGCATCATACATGTCATTTTAACATTACATAGTCAATTTGACTGGGTATATTCTTCTTCAATACCATCCAACAGGCTGTCTAATTTATAGTCCTGCTGGGAATACTTGGCGGCCAGCTCTACCTGGCCATACACTAAACTGACAGGGATCTCTTTCCCGTCGGGCCCCACAGGGCCGACCTTGGCCATGTGGTTTGGGTCAGCCTTCGTGTACCGCGTCTTCACCATGGCCCAGGCCTCCCTGGCACCTTGACGGCAGGCCGATATCTTCCATAATCGGAAGTGCTGCCGCACTCCCTTCAGCTTCTCATCAAGCTCTCCAAGGCCTTCGGGCATGGAGAGGGATGGCCACAACGCCTGGAGGACGCCCTGCATCGCCTGCCAAACTTGTTCGTGCAGCCACAACAGTTCGGGAAGAAGGTCCCCCGTAGAACCGGGCATTTCCTCGCCCGGCCGACCTGTCAGCATACCTGCGGACATAGCCCTGTCAGTCGACTTCCTCGCCGAACTCTTTTTTGAAGATTCGTTTATGCACTTACTAAAAATGCCGCGCAGAAGTCGCCGATTCTCCTTTACAAAATCAGACAACTGAGCACGAACATCCTTTAGTTCCTCGCCCAGCTGGGTGTTGGCGTCTTGAAGCTTGTTCTTCTCCTGCCTCACCCTCGTCAGCATGCTCTCGCCGGCCTTCAACTGGCGCAGGAGTTGTTGCTCGTCCGGATTCACTCCGGCCCTATCTACACCGTTATTGTCAGAATTGCACACATGCCGCACGTCTCAGCAGAATTATCTTTCGAAGCATATATTACCTGAGGGTGTCCCATTGGTACTCTCCGAAGCGGCCAGTGCGGCCTCAAGTTGAGCCTTGCACTCTTCCAGCTCCTGGGACAATTGCGTATTCTTCTTTGTAAGATCCTGCATTTCATATGATCCTTAAATCAGTTATCTTAACTGCTTCAAGTCTCGGGGGCTACTGATATATATAACCATCGGACGTACTTACCCGTATGTCTTTCACATACTGCTTTGTGGCTCTGGCTAGACCATTTTGAGCGGCACGGAGGTACGCATCTCCCGTAGTAAAGGCGTCCAACGCCTCTTGGGAAAAACATGCGTCGCGAAGAACAGTCCGGCGACGCCTGTGGTTCATGACACTCTCCACCTCTGAATTGGTGGGAGATAGCCCGTCTGCGTCCTCTATGGGAGGAACGTCCGGTGCGCGCCCCATGTTCGCCTCCGCTTCCGGATCCAGCCTTGAAGCCTGGCCGATAGATATAGTCCGGCGGGCGCTCTTTTTCCTGAGGAAAGCATGAGCATTAGCGCGACTCGAGGGCATAAACCCTAGACGTTAAAATTGCAAGCCATACCATTGCACCGGAGTCTCGATCCGGTCCACTCTTCTTTTTGTCCCGCCTGGCTTCGACGACCCTTGTTGGCTACCCACCGCGGGCTCGGCTCTCCGCCGCGAGGATTTCCCCTGCAAAACGAAACACTATTGGTTTATGACAATCAAAATGAGCATGGATGGATCCTCCGAAGAGTACTGGGACTTCGATCTCTGTCACCTTTGAGGCTGGAAGTAGTCCGGGATAATCGGCTGTAATGGCCACTAAGGTGTTGTCCTTACTTAACTGATGAAACAACCCATCAATTAGCTCCACACATAGGTCCGGTTCCTCCTGGGAGTCCGGGTCGAGGGCCCATTCCGGGTCCTCGGATTGTGGAGGGGGGCTGTTCATTTCCTTCATGGTCTGGCGCAGCTCCTGCGTTGCAATTGCTAGATTAAATACTCAACAATGGGAATTTGAAAACAGGTAGGCAAGTGAAAGCGTTCGCTCACCCAACTTGAAGGATTGTACATGGAGAATCCGCCCTCCGGGTTGACATGGAGGAATTCCTCTTCTTCTCCCTTGTACAAAGCGTATAAGATTCTCGTTAAAGTGGCGGCCGAATCCGGCCCCTTACGACCGCACCGGGTGGCGTCATCCCTCCCATTGAAATCCCACATGGGGTGGCCTCTGTATTGAAGCGGTTGCACCCCTCGCGTAATGCATATGGCCATGACCTTGATCATGATTAGTCCGGAATGAGCCAACAACCTTATCCAGTTCATCAGGTAAAGGATGTCCCTGTCAGTTTCCCTCTGAGGGTTCCGCGGGTGCCAGCTGAGGCGCTTCTTCAATGGAGCATTATTGAACTCAGGGAGGCCGATCCGTATAGGGTCCGGCAAGGGGACGTCATCTATATAGAACCACTCTGAAGGCCAATCCTCGGACGCCCTCTTTGGGGTACCGGATAGATATCCGGTCCCAGCGATGCGCCATAGTTTGGCTCCGCCCACTTGAGAAATAGACCCCTCCTGAGAGCGGGGCACGAGGCAGAACAACCTCTTCCACAGTGAGAAATGGGCCTCAACGCCCAAGAACAGCTCGTAGAGGGTCACGAAGCCTGCGATATGCAGTATGGAGGCAGGTGTGAGGTTGTGTAGCTGGAGGCCGTAGAACTCCAGTAGCCCTCGGAGAAACGGATGAATTGGAAATCCGAGTCCTCTAATTAAGTAAGCGACTAGGCACACCCACTATCCTCGGGAGGGATTGGGGATGCTCTCCGCCTGCTCTCCGTCGCTATAGGTGGCAATCCCGGCTCGAACCGGGACCATATATGCTGGGGGAAGAAGCCCCTTGGACTGAAGCACTGCTAGCTCGGTATGCGGGACGGAACACCGCCCCCAATCTCCGGGCCGAGGGCTGGAGAGGCGAGAGGAGGAGCTGCATCGACCGGCCATGGTGGAATGGATCCCTGTCGAAGGCGCTCTGATGAAGGCTCGCGGAGGGAGGATGGTGTGGGATGGATCTAAATCCCCATCTCTTTTATGGGCAGCTCGTTCACGCGGCTAGGGGGGTCAATGAAAAAACTCCCTGGCTTTTTGCATTCGTTTGACACGTGGAAGATGGTCATTATTGGGCACAGAAGTTGAGGAGTACAGCATGCACTGGAAGCCGGACACTATTCGACGGGTACATGGGATTTGGAGAAGAACCCGCCTTGCAATGCGGAAGACAAATTTGCGCACCGGACTCGTCGTCATTGAAGCCTGGTTCGGGGGCTACTGAGGGAGTCCCGGATTAGGGGGTGTCCGGATAGCCGGACTATGACCTTTGGCCGGACTCCCAGACTATGAAGATACAAGATTGAAGACTTCGTCCCGTGTCCGGATAAGACTTTCCTTGGCATGGAAGGCAAGCTTGGCGATACGATATGTAGATCTCCTCCAATTGTAACCGACTCTGTGTAACCCTAGCCCTCTCCGGTGTCTATATAAACCGGAGAGTTTTAGTCCGTAGGACGAACAACAATCATACCATAGGCTAGCTTCTAGGGTTTAGCCTCCCTAATCTCGTGGTAGATCAACTCTTGTACTACCCATATCATCAATATTAATCAAGCAGGAGTAGGGTTTTACCTCCATCGAGAGGGCCCGAACCTAGGTAAAAACACCGTGTCCCTTGTCTCCTGTTACCATCCTCCTAGACGCACAGTTCGGGACCCTCTACCCGAGATCCTCCGGTTTTGACACCGAGCCTCCCCCTCATGCCAGTCGAGGCCCTCGACGTCCGCAACACGATAGTCGTGCAGGCCCCCCCTCTCCCTCTCTCTCTCTCACCCCCTGCTGCTTGTGCCCGACGCCGCCCGGCTCGGCCAATGCATGGCCTCGCACACGCGAGCACCAGAGCCCTGCCGCCTCTCCTCTCTCTCTTCCTGGCGACCTACTCCACCCCCACGAGCGCCGTAGACAGCCCCTCTCCCTCCCTCCTGGCCTCCCGAGTCGTTGCCGTGGCCACCCATGCGCCGCGTCCATGGTGAGCCACTGGTCGGCTACATAAGGCCACCCCCGAGCCCTCTCTCTACTCCTTTGGCTCTCTCTCTCCCTCCCGTGCACCCCCTGGTGTCGGTGTACTAGAGTAGGGGTACCCTATTATCCCGAACTTGTGCACGAGCAGTTGCAGCACCCCGCGGCAAGGCTTGCCGGTTGACCGCCAAGGTCCTCCGTGGTTCCTTTGGAACCATTGAAGAACAAAGTATTCAAGCCAAGGAGACAAGGCCCCGGCAAGAGGAGCTTGCCGGCAAGGCCAACCAAGGCATCACAAGGAACTTGCCGCGACGTGCCACGCGTCCCGGCAAGGCCCGATGAGCGACAAGGTTCCAGGCGTGACAAGACAATATCCACGGCAAGGTGCTTGCTGCGACAAGCTACCACTCAGTTCCCGCGCTCCAGCACATCCACCAACGTGTCGCCCTGAGGCCTTTCCAGACGCGCGTGGCAAGAGGCTGTGCAGCCAGCGGTGCACTGTCGCAAGCGACGCTGACAGGACTGCCATCATGGCGAACGGTGGCGTCGCTGACGGTCCTTTTTGCACTATGTGGGCGACGTAGACGGGCATTTAATGCCTTTGTCCCCTGCCGTCAGGGTTAGGTTGGATACACTATACAAGTAGTTGTACCAACCGCAATTCCTTTTCCATTTTTGCGCTTGTCTACGTTGCCACCTGTCGGAGACCCCTTGAGCGTATAAAAGGAGGCCCATGCGCAACGTAGGGCGGGGGTTTTCGAAGCCAGAAAAACACTCATGCTCGGTCTCGTTAGCAGCTGGTGCATACTGTAGCACTCAGCGCTCCTGAGCAAGAACTCAATACAATCAGACAAGCAGCAGTAGGAGTATAATCTCTCCGGAGAGCTCCGAAGCTGGGTAAAACTGCTCGTGTGCTTCGCCTCGATCCGCTCTTCGTGCGACCTCCGCCCCCGCCGAACCGAAAGGGGCTTCCCTGACATCTTTGGTGCGCCAGGTAGGGGGGCATCGAGGTTGTGTGAACCTGATCCGGCGTTCACACGAGCTTGATCTTCATCTTCTTCATCGACATGCCACCGAAGAAGAAGACTTCGGCGGCAGCTGTTCCATCCACGTCGATCCCACCACCACCGGAGCAAATGAGTGGTGGGGTAGACGCCGGCGGAAGAACGGGCGTCGACGAGGGAGCTCACGGTGCTGCCAGGTCCAAGGACAAGGCTGCGCAGACCTCCGCGTCCGTACATGCACCGCGCCCGTCTTAGGAGGCGCAGGATCGACAGCGTCATGGTATTCGCAGTGCCATACATTTGTTGGACCAAGATCGAGCTGGTGGATCTCGGGGTGCTCAAGACCAGCATGCATGCCAACGGGCTGGCACGAGCGAGACACGGTCGCCTGGATGGGATACTGCTCCTTCTAACATAGTTAGAAGTCCGAGCATATCCCGCTCCTCGCACCGTTCGCCACTGCCACCCACCACTCCAGTAGATGCTTTGGCGCGAGCTCAACTGCTCCTGGATTACCCTCCAACGGAAGACAAGATCGATCAATGGAGGGCCACCATTCAGAGTCTCATCGGCTTCGCCAACGGGACACTCCATGGCAGCCGAGTGCGTCGCTGCCGCGGCAGGACTGCCAGGCACGAGCCGGTGGCGACGAAACCGGTGGGGGTGCAACCACCATGCACTCTCCACCCCGAAGGCCAAGATCGCCGACTCGCCGAATCCACCTCGACAGCGACTCCACTGCATCATCAGATCCACGAGCTCGTCACGATCAGCGCCAAGTTCTTCATGAACAACAGCAAGAATACGCTTGTACTCGCATCGAGCGCCAAAGAGAAGCGCGGCGTCAATCGGACCAGCGCACTGGGCCCTCTGTCGACATGCATGCACCAGGGGAACCAGGCGATTTGCCATACGCGGTAGGTTGCCCTGCGTTCACTCGCGAGCTGCGGCAAGTCCAGTGGCCCAGCACGAAGAATTTCAAGCCAGATGTACCAGAGAAGTACGACGGCAAGTCGCATCCGTCTGAGTTCCTCAACATCTACACCATCGCGGTGCAAGATGCCGGGGGGCGGGACGACAAGATCCTGGCCAACTACTTCCCGCTGGTGCTCAAGCCCAATGTCAGATCCTGGCTCATGCACTTGCCAGACAACTCCATATCCTCTTGGGCAGACCTATGCCATCAGTTTATCGGTGCCTTTATAGGCGGCCACAAGCCTCATGGCCAAGAGAGCGACCTTCATCTACTCGCCCAGAAGGAAGGAGAGCCCCTACGCAAGTACATTTAGAGATTTAGCCGCGTACAGCACAACATCCCAGATGTCCACCCTGTCGCGGTAATCAGCGCGTTCCACCAGAACGTGTGAAACCGCAGGATGCGGGAGGAGATGGCTATGTGCAAGATCAGAGACGTCAGTGAGCTATATAGGAGCAGGAGGATCTGATAGTGAGGAGACTGCCCCGGCAAAGAAAAACCGGCGGCAGAACAACAGGAAGAAGAAAGGCAAAGATGTGCTAGTCATTGAACAGTCCGGCAACAGAGGTGGCGCCAAGAAAGCCAAAGCTGGTAGCTCCGGCGAGGAGGCTGTGGCGGTCGCTGACAAGCAGGACGGCACCAACAAGCAGCACTGCAAGATCCACCGTACCAAGGGCCATGACCTCCAGAGCTGCAAGAAGGTCGAGCAGCTTGTCGAGCAGCAAAAGGCTGAATACGAGCGACACGACAAGGAGAAGGCCTTCTCATGGCCTCGAGAAAGCTGCGCCATTACTTCCAAGCACATGAGATCACAGTTGTAACTCGTTTTCTGCTGAAGAGGATACTGCAAAATCCAGAAGCAACAGGCAGGATTGTCGAGTGGGCACTGGAACTGTCAAGCTTTGGCCTCAAGTTTGAGAGCACTTCAACTATCCAAAGCAGAGCATTGGCAGAGTTCATAGCAGAGTGGACGCTAACACAAGATGAAGAAGTTCCAAAAACGAGCATCCCCGTCAAGGAAGCAAGCAAAGAGTGGCTGATGTACTTTGATGGTGCTTTCTCGCTGCAAGGCGCCAGTGCGGGCATGCCACTTGTTGCACCCACCGGAGAGCACCTCAAGTACGTAGTCGAGATGCACTTTCCCAAGGAGCAAGCAACGAACAATACTGCAGAGTATGAAGGTTTGCTTGCCGGTCTCAGGATCGCAGCAGACCTTGGAATCAAGAAGCTCTTTGTCAGGGGTGACTCACAGCTTGTCGTCCGCCAAGTGAACAAGAATTATCAGAGTCCGTTGATGGAATCCTACATTGATGAAGTGAGAAAGCTAGAAGAGCACTTTGACGGCCTACAGATGGAACATGTTCCAAGAGCTCAGAACGACATTGCCGATGGCCTATCAAAGTGCGCCGCACTTAAGTTACCTGTGGAACCAGGGATCTTTGTGCTCAAGCTGACTCAACCGTCTGTAACGCCATCAACTAGATAGAGCAAGAAGAGGAAGTTGATTTCTGGTGACTATTTTCCGGCGGAGCTCCCTGAAGCCGCCGCCAAGAAGGTCCTCAAGATCAACACCAAAGGTGCTGAGGAGCAGTCTGCTCCGGCAAGCCTTAGGGTTTGTTCCATTGAAGCAGACGCTCCCGACAAGTTTTGCTCCGGCAAGCTTGCCGGGGAACGCCAAGCTCCGGCTGAGCCGCAGGTTCTCGCCGTAGAAGCGGATGTTCCCGCAGCAGCAGATGTGCCTTTAGTCTTTGTTGTCGAGCCGCAAGCTCCAGCATGGGCACAGCAGATTGTCCGTTTCCTTTAGACAGGAGAACTTCCCGAAGAGCAAGAAGAAGCGGAAAGAGTAGCCCGGCAGTCAAGTATGTACCAGTTTGTCGACGACACACTGTACAGAAGAAGACTCAACGGCGTGAAATTGAAGTGTATTCACCGGGAGGACGGACAAAAGCTGTTGGCAGAGATACATGGAGGCATATGTGGTCACCACATTGGCGCGAGAGCACTTGCCGGCAAAGCGTTCCGGCAAGGTTTCTTTTGGCCGACAGCCCTCCAGGATGCAACTGCACAAGTAACCAAGTGTGAAGCGTGCCAGTTCCATTCCAAGCAGATACACCAGCCAGCTCAAGCTCTCCAGACGATCCCTTTATCCTGGCCATTTTCGGTCTGGGGGCTCGATATCCTCGGCCCTTTTCCCCGAGCTGTCGGGGGCTTTGAGTACTTGTACGTTGCAATCGACAAGTTCACAAAGTGGCCGGAAGTGGAACCAGTGAGGAAGGTGACAGCACAGTCAGCAGTCAAGTTCTTCAGGTCGATTGTTTGCCGTTTCGGGATCCCTAACAGGATCATCACCGACAACGGCACACAATTCACGAGCCGCACCTTCATGCAGTACGTCCAAGATCTTGGCGCCAAGGTCTGCTTCGCTTCTGTTGCTCATCCGAGAAGCAACGGTCAAGCGGAGAAGGCAAATGCTGAAGTGTTGCGCGGGCTCAAGACCAGGACTTTCGACAGGCTGCGCAAGTGCGGAAGAAACTGGATTGAGGAGCTGCCGGTGGTTCTTTGGTCGATCAGGACGACGCCAAATCGAGCCACTGGCCAAACACCTTTCGCTCTAGTCTATGGAGCAGAGGCAGTTCTCCCCACGGAACTCGTATACGGATCACCTCGAGTGCTCGCTTATGATGAGCTTGAGCAAGAGCAGCTGCGACAAGATGACGCGCTGCTCCTTGAGGAGGACCGTCTTCAGGCTGCTGTACGAGCTGCTCGATACCAGCAAGCTTTGCGCCGCTACCATAGCCGCAAAGTTAATGCCAGAAGTTTCGAGGAAGGCGACCTTGTTCTTCGGCGCGTTCAGTCCGCCAAGAATTCCAACAAGTTGACGCCGAAGTGGGAAGGCCCTTACCGGGTGAAACGAGTCACTAGGCCTGGCGCTGTCCACCTTGAGACCGAAGATGGCATTCCGGTGAGCAACTCCTAGAACATTGAGCATCTTCGTAAGTTTTACCCGTAGGGCGCGGTTGCCGGAATCTTTTCCGGCAACCACCTTTTGTACAAGTCTTGCCGATGTTGCATGTAATCCTTTGTACAAAGCCGGGCGCAGACCCCGTGCATAAGTAAAGCTCATGTGCTCCGCACATCTTGTCAATATCATGTTGTCTACTTTATTTTTGCATGCGTTATCTGACACTTTGTGCAGCGCCTACCCCCGGTAAGCAATAACGAGCCGTAAGGCTCCATATCTTTATTTTCTCTTCTTTCTTTTTCTCAAAAAGGAAAGGAAGGTTCCCTCACACACAAGTTTGCCGGGGGGAAAGGAGAAGATAATGGTGTGGACTAGGCATCGTTCAAGGAAGTTTTGCCTTACCGGAAAGCAAATGACAAAAACCTAAGTTGCCAAAGTTTGAGCAATCAGTTTTAAATTTTTAAGTTATCTTCCTCGAATGACCGTACTTTGTATGGAAAACCTGTGCGCGGAGGAACCAACTCGTAGCTAGTTGCGCCCTTACTTTGTTTCGAGTCTGCTCAACAACTTAAGTGAGCTACGACTAGTTGTGACAAGGTTTCTTGTCGGTAGCGGCACCGCCAGCAGGCTGCTGATGTCCCGCACTCAGCGCTCGCGGCTAAGGTGCCTGTGCCGACAAGTTCCCTAAAAGCGTAGGGCAAAAACATACAAAGGAAGGGATCAAGTAAAGGAAATAACACAGCAATCTCTACCCAAAATAGAGTTATATTACAAGATAGCTTGCCGCAGCTCTAACAGATTGTTCTCATGACATGACCGACAGCGACAAAGAAAAAGAGAAAACGGGCGGCCTAATCTACGCGATCGCCCTCAACCCTCTTGATCTCGCTCACCTTGTCCACAATGGGTGCGACAAGGGCCTTGAGCGCTTCCAGATCAGCATCCGGCGGCAGGGACCTGAGGACGTTGGTGAGGTTGAGGCCTGGGTTGTAGAAGGCCACCTTCACCAGCACCTTTTGAAGAACTCCCGCGCAGATCTTGCGCGACTCGTCGGCCAGCTGCTTTGGGATCTTCTCCCGGAGTCGCTGGAGGGCCGTCGCCACGCCTTTGAAGAACAAGCTGAGCTTGGCGCTGGGTTGGAGGTGCTCGTCGGAAGAATACCCGAGGTCCTCCATCCCCAGCTGCGCCAGCTCCCCGTCGATGGCGGCGGCAACATTCACGAGACCCTCGGTCCAGTGCTCCACAGTCTCCCTAAAAGCATTCTGGGCGGCAGCAGCACTCGCCAGCAGCGCCTCGTCGGCCTTGATCTTCTCCTTCAAGGCCACTTCCTGCTCCCTGGCGCCGTCCAGTGTCTTGGTCAAAGTGGCCAGCTTCAACTCAAGATCTGCGTTGGAGTCCTTGGCGGCGCTAAGCTCTTTGCTCCTCTCAGCGAGACGACCCTGCAGCTCACCATGAGCGGCGGCGTCCTTCTCGCGCTCACGCTTGAGCGCGGCAAGCTCCTCGCCGCTCGCCTTGAGATCGGCCTCCAGCTGCGCCATCTTCGTCTCCAGCTCCTTCTTGGCGGCCTCGGCAGCTGCGGCAGCATCCTTTGCTTCCTTGAGAGCCCCGCCAATTGCTTGCTCGCGCGCGGCAAGCTCCTCCTCGTGGCTGTCAAGGTTGACCTTGCGCTGCGCCAATTCGCCTTCCTGCGCAGATAGCTTCTCGGCAGCGAGCCGCTGTTGCTCTTCAACCTCAGCCTTCTCGAGGAGGAAGGCTTTCCGCTCCTCGGTGACTTGCTCCCGCTCCTCTGCCAGGGATCGGAGAGCTTCCTGCCTGAGACCCCGGAGCTCCTCCGCGCGCTTCTCGATGTCCACTCCCGCCTTCGCGACAAGCGCTTCTCGGGATTCCAGCTTGGCCTGTCGGGCGCGGTAAAGCGACAACAGCTTCCGCAGCAGCCGCTCCTCCTCAGGCTCGTCGCTGCTGCTGCTTGGCGCGTCGACCAGCGTCAGCCCAGCGGAGGCGAGCACCTCTCCATCCAAGGTTTCTCCTTCGACCGGCGCCCTGGAGCTTGACGCCCAGGGGAGCTTGATGAAGATGCCATCGCCGGCCTTCAAATAGGCGCCGGGCTGGGGCTCTTCGGAGCCTGGCGCTGCAGCAGCGGCGGAGGGATCGGCGGTCGGCATAGCGCCTGACGCTCCTGCGGCCTCGGGGTCGTCAGTGCGATCGCCGGATCCCTCGCCAGCTTCTACGGCGGCAGCTTTGGCGGCCGCTTCGCCGGCGGGATCATCAGCGCCGGCTTCTCCTTCGGTGGCAACGGCGTCGTCAGTATTGCTGTGCGCGCCATCCTCGCCGGCGACCTCGGTTTCCATCGGCTCCGTGGCAGATGGATCTGACGAACGGAAAAAAGAGAAAAGTCAAGCAAATATCCAAAAAGAAAATCAGAAGAAGAAGAACCCAAGGGAAGTTTTCAAGCAAGAGGATTACCTATACTAGGATCTGCAGTGGTGGTCTCAACCACCGGAGGATCACTGGTGCTGTCCCTTGCCGGAGAACTGTCCCTTGCCAGAGAGTTCTCCCTTGCCGGAGAATGCTCCCTTTCCAGGGAATTCTCCCTTGGCGGTGTAGTCGAAGCAGATGGCACTTCGGGAACGTCTTCCGGGCTCTCCTGGTGAGGCTGCTCTGCTCCTGCACAAACCAACAGTCAGATATCAGCAAAGAAAGATCACCCATGCGCGCCTGACAGCAGGAAGTAAACTATATACTTACGCTGGGGGCTGCGATGGGGGCTGCTTTGCGGAAAAGTTGCCGGTCCGGCAAGGTGGTCTCGGGCATGCCCCCTGCTGTCGCGGTGGGTTCGTCCTCGATGACAATCACCGGGACCTTGGATCTCTTCGCCGCTCTCTGGGCCAGAGTCCTGAAAAGGGATGGGTTCGGAGTAAAGCAAATCAGATACAAGGCAAAACAACAAGAATTGAAGAACTACAAGTACATCAAAGAATCTTACTCTTCTTCTTCCTCGTCGGAGCTGAGCGTGGAGAGATCGAAGTCCGGCTCGCCTCCGGTGCGATGAGGCGAAGGAGTAGGCTCCCTTGTCCGCTTGGGAGGAGCAGTAGCGGTGGACCGGGAAGACCCTGCTCCAGTTGCCGCAGCGGCGTGAGGCGCTCCCGCGGAAACAGTGCTTGCCACGGTAGAGCGTGTCGCGCGGCACGGCGGCTGTTGATTCGCTTGCCGCCCCGCTACGTCCCCGGCCTTGCGGAGACGCCTTCTTGGTGGAGCTGGGGGCTCCGCTTGCGGCGAGCTGGCTGAAGGTGGGGAGGAGGAGGAGCCGGTCTTCAACGAGTCGCTCGCGCCCTCGGCGGGCTCGCTCGACTCAGCTTCACGCCCAACAAGCTCTTCCTCGCCGGCAAACTCCTCTCGCTCGACAAGGCTTGCCGCCTCTGCTGCCTCTGCCTCCTCCATGGTGAATCCAAACTCACCCGCGGCAGCGGCTGCTGCCGCCTCTTCCAGCCTAGTGGCGATGCGCTGCATCTCCGCATCGGTGGTGTCGCGGGTGAGGCTCTTCTGTTCGTCGGAGCGGACCGGCACTTCTACCAAGCCGTCAAAGAAATCCCGCACGACGTCGTCCGCAGGCTCTTGCCAGGTTGGGACGATTCCATGCGAATCGCACAGCGGCATCATTGCGCGGATGCGGTCGAGCGAGGAGTTGTTGCACAACGGAACGACACCCCTCGGCAACATGAACGCTTCGGGATGCTGAGGATCGCGCTTGAACAGCTCCAGGATCATCGCGTCCAGTTCCAGGACGGTGAAGTTGAAGTTGAGGCCCGGGCGCAGCCTCATGATATCCGCCGAGTTTTGGAACTCCCAGGCGGGTCTCCTCCTCTCCTGCAGGGGGGCGATGCGGCGGCGAAGGAAATCTGCGCCAATGGCGCCTACGGTGAGCCCGGCAAGCCTGAGGCGTAAGATCCGGATGACGGCAATCTTCAGCCTATCGTCTTCCGGGGCCACGTTGCTCCAATCGTTGCCGCGCGCTATTGGGACTTGGCGCTGGGCGGTGAATGGCTGCGGGTTCTCCTCGACAATCCAGCACCATTCTGCTCTCCATTCCTCCCACTTGCTGCGGAGCTCTCCCTCCAGATAAGCTTCCTTCTTGCCAGCTCTTGAGATCCAGGCGATTCCGCCGGATAAAGGTTCTCCTCTCTCGACTCGGGGCATAAAGAAGTGGCGAAAAAGAGCGACATTTGGATGGACTCCGACAAAGTTTTCGCAGAGATGTGCGAAAACTGCCATGGTCAGAACGGCATTGGGGGTGAAGTCAAGGAGGCGGAACCCGTAGGTGTTCATGATATCGCAGAAAAATTCAGAGAAAGGCGGGCAAAGCCCGCAGTAGAAGAACAGTGCGAAGAAAGGGTATCCATTCGGAGCCAGTTCCGAAGCGGCAGCTGGGAGTACCTTCGTGCGCGGATGCGCTCGCGTCTCCGTCGACCAGAAGAGGTAGTAGTACTCCCTCAGCTCCTTCGCGTCGAGCTGGGGGGGGGGGGGAGATTGCCCGCTCCTTTCGCAGCGCCGCGAGCCGCTGCGCCTCGGCCGACTTCACGACCTTCCCCTTGTCGGCTTTCGGAGCCATGACGAAGGTGGTGGGGAAGATCGGCGGCGTTGGTGATGCTGGTGGCGATGGGGGCGGAGCGCTGCTCTCTTTCAGCTTTGGGAAGAAGGGGGGAGCGGCGGAGATTTCTGAGATTGGAGTAGCAACCGGCGAGATGGGCGAACTGCCCCTGTTTCCCCTGCTTATAAAGAGGGAGGGGGCGGGCGTTCCGTTATTCCGAATAAAGAAACCACCCACGATCTCTCCCACGACGCCGCATTCAACGCGTGCCGTTCGGGGAGGGCGCGGTGGATACGGAGTAAGATACGGCGTAACCCAGGCCACGCGTGCCCGTGCCCTGTTTTGGGCCTGGCCCAACAGCGCTCGGCGCCATGTGTGGCCCAGGCCCGGGGGCTCCTGTCGGTGTACTAGAGTAGGGGTACCCTAGTATCCCGAACTTGTGCACGGGCAGTTGCAGCACCCCGCGGCAAGGCTTGCCGGGTGACCGCCAAGGTCCTCCGTGGTTCCTTTGGAACCATTCAAGAACAAAGTATTCAAGCCAAGGAGACAAGGCCCCGGCAAGAGGAGCTTGCCGGGAAGGCCAACCAAGGCATCGCAAGGAACTTGGCGTGATGCGCCACGTGTCCCGGCAAGGCCCGGTGAGCGACAAGCTTCCGGGCGCGACAAGACAATATCCGCGGCAAGGCGCTTGCCGCGACAAGCTACCACTCAGTACCCGCGCTCCAGCACATCCACCAACGTGTCGCCCTGAGGCCTTTCCAGACGCGCGTGGCAAGAGGCTGTGCAGCCAACGGTGCACGGTGGCAAGCGACGCTGACAAGACTGCCATCATGGCAAACGGTGGCGTCCCTGACGGTCCTTTTTGCACTATTTGGGCGATGTAGACGGGCATTTAATGCCTTTGTCCCCTGCCGTCAGGGTTAGTAGGATACACTGTACAAGTAGTTGTACCAACCGCAATTCCTTTTCCATTTTTGCGCTTGTCTACGTTGCCACCTGTCGGAGACCCCTTGAGCGTATAAAAGGAGGCCCATGCGCAACGTAGGGCGGGGGTTTTCGAAGCCAGAAAAACACTCATGCTCGGTCTCGTTAGCAGCTGGTGCGTACTGTAGCACTCAGCGCTCCTGAGCAAGAACTCAATACAGTCAGACAAGTAGCAGTAGGAGTATTAACTCTCCGGAGAGCTCTGAAGCTGGGTAAAACTGCTCGTGTGCTTCGCCTCGATCCGCTCTTCGTGCGACCTCCGCCCCTCGCCGAACCGAAAGGGGCTCGGTCCGCCGGTCCCATAGGTGTTCGTGGATCAGCTTCCCCGACACCTGGACAAACCCACACCTCTCCCCGTGTCCTCCATCCACTTCAATGGCCTGAGCGCCGCCGTCAGGCTCCGCCTAAATTCGGGCTATCCTGAGCCTCTCTTCCCTGCCTAGCCACTCCAGTACCCTCATACCACCACCTCGAGGCCCTCCATCACCGTCGTTCATCCCCAGGAATGCCACACACTCGTGGACGAAGATGGCCTATGGCCTCCTCCGCGGTCGTCCAAGCCGTTGCCGCTACGGCCCTTGTCGGCATGCGAAAAGCACCCAGGTGGATGTGGCGCGGCCTCCCGAGCTCATCCATAGCCAGAGCATCACCGGAGGTGCCCAGTAGTGCTGGCATTCGTCGTCGGGGCTCTCTGCTCCCTCGGCCAGGCGAATGCGCGGGAGGAAGAGGAAGACGAAAGCCCTGCAAGCGAGCCCCGCTCGTCAGTGGCCCAGCCACTGGGCCACGCTGGCAAGTGGAGGCAGGTTGCGCCTGGGTGCCTTCGACGTCGCCCCGTCGCCCGCGTGGCCGAGCCGCTGGGCCGGCCCAGTGTGCTGAAGTGCTAAACTGCGCCCTGTGCACAGTTCAGGTATAACCCAAATATTCTCCTTTTTCTTTTCCAGTGAACATAAAAAATCCATAAACTATTCAAATAGTGTCCAAATTCGATGAACAAATTTCTACTGACTCCATAAATCATGTTCTATTTAATGGGCCATAGTGGACATTTTTGTTGTTCTTGGTTTTCACTGGACCCTTTAAAAAGGTCATTTATCCACATAAGCCCACTTAAAAAATCCATAGAATATTCATTTCAACTCCAAATCCAGTGAAACTAATTTCTAAATGTTTCTAAAATCATGCCTGATTTAATGGGTACTTTTACTCATTTTTATAAAAAGGCATTCTGTGGAAAACTTGCAGATCCATTAAATCCCTTATATCCTTCATATTGAAATGTTCAGAAATATCCACTAATCCAATCCCAATGAAACCACTCTAGTTATTTTTCATATAACCAGGGATGTCCTAGAAAAGTAAACTTCATATTTTTAGAGCACTTTATTTTTTCCCTGTTGTGTTGCATATTGTGATTGTTACCGACGTTAGTTGACGAAGTAGACGGAGTATTTGGAGAAGGGTCAGAAGATTTCAAGACTGTGATGAACCAGGCAAGCAGCCCTTTAACCATGATGAACCCTTTTTTTATCATAGTAGCATTTCTTTCCGTGATTGTTGAATGCATGAAATATTGAATGGCAACCTTGCTAGGTTTGCCTTCATTGCAGGCCCCATTGATACTTGCATTGTTCATGATTCTATCCTTGTTTACAGTTGTGCTGGTGGGTTGTAGAAGTATGTTATAGCTGTTGGCTGAGAAAAATGGGTCAGAGTTCTGCATAGAAAGAAACAAGTGTGGTTTGACATACTTGCAAATAGCCCAGTGGGTGCCACTAATGCCCATGGGAGATGATGATGAACTAGGTCACTACTTGATGGAGAGGTAGTGTACCGAGGCTAGATGAAAGTGTTGTTTACAAATACAGATTAGATTTAATATTTGTCCACCGTCCCAACCAAACATGCGCAACCACTCTACCCCTTATGGGACGGGGCATTATTGATTACCTAGTCTGATACTAGCATGGGGCCCGCATTACTAGTGACGGTGGTGACATGAGGTCACTCTCCGGATGGGGTCGTGCTTGGAGAGGCGGACATGACTGTTTTCACAGGCCATCGGACACACCGTTGGTCCCTGCGTGTATGTGTGATAATGAAAGGGCAGAGTCCCAAGATCTTGATGCTTATACACGAAGGCTGTGTACCAACAAGTGGACCCTATGTTAGTGTTGCCTAGGGAAAGATAGTGATCGGGTGCTTCCCCCGATTACTTGCGGTATTGCGGGATCGTGGATGACACAAAAGATTCCCGGATCTTGTGGGTAAAGTGTGCAACCTGTGCAGAGTGTCAAACTATTTAAATAGCCGTGTCCACGGTCAAGGACAGTTGGGTGGTGGTGCTTAGACTACGTCCATATGTTTCTGACAAGCAACACAGATTGGTAATATTGTTGATATGATTCGTGAGGAAGTCACGATGAGTTGAGTATGAGTTGTTCATAACTCTTTCTCGAGGTTGAAGTCTATAACCTCCTGATACTTGTTACAGATGCATTCATGTCCTTGGTAATTGTTGATCATACTTGCATGAGAAAAACTAGATTTCTGCAAAAATGCCAATTGAGCAGTAGAGCTTTGCATAATTATTTTGTTATCACTCTTGGGTTGCTTGCAAGTACATTCAAAGTACTCATTGGCTTGCCACTGGTTATTTTATTGGCCAGGCATGAGAGAACAGGATATAATGAAGAAGCACCTTGGTGACGAACATGCGAGCTAGGACGCTTCCCAGTCAGAACGCCTGTAGGGTTAAGGGAGATGGCATGGGTACAAGTTGTTATTGAATATTTCCACTGCAATGATACAATCAAGACTTGACCATAATGGTCCTACTTGTGTAAAACGGTATGTACGGATGTAAGATTGTTGTTATTCAGCTTTTGTGTGTTCAGTGAGCATTGATCTCTGGGATCACTGTACACGTGCGTTCAGTGATCTAGACTTATGAGTCAGGGTCCCCACAGAGCTGGTATCAGAGCCATCCTGAATGTAGGAAGCCTTAGTTAGCATGGTTGTTAGTTAGGGTAAAACTATTTCCAAAAACAATTATCACTAATTTTGAAAAAAAATATCTATACTTCTCTTCCCCCTTCTCAGCTTTTCGAAAACTAAGATATACTTTCCTTATTGATCTCTTCCCATTCAAAATGTTAAATGGTCCCTAGACACCTTATGCCCCTGACCACGGGATTCCTTGTAAACCTCGTGGATAATCCATAAGGAAGACGCCTTGCCAGATAGTCACCCACCTCTTCTGAACACAAGATTGATGACACTACAACAAGATGATGCCAACATAAGATACGCCCTTGAGGAATGAGGACATGAAGACCCAGAGGATGGTGACACCTTTGAAATTGCCCCAGGATGATGGAACCTTGGCCTACGTTGATCAGGGCATAGGATATGCAAGATGATGATATACATTGCTAGTAGAGCAACCCTGCCCTTATCATTGTTGTGTCAGCAACCACCGGTCGATGAGAACCTCACCATATGGTCCGCCTCACTATAGTGAGAAGGAAGAGCGGTTCTCGGCATCCCCCACTCTCGGTGATGATACTGGCAACAGTGTGTCTGGCAGATTGGACCTCTACTATGCGTTGTTAGTGTCATTACATAAAGGATTGCCTACTTGGTACACTCGACGCCTTAGAAGGCAAGAGGGATCATCATGATTAAGAAGACAAGAGGAGACCAAGTCAATGCCAGCTACAAGGAGCCACCTTCACCCCATCACTTCTACAGGCGAGAAGCTGCTGAAGACTCTTCAGGCTCAACCTGGATCATTTCATCGAACAACTACAGGAGATGTAGCGACACCTGGGGAAATCCTAGAAGACTGCACGAGGCACGGAACAAAGCACGACTACTGAATCTGAGAACCCCTAGGGTAGGATGAGTCATGTACCCCCTATGCACAGTCGAGTCCGTATGATGGTTCGAATAGAACCCTGATTGTGTGTTCCTTGTTTTTATTTGTTTATGTTTTGATATCAGTCACCCTTTCTGCCCTAGGAAACGGGTACGTGACTATATCACCTTCCTTATCTTAATGCTTGTGTTTGGCCCTTTCGGCACTTGTTGTTTGCACTTGCACTATAGAACCCCCTTTAGGCATCCCCCTCCTCTATGCTACTTTTCCCTCTCATCTCTCTCTCTCCTCAGTTGAGGGCCGGCAAGACAAGGTACACCAAGGATTCTACTTCGAACCAACCAGCACTGAAGACTTTTGCTACAGCCTCCTCGACCAAGTGCAATCCTGTAGAGTTATGTTTAGTCCTCCAGACTGGAAACCCATCCCTAGACCCTTCGAGACTCCACGGGATACCCCAGCTCGAATCCTTAACCATGTGCTTAATCCACAGAATTGCAAGAGAACCAGTTAAGCCTCCGTAACCTTGCACAACAATGGGTTCATTATGGAACTAGTGGACATAGTGAATGAGCACATTATAATCCTAAGATAGTACCAGAACTGACGATGTCATAGAGGAGACCAATTTGTGGATATATGTATAGAGAACAGATGACTTGATGAGTTAATATCAGAGACCTTGAGGAACTATTGAGACTTATGGTGGGTTGTGAGGCTTTCATGTTGGTAGATGAACTTGGTGGGATCATGTTGATAGAGTAGCATAACTTCCATTACCCCGGGAGTAAATTGGATTATGTAGGACGATTACGATCGTACGATGAAATTCTTGGAAGTAGAGGGATTTGTCTCAACTGGGGGATATTGATAAGAGATAGTTGACACTACGATGATGACTTATGGGAAACATGTAGGAGTTCTCATTGAACATGAGATTTAGATTTGAGTAGGTGATTCTAGTTGAACATATAGACGTTGAGTGTGTCTACATGGTTCAGAGTAAATTGGATTTAGACTAATGATCTCGGTCATGATACCATGTTTCTCGGTGGACGATAAACTAGGAGATTGGGTTAAATGTCAAAGTTTATTTGGGAATCCGTATGAGCTTGATATTGGAAGTTACTTAATCAAGATAATGGGAATTGGTGGACTGACTATAGTAAGGATAGCCTTTCAAGTATTTGGGGATTATATGGACTTTAGGAGATCATGTGGAACACCATAAACTTTGGATTGGTAGGGTTAATAGATTGTGTAGTGATTGATGGGACTTAATGGGCTGTTGGGGGTTGACTCATAGGAAGGAAACAAGATCTTGGAGTGGCATACAACGTGTTTCCTTAGGATATAGATGCACTATCTTGGACCTTGGAAGGATAGGCTGGGCACTTGGATTGTCATTATTAATTCAAGCTTGGAAGCTTGTATATTCTGCCCATGGAATTTTGCATAGATATGAGTTTGGGGATGGTTGACATGTATGATTTTGTTAGACCTCCTCGCAGAAGCCATGAGGATATAGAACAATTGGCATCTCAGAAACTATGCTCAAGGATAAGATGATAAACGTTCACTCGCCCACTAGAATCCTTGAAACCCTTAAGCCTTACCAAGCCACATCACGATCGGATCATGACCCTGGGACTTGACTCTAGGTCGGGAAGACCTTGTCCAATACTCAACCGTGACCACCACCAATGCCTCAGCGCACTTTACATACCCCATATACCTCCTGGAATACTTGGGCAAGTTAGTTCTCATCTATATTTGAGGACATACCTGTCCACCCGAAGATGGAAGGAGAGTTGTTCAGCTGGCTAGGGAACATCTAAAAACCGCCATGTCAAGGAGGAAGAACTATACCAACCACCATTGCCAAGAAGTAAACTTCCGCGTCGGAGAACAGGTGTATCTGCAAGCCAAACCTCTCAAAGGAACCGAGCATTTCCATATCAAGGGGAAGCCCACACCAAGATTTATCGGCCTCTCCAAGATCACTGCAAGACAAGAAATAGACGGCTACCAGCTAGAGTTACCACCTGTGTTACCCACGAAGCTCAAGATCTTCCATGTGTCACAACTCCGGAATTGTTTCCAACTTCCTAACTAGCCCGACCTCTGCAAGAACATCGATTGTCAAGCCACTGACCTCCAGCCCAACCTGACCTATGCAAGAAACCCATTAGCAACCTGGACCAAGTAGAACGTTATACAGAAAGTCACACCATCAAGTAATTCAAGTTCAACGGAGCACCACTCGGAAGCAGAAGCAGTATGAGGACGTGAAGACTACCCCAAATCCAAGTCTCCATACTCCTTTCCGCGCCTAGTTTGGGAATCTCGAGGACGAGATTCTTGTAAGGGGGGCAGGTCTGTCACACCCTGATTTTCATGGCACAACACTTCAGATTATAAATCATGACAAAATGTGGTTTTACAAAAACTTTTGAGTGTTTTGGACTTTGCCTTTATTGGATTTTGTTTGTTGTTTGCAAGTGCTCTAAAAATCAAATAAATCCTCCAACTCTTATACTCCTTCTCCTTTATCCAAAACTTCTGCCCAATGATCATGCCAGGTGTATAGTACAGTATAGAATTTTCTTACAAACATATTTTGGCCAAAAAGAATTTTCTAAATTTAGTTTTCCAAAACCCCCTAAATTAAGGTTTGCACTACAAGTACTTGATTTGGGGTATGAAAAATATTTCAAAGAGTACATTTGAAACCTATTAGATATAGGACTCCCTTAAAACACAAAAATATAATTTTAAAAGTTATTCTGCTATTTTATTTAAAGGCTTTTTATTTAGGCCAGAAATGGTCTTTAATAGGTTAAAATTATTTAAAAGCTTAAAAAATATTTGAGAAAAATCAGGGAAACTCAGTGGACATATATTTTCCATATATAAGAGTTTCAGGACATGGTCATGTTCAAAATATTGGGAAAAACCTCCCAAAACCATTTCTGCCCATTTCAAGGATTTGAAATATTTACAAAGGAAATTTTCTCCAAAAATTCCTAGAAAGTTCTAGAATGTCACATATGACATGTTTGATGATCTTGCTAAGTATCATGTCATGGAGAATAGTATAACCCCATGAAATCCCCTCAAAACCATTTCTGTCCATTTTGAAGTTTGAGCAACTTTATATTGCCAAACATGTCCAAATGTTCTCAAACTTTGTGAACATGCTCAAATGGTCTAATTATTCATCTATACAAAGTGGCACAAGTTGGAGAACAAGTTAACTTGATCAAAGTGCCCCCAAACCCTTCCTGTCCAGAACCAAATTTGAACAACTCTACATTGGCAACTTTCTACTTTTGATCTCAACTTTTGTGGACATGTTGAGAACCTCAAATGATGACACTAAACTAAGTGATGCATCAATGAGAATAGAGTTGCATGACAAAATCTTGGAAAGTCCATTTCTGTTGATTTGTAGGGTTTACCAAAGTTGCATTGTCAACTTTCTTCAAATGAGCTCCAACTTGGTGATCAACCCCATTTATATATGCCACTTGATCCTATTAATCTTCATATCATTTGGAGTCCACTTGCTTGCTCAAACCACCGTCAAACACCTTCTGGCAGAAATTTAAAATGCATGTTTTGTCCATTTCCACTAATCTCCATGAGCTCAACTTGTTCCCATAGCCTGATCTGCTCCTCCTCTACCTCCTGCATGCTTGGCTGCCCAAGGAGCAATGGTTAAGGGGGGCAGAGACCCATTTTTCCTCTCTAGACAGCAACTTCCCCCTCCCTTTCTCATCTCTCTCTCACTCCTGGCAAGTTCCAGAGCATGCAATGCCTCCACCCCTCTTGTTTATTCCTCCTTCAGACGCCAGACACAAGTGGGCGCGCGAGTGCGTGCGGAAAAGCTGCGGATGCCGGCCAAACACGCGCTCTGGAGCACGTCATCGCGCTCCCGACCATTGACGCCGCGTCCCCCGACCACCTCGAGCCCCCCCTCGTGCCAGTCGAGTCCCTCGACGTTCGCAACACGACAGCCGTGTAGGCCCCCCCCTCTCCCTCTCTCTCTCACCCCCTGCTACTCGTGCCCTATGCCGCCCAGCTCAGCCAATGTATGGCCTCGCATGTGCAAGCACCAGATCCCTACCGCCCCCCCTCTCTCTTCCTGGCGACCTACTCCTCCCCCACGAGCGCCATACACAGCCCCTCTCCCTCCCTCCTGGCCTCCCGAGCCGTTGCTGCGGCCACCCATGTGTCGCGTCCATGGTAAGCCACTGGTTGGCTACATAAGGCCACCCCCGAGCCCTCTCTCTACTCCTGTGACGCCCAATATGCGATACTATCCTAAAGAGACTCGAAGGTCCCACCAAGGATAGAACCACATATTCAAACGCTATTGCAAGGTGGATATCATTACATAATAGATGGTGATGCATACAAGAGGCATACAATGCCACACGAATACAACATCATCTTTCATAAGAGCACCATCCGACTACAGATGAAACACAAACAGAAACACAAACGACATCCACCCTGCTAGCCCAGGCTGCCGACCTGGAACCTATCCCCTGATCGAAGAAGAAGCAGAAGAAGAACTCCAAGACAAGCAAACATCGCTCTCGCGTCATGATCATCGCATAACCTGTACCTGCAACTGTTGTTGTAGTAATCTGTGAGCCACGAGGACTCAGCAATCCCATTACCATGGGTATCAAGACTAGCAGAGCTTAATGGGAAAGGAAGGGGGTAAAGTGGTGAGGTTGCAGCAGCGACTAAGCATATATGCTGGCTAACATATGCAAATAAGAGCGAGAGGAGAGCAAGCGGAACGGTCGTGAAGCTAGCAATGATCAAGAAGTGATCCTGAACTCCTACTTACATCAATCATAACCCAAAACCGTGTTCACTTCCCGGACTCCGCCGAAAATAGACCATCACGGCTACACACGCGTTTGATGCGTTTTAATTCGGATCTGGTGTCAAGTTATCTACAACTGGACATTAACAAATTCCCATCTGCCCATAACTGCGGGCACGACTTTCGAAAGTTTATACCCTGTAGGGGTGTCCCAACTTAGCCCATGATAAGCTCTCGCGATCAATGAAGGATATACCTTCTCCCAGGAAGACCCGATCAGACTCGGAATCCCGGTTTACAAGACATTTCGACAATGGTAAAACAAGACCAGCAAAGCCACCCAATGTGCCGACAAATCCCGATAGGAGCTGCACATATCTCGTTCTCAGGGCACACCGGATAAGCGAAGCGTACAGGAACCGACGTAATCCAAGTTGCCAAGGAATGGTCCTGCACGGTGCTCTAGTTTGGACCAACACTCGGAGGAGCACTGGCCGGGGGGGGGGTAACATAAAGATGACCCTCGAGAGCGCGACTCCCAAGGGAAAAAGGGCTAGATGAGGCAAATGGTAAAACCAAGGTTGGGCCTTGCTAGAGGAGTTTTATTCAAAGCGAACTGTCAAGGGGGTCCCTTAAATCACCCAACCGCGTAAGGAACGCAAAATCCAGGAACATAATACCGGTATGACGGAAACTAGGGGTGGCAAGAGTGGAACAAAACACCAGGCATAAGGCCGAGCCTTCCACCCTTTACCAAGTATATAGATGCATTAATTAAATAAGAGATATATTGTTATATCCCAACATAATCCTGTCCACCAAGGAGCAATATTCAACTTCACCTGCAACTAACAATGCTATAGGAGGGGCTGAGCAAAGCGGTAAAATAGCCAAATAATGGTTTGCTAGGAAGGGTGTCAAAGGTTAGAGGTTCATGGCAATTTGGGGAGGCTTGAAGAACAGGTGATAGGAAATGCAGCATAGCGATAGAACAAAACAAATAGCATAGCAATGATAGTAATGAGATCCAAGGTGACGGTCATCTTGCCTGAAGTCCCGCTAGGAAGAAGAACGATTCCATGAAGAATATGAAGCCACGAACACGAACCAAGCATAGACGGACGAATCCTCACGATCACAACAAAACGGGAACTATCGAGAAGAAGCACACAACATGGTAAACACACCACACATGAACAAGACATGATGCACAACCAAGCATGATGCATGACAAGGCTACATGAAGCTACTCATGGCAAGAGATGATGCAAACAAGAGCAACACATCAAGGCAAGTTTAAATGAGGCCGGGAACAACATATAACAATTTCGGTAAGTCCTCGTATGCAAATTTAGAAATTGGTCCAGATCTGAATCAACCTTATGTTCAAGTTGTTAAACAGAAAGTTAATATGCACAAAGATGATCTACATGAGATCCTAGCCAAGTTACATATAAAGTTCAATTCATTCGGAGCTACGGCCTAGAAGATATGAGCAAAACAAGTCAAGCATGGCATTGATGCAAAATGCATACAAACATCAAGCAAACACCTCAAAACATGGATGCAACATGATAATATGAAACTACATGCAAAATCAAGCAAGTTTCATATATAGCACACTCAAAACGGAGCAACGGTTCAACACATACACGCTATACAAGTTTAAAGGACAAGTTGTCCAAAACAGCAACTAGGCATATTGCAAGCATCAAAACAATATGCTACAGCAGCTCAACATGACAAAAAAAGGCATGGGCATGATGTACAGGTAAAGCATAACAACACATGAACACTGAGCTATCTCTAGAAATCACTAGAACATGCTCAAACACACATGGCAAGATTGCAAATAATAACAGTTCGGACTTTGTAGAAAATAACATCAGGTTGCAATGTTTAGAGCTATCAAACAACATGTTACAGGAACTTAACATGGCAAACAAAGTCATGGCATGATACTACTAAATGCATAGAACAGAAGTCCTTTACTGACCATGAGCCAAAAAGGATCAGAACATATGATGGAACCCATGTAAACATGGCAAAAGATATGACAGATTCAAACATGGCAGGAACAACGATAAGTAGGCATGTTGGTGAGCTCGTACAACTCACCACAGAGGAATACATGGCATGTCAAGGCAACCAACAGTAAGATGGCATGTTTATGAAGCTAAGCATGGCAAGAGAAAGTTCATAGGGTGCGTGGAACACTAGCAACAATCATGGCAACAACTGAACTTAATGTTAACAGGCTGACAGCAACATTATTTAGCAACTTTGGAGCAAGATTACGGTAATATACAGCAAGATATAAATGCAACTAGGGGCATGGGTGGATAGAGCATGACATGTATATCAGAACATCCTTAGTGAACATCTCCAGATTATACATAGAATGACTTGTAGCAGCAGGTTTATACAGCATCACAAAATACAGATTCAGCCTAGCAAAACAGCAACATCATGTACAGTACTTCACGAGCTCGATTAACTCACCACAAGTCATTGCATGGCTAGATAAGCGTAGCATCAGCAAGAAGACATGTTTATGAAACTAACCAAGTCAAGAACAAGTTCATAGCATGCAAGGACCAACTACAACAACCTTGGCAAAATTGAATAACATGTAAACAATCTGCAAGGAAACATTTTATAGCAAAAGTAGAGCAATAAAATGACATGCTAGACCACTCTATAATTGCAAACAGGGGCATGAGTAGATAGAGAATAACCATATGTTCAAAACATCCTTACTGAAGTATCTCAAAATATGCTTGGATCTCTCTGTAGCATCAAGTTTACATGGCATAAAAATAACAGCAGAACAGGGACTGAAATCAGCAACATCACGAAGCCTAGTTTGCATGCTTGTTCTAGTCACCACATTTATCACAAAAATACATGGCATACACCACTATAAAGATGGCACGATGTAGCACAAAACACATGTAGACATCAACCTCATAGGATGCACACATCAAACATGGCAAAAATGACAAATGAACATGTTCTGTTAACAGACAGCATACAACATTATATAGCACTCTTGCAACGATGATTCGGGCATCAAGATGGACTCAAATGAACATGATGTAATGGAATGAAATGTAGAGCATCTCACAGCAAACATTTAGATATACCATACGCATGAAACGGAGCAGTATGCAGCAAGTTATGACATGTTGAACAGGGCATGAAAATATGCAAAAATTAGAGACTCGAAGGTCCCACCAAGGATAGAACCGCATATTGAAACGCTATTGCAAGGTGGATATCATTACATCAACATTACATAATAGATGGGGATACATACAAGAGGCATACAATGCCACACGAATACAACATCATCTTACATAAGAGCACCATCCGACTATAGATGAAACAAGAAAAGAAACACAAACGACATCCACCCTGCTAGCCCAGGCTGCCAACCTGGAACCTATCCCCTGATCGGAGAAGAAGCAGAAGAAGAACTCCAAGACAAGCAAACATCACTCTCGCGTCATGATCATCGCATAACCTGTACCTGCAACTGTTGTTGTAGTAATCTGTGAGCCACGAGGAATCAGCAATCCCATTACCATGGGTATCAAGACTAGCAGAGCTTAATGGGAAAGGAAGGGGGTAAAGTGGTGAGGTTGCAGCAGCGACTAAGCATATATGGTGGCTAACATACACAAATAAGAGCGAGAAGAGAGCAAGCAGAACGGTCGTAAAGCTAGCAATGATCAAGAAGTGATCCTGAACTCCTACTTACGTCAATCATAACCCAAAACCATGTTCACTTCTCGGACTCCGCCGAAAAGAGACCATCACGGCTACACACGCGGTTGATGCGTTTTAATTCAGATCTGGTGTCAAGTTATCTACAACCGGACATTAACAAATTCCCATCTGCCTAACCGCGGGCACGGCTTTCGAAAGTTTATACCCTGCAGGGGTGTCCCAACTTAGCCCATGATAAGCTCTCGCGATCAACGAATGATAGACCTTCTCCCAGGAAGACCCGATCAGACTCGGAATCCCGGTTTACAAGACATTGCCACAATGGTAAAACAAGACCAGCAAAGCCGCCCAATGTGCCGACAAATCCCGATAGGAGCTGCACATATCTCGTTCTCTGGGCACACCGGATAAGCGAAGCGTACAAGAAACGACGTAATCCAAGTTGCCAAGGAATGGTCCCGCACGGTGCTCTAGTTTGGACCAACACTCGGAGGAGCACTAGCCCGGGGGGGGGGGGTAAAATAAAGATGATCCTCGAGAGCGCGACTCCGAAGGGAAAACGGGCTAGGTGAGGCAAATGGTAAAACCAAGGTTGGTCCTTGCTGGAGGAGTTTTATTCAAAGCGAACTGTCAAGGGGGTCCCATAAACCACCCAACCGTGTAAGGAATGCAAAATCCGGGAACATAACACCAGTATGACGGAAACTAGGGGCTGCAAGAGTGGAAGAAAACACCAGGCATAAGGCCTAGCCTTCCACCCTTTACCAAGTATATAGATGCATTAGTTAAATAAGAGATATATTGTGATATCCCAACATAATCCTGTCCACCAAGGAGCAATCTTCAATTTCACCTGCAACTAACAATGCTATAAGAGGGGCTGAGCAAAGCGGCAACATAGCCAAACAATGGTTTGCTAGGAAGGGTGTCAAAGGTTAGAGGTTCATGGCAATTTGGGGAGGCTTGAAGAACAGGTGATAGGAAACACAGTATAGCGATTGGACGAAACAACTAGCATAGCAATGATAGTAATGAGATCCAAGGTGACGGTCATCTTGCCTGAAGTCCCGCTAGGAAGAAGAACGGGTCCATGAAGAATATGAAGCCATGAAGACGAACCAAGCATAGACGAACGAATCCTCACGATCGCAACGAAACGGGAACTATCGAGAAGAAGCAAACAACATGGTAAACACACCACACATGAACAAGACATGATGCACAACCAAGCATGATGCATGACAAGGCCACATGAAGCTACTCATGGCAAGAGATGATGCAAACAAGAGCAACACATCAAGGCAAGTTTAAATGAGGCCGGGAACAACATATAACAATTCCGGTAAGTCCTCATATGCAAATTTCGAAATTGGTCCAGATCTGAATAAACCTTATGTTCAAGTTGTTAAAAGGCAAGTTAAGATGCACAAAGATGATCTACACGAGATCCTAGTCAAGTTACATAAAAAGTTCAATTCATTCGGAGCAACGGCCTAGAAGATATGAGCAAAAAAAGTCAAGCATGGCATTGATGCAAAATTCATACAAACATCAAGCAAACACCTCAAAACATGGATGCAACATGATAATATGAAACCAGATGCAAAATCAAGCAAGTTTCATATATAGCACACTCAAAACGGAGCAACGGTTCAACACATACACGCTATACAAGTTTAAAGGACAAGCTGTCCAAAATAGCAACTAGGCATATTGCAAGCATCAAAACAATATGCTACATCAGCTCAACATGATAACAAAAGGCGTGGGCATGATGTACAGGTAAAGCATAACAAAACATGAACACTGAGCTATCTCTAGAAATCACTAGAACATGCTCAAACACACATGGCAAGATTGCAAATAATAACAGTTCAGACTTTGCAGAAAATAACATCAGGTTGCAATGCTTAGAGCTATCAAACAACATGTTATAGGAACTTAACATGGCAAACAAAGGCATTTCATGATACTACTAAATGCATAGAACAAAAGTACTTTACTGACCATGAGCCAAAAAGGATCAGAAGATATGATGGCACCCATGTAAACATGGCAAAAGATATGGCAGATTCGAACATGGCAGGAACAACGATAAGTAGGCATGTTGGTGAGCTCGTACAACTCACCACAGAGCAATACATGGCATGAAAAGGCAACCAACAGTAAGATGGCATGTTTATGAAGCTTAGCATGGCAAGAGCAAGTTCATAGGGTGCATGGAACACTAGCAAAAAATCATGGCAATAACTGAACTTAATGTTAACAGGCTGACAACAACATTACTTAGCAACTTTGGAGCAAGATTACAATAATCTACAACAAGCTATAAATGCAACCAGGGGCATGGGTGGATAGATCATGACATGTATATCAAAACATTCCTAGTGAACATCTCCAGATTATACATAGAATTACTTGTAGCAGCAGGTTTATATAGCATCACAAAATAACAGATTCAGCCTAGCAAAACAGCAACATCATGTACACTACTTCACGAGCTCGATTAACTCACCACAAGTCATTGCATGGCAATATAAACATAATATCATCAAGAAGACATGTTTATGAAACTAACCAAGGCAAGAACAAGTTCATAGCATGCAAGGACCAACTACAACAACCTTGGCAAAATTGAATAACATGTAAACAATCTGCCAGGAAACATTTTGTAGCAAAAGTAGAGCAAGAAAATGACATGCTAGACCACTCCATAATTGCAAACAGGGGAATGAGGTGATACAGAATAACCATATGTTTAAAACATCCTTACTGAAGTATCTCAAAATATGCTTGGATCTCTCTATAGCATCAAGTTTACATGGCACAAAAATAACAGCAGAACACGGACTGAAATCAGCAACATCATGAAGCCTAGTTTGCATTCTTGTTCTAGTCACCACATAGATCACAAAAATACATGGCATACAACATTTTAAAGATGGCACAATGTAGCACAAAACACATGTAGACATCAACCTCATAGGATTCACACATCAAACATGGAAAAAATGACAAATGAACATGTTCTGTTAACACACAGCAGACAACATTATATAGCACTCTTGCAACGATGATTCAGACATCAAGATGGACTCAAATGGACATGATGCAATGGAACGAAATGTAGAGAATCTCACAGCGAACATTTTGATACATCATACGCACGAAACAGAGCAGTATGCAGCACGTTATGACATGTTGAACAGGGCATGAAAGTATGCAAAAATTAGAGACAGTCAAATATCGGGGTCAACCTCGTGGATCCAGATCAGGCGCGGATCGAGGCGGGGCCGGGCTCGCTGGAGCAGGGCGCCGGACTTGGGGAGGAAGACGGAGCAGAGTGCTCGCTGGAGTGGGGGGGGGGCTGGATCCGGGCGGCGGCGATGAGGAGACAGCGCAGGTCGCGGAGGAGCGCGCGGGCTCCATGGAGGCGGCGGGCCGGTGTCAGAGATGACCGGCGGCGGGGCCGGGCGCAGGGCGCGGCGACGCCGGGTGGCCGGAGGGCGGCGGAGGTCGGGAGGAGCTGGGCGGCGAGGGGGCCACGGAGGCAGCGGCGCGGCCGGACTCGGGGGCTGACCGGAGGGGCGCGGCGGCGGGGAGCCGGGCCGCGGGGCGGCCGGCGGCGACGAACGCGGAGCAGGGCCGAGCTCGGGCGGTGGTGCGGGCGCGCGGGCCGCACGGGCCAGCTGCGGGCCGGGCGGGCCGGACGGCAGAGGCGGCGGGGAGTGCCACATGGCGCTCCTTGGTTGGGCGAGGGGGCGGCGGCAGACGTGTTCGGCGCCGGGCGGGCGCGTCCGGCGGCGGAGAGTGAAAAAGCTAGGGTTTCGGGGAAGAATTCATCCGTGAATTTCGGGGGGAGGGGCATATTTATAGATTCTAGGAGCTAGGAGAGTCCAAATGAGGAGCGCTTTTCGCCCACACGATCGCGATCGAACGACCGAGAGCATGGAGGAGGTTAGGATGGGTTTTGGGCCAGTTTGGAAGGGTGTTGGGCTGCAAGACAAAAGAGGCTTTTACGGTTACCCGGTTAACCGTTGGAGTATCAAACGGACTCCAAATGGCACGAAACTTGACAGGCGGTCTACCGGTGCTATACCAAGGCCGCTTGGCAAACCTCGGGCCATTCTAAGAAAGTTTAACATCCGCACATGAAAACAAGGTCTGAGAGGGGCGACGGGCGCGCGCGAGAGGTCCTGACTCCGAACAGACAACGGAGAGAACCGGGAGAACCCGAACGGATGCAAGTTTTGAAAAACATGCAGATGAAATGCACATGATGACATGGCAAAATGCAACACGCAAGCAAATGACATGGCAACTACGGCGAATAACTAGCAGACACGTGGCGCATCAAATCCGGGGCGTTACAACACTCCTCCACTAACAAGAGATCTCTGCCCGAGATCTTAGGACCAAGACGGAAGGGAAAAGGGATGAGGTGAAACAAGAACGGAAGAGAAGAAGCAAAGAATCGAGACCATTCGAGAAGAAGAGAGGAACGACGAGAATGACGAGAATCAAAAGCTCACGGAATCAGATAGACTAAGAAACCACTCCAGTTAGAACGAGATAAAAAATGAATAAGACTGAAAGAATTTAGGCAGCACTCGGACTAAAAATGGAAGGAATAGAACATGAACTTAAGAAGATGGAATGGTACTTGACGAGGTGAACAACACCATGCCTCTGGAAGAATTGAAAGAATTGAATAAAAAGAACTTAGAAGGAAGGGCTGAACGGAGTTGTTGAGAGAATCAACAACTAAAAGGCTAAGCTTGTTGTGGTATTATAGGTAACAACTCAAGATCATAAGGTTATAACCGGCCACAAACGGAAAAGATTGGACATCTGAGAAGAACGAAGAAATGCAAAACTCCACTTCCAAAGAAAACGGAGAATTAATTACACTTTGAGATGCAAGAAGGAAGATACTAGAACTCCTTGAACAAGAATCTTGATGAACACTTGAAGAATGAATTAAATCATGAAGAGGCACCATGAAGAACTCTGGTGACAAAAAGAAGATGAGATAGAAAGAAGGAAGAAAGAATAAGATTAAATCTTGCAGTGACTTAGATGGAGGTTCCGACGAACTGGCCGAGGAAGATTCGAACTCCGGAAAAGAAAAGATGAAAAACACTTGGAACTAGAATTTATTCACCAAGAACAAACTCCGAAGAAAAGGATTAATCGCTTTGAGTAAATAAGAATAAGATTTATTGTATGCTTATCCTTCATCAAATTAAATTGATGACAAGCAATGGATTTTGCATACTACTTATTCTTCTTGAAAAGGATTGAGAAGTGACATATCGCAAACTTGAGAAGGTCTTCATGAGCCACCGGTAGGATTCGAAAGAACGAATGGATTAAAATGATGACAAAGGAAAAATAATCTGAATTAACCACCGTAAGAAATGACAATGAAGAAAGAAAAAGAGAAAGAACCGCCAAGAAGAATTTAGAAGAACCAATATGCTTGAGGGGATTTAGATGCGAAAGAACGAAGAGATAATGAGCTGATTAAAGAACACTTGAACGAAGCACCGTGATAAATAGAGAATGATAACTGGAATGATGGCCTCCGATGAAAAGAAATGGAAAAACAACTCCTGACATACTCCGGTAGAATGAAAACCAAAAAGGTTGAGACAACAATGAAATGATTTGAAATCGATCTTGAAAGGCATGTGACTGATGGAATCCATTCTTACGTCACACTTGAAAAGAATTTAAGAATAACTCCGGGAAATTTGAAGAGTCAGGTAAGATCCTGGAAAAAGACCTATGGGTTAGGGCCCACTAAAGACCGTTGAAAAGGATTGTTGAAAAGATAGATGATGCACCGAAACAATTGAAATATTTGAATGAGGTGACAACCTCGAATTAATTGGAACACAGACGAATCTCCTGAGATGTCTTACGAACTCCGGGATGATTGAATGGCGAGATGCAAACGAGCAAGGAAAACACTTGAGCCGAGGGAAAGAATATGATCTACCGAAAACTTGAATTGAATCCACCGGAGAAGAAAAAGAGATGAAGAATGTTAAACGAGACGAGAATTCACCGGTTGAATTAATTTACGAAAGACTGAAGAGGTTCCGCACGAATGAGATAGATGGTCGAGAGAGAGTCAGACTCCGGGAAGAAAAAGGGTTGGAGGGCGGGAAAAACAAAGGCAACTTGGAAGGGGAAATCGACGAATATCTTGAAGAGAAAAAACCGGTTGGAATCATTGAGGAAATAAAGCAAAGACTTTGCACGAGTAGGATGGATACTCGATTACGGACTCCGACTCCGAGAAGAAAAAGGGGTGAGCGGGTGGGAATAGAAAACAACTGAGGATTGAACTTGCAAAGATGAAGAGAGTCGAGTCGACTTGACGAGAAATGCCCCAGATGAAAAGAGCTGAGAACCAACTACCGGAAAACCAACTGCGTGATCCTAAAGAAAAATTTGAAGGGGAAGAGGAGTAATTCAAAACACCTACGTCAAGATTCCTCACCAGAGCGACGAAGGGGGCTGAGGAGTAAAAAGAATTCCTACTCTTCGATATAACTAGACTCCGAAAAATAGTTTTCTTCTAGGCTCAACAACGGCCAAACTACATGATCAATCAAGGGGGCTCCTAGGGTCGATCGAGGCTCCGAAAAATACCAACTTGTCACGCCCAATATGCGACACTATCCTAAAGAGACTCGAAGGTCCCACCAAGGATAGAACCGCATATTGAAACGCTATTGCAAGGTGGAGATCATTACATCAACATTACATAATAGATGGGGATACATACAAGAGGCATATAATGCCACACGAATACAACATCATCTTACATAAGAGCACCATCCGACTACAGATGAAACACAAATAGAAACACAAACGACATCCACCCTGCTAGCCCAGGCTGCCGACCTAGAACCTATCCCCTGAATGATGAAGAAGCAAAAGAAGAACTCCAATATAAGCAAACATCGCTCTCGCGTCATGATCATCGCATAACATGTACCTGCAAATGTTGTTGTAGTAATCTGTGAGCCACGAGGACTCAGCAATCCCATTACCATGGGTATCAAGACTAGCAGAGCTTAATGGAAAAGGAAGGGGGTAAAGTGGTGAGGTTGCAGCAGCGACTAAGCATATATGTTCACCAGGAAACATTTTATAGCAGAAGTAGAGCAATAAAATTTAATGCTAGACCACTCCATAATTGCAAACAGGGGCATGAGTGGATAGAGAATAACCATATGTACAAAACATCCTTACTGATGTATCTCCAAATATGCTTGGATCTCTCAGTAGCATCAAGTTTACATGGCATAAAAATAACAGCAGAACAGGGACTGAAATCAGCAACATCACGAAGCCTAGTTTGCATGATTGTTCTAGTCACCACATTGATCACAAAAATACATGGCATACACCACTGTAAAGATGGCACGATATAGCACAAAACACATGTAGACATCAACCTCGATGCACACATCAAACATGGCAAAAATGACAAATCAATATGTTCTGTTAACAGACAGCATATAACATTATATAGCACTCTTGCAACGATGATTCAGGAATTAAGATGGACTCAAATGAACATGATGTAATGGAATGAAATGTAGAGGATCTCACAGCGAACATTTTGATATACCATACGCACGAAATGGAGCAGTATGCAGCAAGTTATGACATGTTGAATAGGGCATGAAAATATGCAAAAATCAGAGGCTTGGTCAAATATCAGGGTCAACCTCGTGGATCCAGATCCGGGCGCGGATCGAGGCGGGGCCGGGCTCGCCGGAGCAGGGCGCCGGAGTTGGGGAGGAAGACGGAGCAGAGGGCTCGCCGGAGTGGGGGGAGGCCAGATCCGGGCGACGGCGATGAGGAGACGGCGCGGGGCGCGGAGGAGCGCGCGGGCTCCATGGAGGCGGCGGGCCGGTGCCGGAGATGGCCGGCGGCGGGGCCGGGCGCAGGGCGCGTGCGCGGCGACGCCAGATGGCCGGAGGGCGGCGGAGGTCGGGAGGGCGCAGCCAAACTCGGAGGCCGGCCGGAGGGGCGCGGCGGCGGGGAGCCGGGCCGCGGGGCGGCCGGCGGCGGCGAACACGAAGCGGGGCCGCGCTCGGCCGGCGGCGCGGGCGGGCGGGCCACGCGGGCCAGCTGCGGGCCGCGCGGGCCGGACGGTGGAGGCGGTGGGGAGTGCCACATGGCGCTCCCTGGTTGGGCGAGGGGGCGGCAGCGGACATGTCCGGCGCTGGGCGGACGCGTCCGGCGGCGGAGAGGGAAAAAGCTAGGGTTTCGGGGGGAGAATTCATCCGTGAATTTCGGGTGGAGGGGCATATTTATAGATTCTAGGAGCTAGGAGAGTCCAAATGAGGAGCGGTTTTCGCCCAGACGATCGTAATCAGACGACCGAGAGCATGGAGGGCGTTAGGATCGGTTTTGGGCCAGTTTGGAAGGGTGTTGGGCCGCAAGACAAAAGAGGCTTTTACGATTACCCGGTTAACCGTTGGAGTATCAAACGGACTCCAAATGGCACGAAACTTGACAGGCGGTCTACCGGTGCTATACCAAGGCCGCCTGGCAATACTCGGGCCATTCCAAAAAAGTTTAACACCCGCACATGAAAACAAGGTCTGAGAGGGGCGACGGGCGTGCGCGAGAGGTCCGGACTCCGAACGGACAACGGAGAGAACCGGGAGAACCCGAACGGATGCAAGTTTTGAAAAACATGCAGATGAAATGCAGATGATGACATGGCAAAATGCAACACGCAAGCAAATGACATGGCAAATATGGCGAATAACTGGCAGACACCTGGCGAATCGAATCTGGGGTGTTACAACTCCTTTGGCTCTCTCTCTCCCTCCGGTGCACCCCCTGGACCAACCCACACCTCTCCCTATGTCCTCCATCCACTACAATGGCCGGAGCGCCACCGTCAGGATCCGCCTAAATTCGGGCTATCCCGAGCCTCTCTTCCCTGCCTAGCCACTCGAGTACCCTCATACCACCACCTCGAGGCCCTCCATTGCCGTCGTTCATCCCTAGGAACGCCACGCACTCGTGGCCGAAGATGGCCGACGGCCTCCTCTGCGGTTGTCCAAGCCATCGCCGCTACAGCCCTCGTCGGCGTGGGAAAAGCACCCAGGTGGATGCGGCACGGCCTCCTGAGCTCATCCATAGCCAGAGCATCGCCGGAGGTGCCCCGTAGCGCCGGTAGTCGTCGTCAGGGCTCTCTGCTCCCTCGGCCAGGTGAACACATGGGAGGAAGAGGAATACGATGACCCTGCAAGCGGGCCCTGCTCGTTAGTGGCCCAGCCACCGGGCCACGCTGGCAAGTGGAGGCGGGTTGCGTCTGGGCGCCTTCGACGTCGCCCCGTCGCCCGCGTGGCCGAGCCGCTGGGCCGGCCCAGTGTGCTGCTGTGCTAAACTGCGCCCTGTGCACAGTTTAGGTATAACCCAAATATTCTCCTTTTTCTTTTCCAGTGAACTTCAAAAATCCATAAACTATTCAAATAGTGTCCAAATTCGATGAATCAAATTTCTACTGACTCCATAAATCATGTTCTATTTAATGGGCCATAGTGGGCATTTTTATTGTTCTTGGTTTTCACTGGACCCTTTAAAAAGGTCATTTATCCACATAAGCCCACTTCAAAAATCCATAGAATATTCATTTCAACTCCAAATCTAGTGAAACTAATTTCTAAATATTTATAAAATCATGCCCAATTTAATGGTACTTTTACTCATTTTTATAAAAAGGCATTCTGTAGACAACTTGCAGATCCAATACATCCCTTATATCCTTCATATTGAAATGTTCAGAAATATCACTAATCCAATCTAATGAAACCACTCTGGTTATTTTTCATATAACCAGGGATGTCCTAGAAAAGTATACTTCATATTTTTAGAGCACTTTTATTTTTTTCCCTGTTGTGTTGCTTATTGTGATGGTTTCCGACGTTAGTTGATGAAGTAGACGGAGTATTCGGAGAAGGATCAGAAGATTTCAAGACTCTGAGGAACCAAGCAAGCAGCCCTTTGACCATGATGAACCCTTTTTATCATAGTAGCATTTCTTTCCGTGATTGTTGAATGCATGAAATCTTGAATGGCAACCTTGCTAGGTTTGCCTTCGTTGCAGGCCCCATTGATACTTGCATTGTTCATGACTCTATCCTTATTTAGAGTTGTGCTGGTGGGTTGTAGAAGTATGTTATAGCTGTTAGCTGAGAAAAATGGGTCAGAGTTATGCATGGAAAGAAACAAGTGTGGTTTGACATACTTGCAAATAGCCCAGTGGGTGCCACTAATGCCTATGGGAGATGATGATGAACTAGATCACTATTTGGTGGAGAGGTAGTGTACCGAGGCTTGATGAAAGTGTTGTTTACAAAGACAGATTAGATTTAAGATTTGTCGAGCGTCCCAACCAAACATGGGCAACCACTCTACCCCTTATGGGACGGGGCATTATTGATTACCTAGCCTGATACTAGCATGGGGCCCGCATTACTAGTGACGGGGGTGACATGAGGTCACTATCGGGATGGGGTTGTGCTTGGATAGGCGGCCACGACTGTTTTCACAAGGCACCGGACACACCGTTGGTCCCTGCGTGTATGTGTGATAATGAAACGGTAGAGTCCCAAGATCTTGATGCTTATACATGAAGCTCGTGTACCAATGAGTGGACCCTATGTTAGTGTCACCTAGGGAAAGATAGTGATCGGGTGCTTCCCCCGAGTACTTGAGGTACTGCGGGATCGTGGATGACACGAAAGCTTCCTGGATCTTGTGGGTAAAGAGTGCAACCTATGTAGAGTGTCAAACTATTCGAATAGCCGTGTCCACGGTCAAGGACAGTTGGGTGCTGCTGCTTAGACTACATCCATATGTTTTTGACAAACAACATAGATTGGTAATATT
The DNA here is from genome assembly GCF_018294505.1 of Triticum aestivum. Lineage (NCBI taxonomy): Eukaryota > Viridiplantae > Streptophyta > Magnoliopsida > Poales > Poaceae > Triticum > Triticum aestivum. Next base: position 243,158,866 of record NC_057804.1, read on the forward strand.
GTTGATATGATTCATGAGGAAGTCACGATGAGTTGAGTATGAGTTGTTCATAACTCTTTCTCGAGGTTGAAGTTTGTAACCTCCTGATACTTGTTGCAAATGCATTCATGTCCTTGGTAAATGTTGATCATACTTGCATGAGAAAAACTAGATTTCCGCAAAAATGCCAATTAAGCAGTAGAGCTTTGCATAATTATTTTGTTATCACTCTTGGGTTGCTTGCGAGTACATTCAAAGTACTCATTGGCTTGCCACTGGTTATTTTATTGGCCAGACATGAGAGAACAGGATATAATGAAGAAGTACCTTGGTGACGAACATGCGAGCTAGGACGCTTCCCAGTCAGAACGCCTGTAGGGTTAAGGCAGATGGCATGGGTCCGAGTTGTTATTGAAGATTTCCGCTGCAATGATACACTCAAGACTTGACCATAATGGTCCTACTTGTGTAAAACGGTATGTACGGATGTAAGACTCTTGTTATTCAGCTTCTGTGTGTTCAGTGAGCATTGATCTCTGGGATAACTGTACACATGCATTCGGTGATCTCGACTTATGAGTCGGGGTCCCCACACACGCCTTCGCTCCTGTGCCTGTGGCAGGTAGTGCTTCTGATCCTGCAGCATCGGGTGGCGCCACCACAGGGGTGGAGTCCCTGGCGGGCGACAGTGATGTCCAAGGGTGACGGCTTCTTTCCTGCTTAGTTCCTGCAATGTCCACCATGCCTCGTGGAGGCATTTAAACTTGCGTGTGGTATTGTGAAGACAATTATGGTTTGTATTATTGGCTTCGAGATTTTGCCGTTTTCTTCCTATTTGCTTTACGTTCTACGTCGGCAGAGCCCGGCCCCGCGCATACCTCAACCGCCGTTAGCCCCGACCGAATCACCAGGATGGGACCAAGGAGTGAGGGGCTACCTGACCACTTAGGCTCCTGAGTCGCTATGCTTAGGAGTCCCCCTCGACGCGCAAAAAGCTTATAGGAAGGAAACGTAGGAGTAGATCTAGCGTCCTACGTCGGCAGAGCCCGGCCCTATGCATACCTCAACCGCCGTTGGCCCCGACCGAATCACCAGTATGGGACCAAGGAGTGAGGGGCTACGTGACCAGTTAGGATCCTGAATCGCGATGCTCAAGAGTCCCCCTTGACGTTCAAACGACCTTCATACCTTGGCTCCACTTGGGGAGGGGCGCGCGACAACCAGGTCCGGAGGACCTGGCTAGGTGGCGTACGCTCGGGCATGACCCGGGCACAACCCCCGTGTCCAGCCCCCTCGCACGACACTCCCGAGGGGAGGTGTTGCGATGAGGCCAGACACTGAGCTCTGGGCTCCCTGAGGTTGATACAGCCGTGGGGCCGCCCTCAGTTGTTTATCACCAGCATGGAGCATAGCGCTTCCATATGTGTACGGGCATAGCCGCTCCTCGGGAGTGTCATCAGCCAGCGCGGAGCATGGTGCTTCCACTGGTATGTGGGAGGGGGGCTCCCTCTGTGGAGAGACTCCGGGGCGTGTACAGCCCCGCCCTAACATGTGGCTTGCATGGCAGGGCTAGAGGAGGTGTACCTGGGCACTCGTGAGCCAGCGCGGGACTCATAAGGCCCTACCTCAAGGCGGGTTGCGCCTGGTCTTGGATCTTTGACAGCTGTGTGTTCCTGCGAGACGGTTAGGTACAAATGCTCTGCGTCCTCAGGTCCTGGCCCAAGAGCAAGCTCAGCCGCTGCTGGTATGCCAGGCCGTGATGCCATGGTCAAGCCCAGGGGGTGAGGACTAGAGATCCATTAAGAGCTCGTGAGTCGTGATGCTCAGGAACCCCCTTTTAACACGCAAGTGAATTGCATGAGAGAGGGGCGGATCCGTGGTAGGTCGCAGGTGATAATCATAGGCAGATTAGGCACGAAAGGCAAATCAGCTTAGGAAAATGCAGAATGGATACATGCCACTGGGTCAGACCCAAGCGGCTTGGGGATGATGCAGGACGAGGGGCGCCCCCAGCAAGGTAAGCTAAAAACATAAAAGAGATACATGCCACAGGGACGGACCCACGCGGCCTTGGAAAAATGTAGCCCTGAGTGTGTTCCCAGCTGAAATAAACTTGGGGGATGTCACCTGGTTCTGTTGTAGAGGGGTGTTGGAATAGCTGAGGATGCACGGTGAAGGGGCCGACCGTCACGAGCCACCAGGGCCCTGAGCCTCAGGAGGCCCTGGGGGTCAAGGTGGTTCCTTGAGGACCGTCTCCATCTCTGCTAGGACCGCGTGGTGCCTGGCTTCCTGAGCTGCCAGGATGCTCCGTAGGTGACGCTGGTAGGTGGCAGCCGCGTTCGGCAGGCCGAAAGGCATGCGAACATAGCTGTGCAGCGGACCCTCACAGCGTCCCACGTGCGAAGGCCAGGAGTGCTCCTGAGATGTGGCTCGGTTGAGCCCTGGGATGTCGACGCAGATGCGCAGCCCACCATCCTCGCCTGGATGAGGAGCCGCGCTGGGCAAGCGGTGGTCGCCGCGCATGGCCCTTGCTTCCTGAAGCTCCTGAATGGTCTTGGCAATGAACTCCTGAACATTGGGCTTTCCACGCCCTGTGCCTTTCTAAGGGAAACGTGTCGCGAAGCATGCCTCCAAGTGGTGCCCGAGCTCCTCCCTCATGATGTTGGCGAGGTCTGAGGCCCTCTAGAAGAGAGCCCCCGAGCTCTGCCCGAGGAGGGCGCCGGGCGCACCTTCCTATGCGATGAAAGGAGTCACCCCATGCACAGGCGCTGATCCCTGACGCGACACCACCCGAGATGCCGACCTCCTGAGGCCTTTTGCAGAGAGGTTGCTTCTTCTTCTTGGGGATGGCCTCAGGATGGTTCTCGCCCTTGCTATCCGGGTCCTCGATTGCTGCAGCTTGGCAGGCTTGCTCGAGGGAGCACACCCGCATCTCTCTCTTCGCGGGGGACCGTGATAATTCCGCCGCTTTCTGTCATCCTGAGGACGTTGTAGCCGTGGTGGGTCACCGCCATGAACTTGGCCAGGGCTGGATACCCGAGGATGGCATTGTAAGGCAGGTGGATGTGGGTGACGTCGAAGTCGATGAGCTCGGTGCGGTAGTTGTCGCACTGTCCAAAGGTGACAGGGAGGCGGACCCGCCCTATCGGGGTGGTGGAATCGTCGGTAACTCCTGAGAAAGGCTTGGTAGGCTGAAGTTGATCATATGGCACTTGAAGGTTGTCGAACATCTCAACAGACAAGACGTTAAGCCCTGCGCCACCATCGATGAGGGTCTTGGTGACTAGGACATTGCTGATGACGGGTGAGCAGAGCATCGGGAGAACACCAGCAGTAGCCGCGCACTTGAGTTGATCTGCCGAGCTGAAGGTGATGGCACACTTGGACCACCTGAGTGGTCGCGTGGCCTCGATCCTGGGGAGGGTTGCATTCACCTCGCGAGCAAACTGCTTGAAGATACGCTGGGAGGCTGGGGCCTGAGCTCCGCCCAAGATGCAAGCGATAGCACGTGGCTCCTGGAAGCCCCCAGCCCCCTCATCCTGATGATGGTCGCCATTCCTTCTTGGCGGTGGCGGCAGCAGAGGAAGGCCCGCGTTACCTGCGGGTGGTCCTCGTGAGGCAGATCCCTCCAGGCGCCCTCGCGAGGCTGGTTCTGCCAGCAATCCTCACAAGGTCGGTTGTGCCACTCCTGGCGAGGGCCACGGTCGTCCCATCATCCTCTGCCATGTCTTCCTCCTCGGCCGTAGTGCCGGTCGTTGCACTCGGGGCATTGACTGAAGCGTCCTTCCCGAACGGCCCTGAGCTCCTGGCAATCGTTGGTGTTGTGGGTGGGGAGGTTGTGGTAAGCGCAGAACGGTCGGCTGCACTTCGTGTCTGGTTCTGCTGCAAGCACGGCTACTCCCTTGTGCTTCACGTCCCTGGCCTTGGTCTTCTTTTCTTCTGGGTCGGCAGCAGGGAGCTCGAGGAGGGAGAGGCGTCCTTCTTTAGCTCTTGCGCACTTGGTCACCAGGTTGAACAACTCCAGGGATGTGCACAACTCCTCGTGGATGGCGAGCTCCTCCTTCATCTTGATGTCACGGATGCCATCAGAGAATGCTGAGATGATGGCCTCGTCCGTCACCTTGGGGTCTTGAGGCGGACGCTGTTGAAGCGCTGGATGTATTTTTGCAGGGTCTCCCCAGGCTGTTGCTTGATGCGTCACAGGTCACCCGTGGCCGGGGGGTGGCCGCGAGTGCCATGGAAGTTGGCGATGAAGCAGCTGTGCATCTCGTCCCAAGTAGAGATCGAGCCGGGAGGCAGGTTAGGGAGCCACAAGCGGGCACCATCCTTGAGCACCATGGGAAACCAGTCCGCCATGACCTTCTCATCTCTGTTGGCCACATCAATGCTTAGCTCGTAGAGCTGCAGGAACTCCCCGGGTTGGGGGTATCGTCATAGCGAGGAGGCATGTCCGGCTTGAACTTGCCCGGCCAAGCGATGCTACGCAGCTCGGGGGTGAAGGCTCGGCAACCTGCTGTGGTCACCAGGGCCCTTTGCTGACGTGGAGCTTGCTCTTGATGGTATCCGCGCTCTGCTGCCATGGGTAGCACGCGGTCTTGTCACGCTGGTGCAGGGAGCACGGGGGAGCCTTCTTGAGGCTGAGGGACTTCCTGACAGCTGCCTTCTTCTCACGCGGGCGCCGGACGCGGTGGGTCACATCCCGGAGCCGCGCGCCTTGGTGCCAGGGCGCCGTCTTGGGGCAGAGGCGGTGGAGGTGCTCCATGAGCCACGTCGCCCATACCCGGCGGTGGGCGAGGCCGCGAGAGGGATGGCGCGGGAGAGCCCTTGCGGCGCTGATGAGCTCGGTGATGCGAGCGAGCCATTCTTCGTAGAGGTCGTCGACGGGGCGGTAATGCAAGAGCTCACGTGCCATGAGCAGTGCGGCCTGCGCGTCCATGGGGGCGCGACGAGGGTGGGACGATGAGCCAGATGGAGTAAGCAACAGAGTGGCAGTGCGGCCGTCCCGCCGCACTAGGGGGTGCAGCGAGGATGCTTGCTGCTCGTTCCCCGCTGGGCCGATGGTGGCGTTGGCTGCAGGCGACAGAGAATGACGGGGAGGCCCGCCGACAGGAGCCGTCTGGGCGACGCAAGCGGCGAGAGGAGCCCGGCGCTCGGCGCGGGCTCGGCGGGCATCAGACATGGATGCGACGAAGCGATGGGACGCAGATCAGTGGAAGGAAGACTTCGGCGCACCCCTACCTAGCGCGCCAAATGTTGGATAGCAGGTTCCGGCAAAACCCTTGAGGTTCAAACACTGGGGTGCGCATGAGGTTTTCCCCCTACAGAATCTCGCTCTCAACCTCAGCGCGATTCCTAAGCTTAGCTCGATGAGCTCACAACGCAAGAGACACAAGATTTATACAGGTTCAGGCCATCGTTGTGGTGTAGTACCCTACTCCTGTGTGGTGTTGGTGGTTTGCCTCTTGGGCTGATGATGAACAGTAAAAGAGAAGAACAGCCTCCTGAGGAGAGGTGTTCTTGAGCTGGCGTGGTATGTAGATGAACTCAATCCCCCCTTTCTACTGTGGTGGCTATCCCTATTTATAGAGGCTCTGGTCCTCTCCCCAAATATTGAGCGGGAAGGGATCCAACAACGGCCAATTTGAAAGGGGACAGCTAGTACAAGATATCCTGACTAAAGGTGGTCTTCGTCTATCAAAGGCGTTGGTGATGACGCCGTCTTGGGCTCCACGATGACCTCCGTCCTGCCGTCCTACTGGTCTTGGTCTCGTTGCACCGATATGGAAACCTTTGCCTGATGCCCCGGTACTCTGCGCCTTCACTTTCCCCCTTAGCACCAAAGAGGAAATGAGGACACTGCGCTTGCTGGCGTCTGCCTGGCTCCCGCCTGGCCTTGGTCGTCATGGCTTGCATCACGAGAACCTCGCGAGGTACCCCTTGCCTTGATCTCTCCGCCTCCCTCGCGAGCCTGCCTGGTGAGGCCGCTCCCGAGGAGGCCTTGTGTCGTCCGCCCCGCGAGGCTTGGCCTCTCGCGAGGGTCTTGAATGTTGGTTGATGAAGACGGGCCATACTGGGCCACTAGTGGAGCCACGCCGCGGGCCGCAGGCAGGCAAGTCTGGGGACCCCCGTTCCCAGAAGATCGAGGGACAAGGTATGTGTGTGATAGAAAGATTCCCCAAGAGAAATCGAGATAGACCAAGTGAGGAAAAGAGACAATACGTATGTTTGTGATGGAGACTAAGAATTAGTCATATACATAGGGGGTATTACGTGTGCCTACAATGGAGTGAGAGACAATCATACTTAGCTAGGCGTGGGATTGTGTGTGTGTTCATGTGAGATGGAGAGGGAACTAGGGACAGAGAGAGAGAGAGATTTAGATGAGTCTATCAAGTGCGAGTGAGATATGGATGTATATGTGTGACCCAGGTAGATGGAGAGTTTGAGAGAGAGATAGAAGAGCTCCGAGACGGCAGAGTGGTGCGTGAGAGAGTTAAGGCAACAAGCTAGGGTATTGGTGTGCGTACGATGAGTGCACCCTAGATATTTAGCTTGGATTAGAGAGTCATACATTGTGTGCCAGAGAGACCTATACATGGAGTGCGCATGTGAACTAGAAAGCCCCCCCCCCCCGCATACACACACACACAGATGGAGAGGGACCGACAAGGTTTGTGTTTGAATGCGTGCGATATAATTCAAGATTGTCGGCGAGAGAGGTAACAGGAGTTCGAGAGAGGGGGAGGTCACGTTTATGCATCAAAGATCGATATGAACCATGTTTCAATATAAATTTGCATTCAAATATTTGAATTGGCAAACATGTTGTCTGCAATCCCACATGAATAGAGATATGCATATCAAACAAGTTCATTACTTTGACTTTCAACATGTTCATGGAGTACTACGATACAACATGCTACTCAATTGAGGTGTTCAGATTTAGTTCAATATTTTGACCTGGTGAATGATCTATTTCATTGAATCGAGATATTTCATTTTGGGTCTGATCCACTTTTTCGGTGGGTCAACTATTTATCATATAGTAAATCGTTAGCAATGAGCATGTAAAAACACATTAGTCCCGAGCATCATTTCACCATCTAAAAAATAAGTGGCAAGCTAATATTTCAGAATTTGATTCGAATCGACTTTTTTTTGAAATGGAACACTCCGATTCCATACTTAAACTGGCTCAGCCAAATTGCTAGTCATTTGAATCGACTTGGTAAGGTAGACGTGGATGCTCGTTCTCCAAAAATTTCAACGAACCGCTAAACACCCTCTGCTCGGTGGAATTCGCCCAAGCAAATAAATGGGAGACGTGAAATTATCGGCCTATGTGGGACATGTATCAATTAGCCTGTTGTACATCGAGGATAGGTTCATAACTTCATCCAAATGCGCCTTCTCCTTGGCCGCAACGATAGGTGCCGAAAAAATCATAAACCATGGGCGTCAAAACACCCTCTCCTCGACCGAAATCGCTCGTGCCGACTATTTCAAAACACACCCTCCCACGCCCACTATTTCAAAGCATTACCTCCTCGCCCAAAATTGCTCTCGCCCACTATTTGGGAGAAGCAAAGTTACTCTACTATCCCCGACCATCAAGACACATAACCAAGCCTAGAAGCCTAAAGGCAGGGGTAGAACTGTAACTCCCCTCCCCCCCCCCACACACACACATTTCAGACAAATGCGTCCGTAAGACATGGTCCCCCCTCCGAATTCCCCATTCATATATCATGGGCGCCAAATCACCTTCTTCCCCATGGCTCCCTTCTTCCCCATTCATATATCATGGGCCATGTGCCTCTTATTCTCTGTGTACCTGAGTTGGCTCGACGACGACCGCGTGAACCGTACCAGAGCCAATTCACCCGCGCTGTTGTGCATGGCGCCAGAGCGGCTCCATCTTCGAATGCGTCCAGGGCCTCAGCGCTGCTTGCCCATAGCCGTCGACCATCGCGACATATCTACTTTCCTGTCGCCGGGAGCCACCGCAACCGCGCCGGTCTCATCAACTTGGCAGCAGGAGCTTCCTACTTCACCGGGCCGCAAGATACGTCGTACACTCATCTTAAATCACTTTATTTAGGCTTTAGTCGTCTAAATTTTTATTCCGGGCCAATCTATTCCCAATGGGAAGCGCCCCCCCTTGAGGCGGTGGAGCTCCTAGGCTTTCCGTTGGCTGGCGTCTATCATAAGGGTGCAGGGGCGCAAGTTCACCGCAGAAGCAACGCTTAGGTGGCTTTCTTAGAGTTGCATGGGTTGAAGGTACTGTCGCCACCGAATCTGGATGACGACGTGTCTCTGTGGATTGGCCGGGGGCGGCACAACCATGGCAATGTGGTTGGGCGTGGAACGGGGTTGTGGTTAGACCTCTCATGGCCAGGGATGGTAGAGGTAGGCTACTCTGCAGGTGGTCATTGGCTCTTCGGGGAAGATTCTGAACAGTGTCAGCCGGGAGGCACAAGACGGCCATCAAGCCATCCGGCGTAGACCGGACAGTACCAAAAATAAAATAAAATTGTGTGACCCAAATTTAGTTTTCAGACAAGTGACCACTCTCGTACCTTACTGTTCATATCTTAGGGTATTTCTTCATATTAGAGATATGTGTCATTCTTAACATTATGCGTTTTTTGCATCTTCAGCCACACCGTCTTCCTTCTCACCGCAGCTACTCCAACAAGGGAATCATACATCAGAAGGGAGCTATAGTTCCTCTCAACAGTTCCCTGCATCGAATATGCGTGCCTGACATGGACAGCCACAACAACTGTAGGGCCATCGACAAGTCAACACATGATGCTCACTCCTATGGATGGCGTCTAGATAGATTCTACCCTCATCTTACTTGTGTGCAACCTTTATGGCTTTGTTATTCATCTACGCATGGAAAATAAGTTATCACATTTCACTGTATATTCATGTTGATCTCCTAAGAGTCTTGTTTAGGAGTTAATGTTGTTCCATAGTTCAGATAAGAGACTTGTTCTTTAGGTAACGCTTCCATAGTTATCATCCATCAGCCAATGCTATCCCACAGGCTGGTGATTATAGTATTATACCACTTCTAGTATTACCTATGTTGTTCTCTAATACTTTTGTGTGGCATCTAGTTAATCTCGAGTACAAATGATACATATTCTATAGCATTCATCTGTGTCCTCCCTTTAGTTTTTGAGACCAGTTGCTGCTAGTTAAGCCCAGTCCTACTTTTTATGTCGTCTCCTACAGGCACTCATTACATAAATATAACTACTAGTTGTCTTGTATGCATGTCAGATATAATTGCACACACTCATATATCCACAAGAACCTCACAGAGAAATGGAACGACTAACAAACTTGATGTAAATCATACCCAATATGATGGAACATGTAAAGGCAGTTCTTCAGAAGACTTGCAAAAAGATGATGAATCCTATTCACTCCACATGGTCCTTGCTCTAACTTGGCTAGTTATATGGGTACAACATGCATATAATGTCCTGGAGTGCATCTACTCTGTTGCAATGCCATGTGCTTAGCTTGCTGATCATGTATGAAAATATGTCATGCCTTCCTGTTTTTTAGTACCTATTCCATCCATGATAACATGTTTTCAAATTCAAGTAGTGTCATTCTACTCTGTCGCAATGCCATCTGCTTATTTGGATATCATGCTTCTGAATATCTTATGCCTTGTTATCCATCTGTCTAGCATACCATGTTTTTTTTTCATTGAAGTGATGTTCTAGTTGTCTGTTGTAATGCCATCTTAGTTTCCCAATCATACACGCATATGTTGCCTTAGTGTGTTTCTGTATGTATTCCGCTATCATACAGTTTTACATTATACTAGTGTTTTTACTATGTTTTCATGTCGTATCCCTAGCTCTTACATCATACTCCCTTCGTCCGGATTACATGTTGCAGAAATGGATAAAAATGGATGTATCTAGAACAGAAATATGCCTAGACACATCCATTTATTTCTGGATGGAGGGAATTAATATGAATATGTCATGCCTTTCTATTCTTCAGTACCTATTCCATCTCTCTATCGTAGCATGTTTTATAACTGAAGCACCATTCTTCTATATAAGACATGCAAGGGGAAGACGGCTATGTTAGAATCTAAGGGTTACAAACAAGGTCTTTGCAAAAGATCCAAAAGCCAGGAGATAGTAAACTTGCTCTAGTGTTCATAGAAACTTCTCCAGCACATAGAAACCCAACTCCTAAAGATAATAAACAGATTCAAGTGGTGAAAGAACTAGTCTGCTCCAGTCCAGCAAAAATATGTCAACTCCATTCTAAAAAGCGTGTGTATCCTCACATCATGAAATTTTATGGCATTCAAATCATATTTTCAACATGTTCCTTACCCATCTCTCTTTTAGAAAATAAGCTTAAAGGATAGAAGACTTTCTAAACTGGGATCATCTTCGAGGAAAGTATCTTGTGGAAATTCTCTATGGTCCAATGCTGATGTAAGTACCTATTGTATATCACTAAATCTTTACATCAACATGTATTTTGTTAATCGACGTGAATCCAACCTTTATCAGATCTAAATTTACTTGTTGAAAAATGTATAATTAAAGGAGACAATGTTGGTTTTTGTAAGGAAAACTGCCTGGTAGTTTTGCATATTGAGCTAGATGAGTGTACTATCTCATATCATTCACATTACTAAATTGTAGTGTTGTTGTTCTGGTTGCCAATCATTCATTGTGTCAATGTTGCTTTCCTATTACCTTACCTCACTACAAGAAACCTGTTAATACATGACGGATTTCTGGTGACGTTCGCAGAAATCTTCATGGACGATGACGGTTTTCTCGTATCCGTCACAGAAACCGTCATTGATCAGTAGGATGTGAATGCCCTCCGAAAAAGGTAGCCCCTTTATGATGGACATCGAGGGCCGTAACGAAAACTGTCACATATCAACTTGCAGGTCTAGTATTTTTCTTTCCTTACACATCATCCGGACCGTCACCGATGGCTCCCACTAATGTGTCGTGTGTGGTTTCTTGGTTGGCCCATATGTTAGTTGAATGTGTAGCCATCAACATATTAAAAATAAAAGGAAGACACGCCAGAAATTTCGAGCACGCATGGACATGCGAAATTTTAAGTCGCCGACGCGGCCCGTGCCAAAATTTTGGAGCCAGCCTATTTAACCTAGGATTCATGCCCATTTAACCCTAATCCCCATTCTCTCTTCCGTCCCTCAGTCGCCACAACTGTCCACTCCTGATTCCGGCGATTCCGGCAGCTATTGCCGGCGCGGTGCACAACGCCGAGCTCGGCTCGCTCGGCTCCATCCTCCCTCCCCCCCCCCCCCCGCGCAAGATTTTCCCTTCCCGACCTTTACCGCTCGCCCAAATCCCACACCCGTGCTAGGGTTTCGGCATCTGGCATCGCCTTCATTATTGGCGCATCTCCGACGGCCTCTGGCGGCTCTTCCCCATCGTCTTTAGCGCCCCCACGTGCTCCCTCGCCATCTGATGTTCCACCTCAAGCAGGGCGCCGTGGAGGATCTCCTCCCGCAGGATCCACGGATGTGGCGCACCCTGCAGCCGCTAGTCCGGGAGGAGGGCGGACAATGCGTCCTTGTCCTGGTCGATGACGGTTGTGGCGAACGCCGTTGCTGCTCCTCATTCTCGACCTTCAACGAGGAGTGTTGGTACAGCAGAAGCACGCCCTGCCCCTGAACAATGGCTATGGCGCCAGGTGAGGTTGTGCTGCCGTACCTATATTGCCTGGAGTAAACAATTTGATGGGACATATTGCTTGTACTAGATATAGTTAGTCTGTAGTGGTCATCTTGTTTTTAATTTTGGGGACAAATTGCTGCTTGTGCTGTCAAATATGTAATTTAATCTGTTACTAGAAGTGGGCTGCCTGCTTTGCTGCGCTGCTCTTTTTCCAGGTTAACCATCCGTTTGTTTAGTTGTTCGTGGGTCTGTTGCGTCTTTTTGCTGGGTGTTGGGTGTTGCCCTGCTAGATGCGTATAAGATTTGCATGTATACACACCTGTGTTGAGCATTGGTAATCATGATTTTTAGTAGCCCTGAATTATAAGCTCAGGCAAGCATACCAATTCCGGTGTTGTCACTACACAGTATGTACAACAAAGGGCGAAACAATAATCAAATACTGTGAGCGTGTTTTATTCTTCTGCGATGAAACAAGATGTCTCTATTTTTGCTTTCCTTTTATGATAAAGCTACTGCACAAAAATACAACTGATTGTAAAAGGAAAGAAAACATTTTCACACAACTAATAAAAACAAGAAAACATTAAGATATGTGGCATGTGTCCAATTTACATGTAGCTCCAACTCGTATTCACCAGCACCATGGGCAGGTAGGGTGGACTCTATCTTGGCCTCTTGGGTCTCATCATCACAAAAATTCATTAAACTTGCATACCTGCATCATATGCAGATGTCGAAAATTGCAACATATGTATAGCGCATCATGTCATCAATTGCTTCCAGCCATCAAATTATTAAGTGACACGTACTATGCTTTATGTGTGTCTGAAGCTATGCAACAACTAATTTTCTTTAGTCTCAAATCTTGTAGCAACCAGTCATCCGTTCACTTACAGGACAACGACTAGAGCCTAGAAATGGTACTGTAAATATATAGTTCTGTTCCACGTTTAGTCTACTGTGCAAGATTGTCACAATTAGTAACCCAATACTTTCAGGCACTCATTTGTTTTGGATAAACATACCCTTCTATTAAATTAACATATACAATTCAGTCAAAAAAATTATTATATACAAATCATTCTTTCTTAAAAAAATCTATATTGTTAGAAGAGTGTTCAAAGGTTTACTTATTCAAATAACTCTATCGATTGTCTAAATAAGGGATAAAACTGTCAAATAGAATAGATCCTGAAGAAATGCTAATGCCAATTGTATTTAGAGAAAAAACTTACCAATTAATTGGCAATAAATTAATCATAGCTGCAGTACAGATTTGTTGATATTTATATGAGGTTACAACTATAGCCTACACAATCTTAATACACACATAGGAGAAGAGAACTTGAAGGAGGGAAACTCTGAACCATAGTTGTAGCTAGAGATAAAGATAAAAAATAACATATATTATATAGACACATCACCTTTTGTACAACCGGCACTCAACAATTTACAGGTAACACAAACATGCACAAGACTTCGCTGAATAATTTGAAGCACTGGAGATAACATACGAAGCAACAAAATGATGTCTGTTAGTTACCCAGTGTACTTATTAGGGTTGGTTTCTGTGCTACTAATGACTACTGCCTTCTCTACCCATCCAATGGTGTATAGGACGTCCTCCCCTTGAAGCGGCCGTCCCAACGAGATCTCTTCGCCGGAGGTGGAGCAGCAAGTCCAGCACCCCCTTGGCCTCCTATCCTACAGCACATGGACGAGCTCACCGACGGCTGTGTTATGCCCTCCTAGCGTGGTGAGCTTCTCCCATCTCCCCCCTTTACGCCAAAATCTGGATGATGCTTGCAATCTAAATACTAATCATGTTCTTGTTCAGTTTAGTGGTGGATTCAATTGCTTAGATGAACATGTGAGCTTGGTTAGTTCCTGATGCTTTTGTGGATCTGGTTCTCCTGCACGGTTACACGCAATTTAATCAGGGCAAGCTAATGCTAATCCATAGTATGGTATAGCTAAAAAAATTCTAAGATGCACCGTTCTTCATGTTAATTTGGTACATATCTTTTTGGAGTTAATTTGGAAACTTCAACCTGTTAGATATAAATTCAGCTGCGACTCTGTATCTTGCTAGAATCGACTTGTTTTGCAGATGCGTGTATGTAGTACCTGAGAAAAAACCTAATTATTTAACTGAAACACTGTCTAATTATTAACTGGAAATAACTATAAATTTGGATGTCATAAAAAATGCGTAAATATCAAGAAACCACACATTGTTAGAACATGCAAGCTGTTTATCTGAATAATGTATCATTCTAAGTAATCGTATATTTGTAGCGCAACATCCATGTGTTAGTATGTCTGATTTCTTAGATATACACATATTAAAAGGAAAATAATATATGTGGATTTTAACTTAGTTTTGACATGTTTAACTTGCATGGATTTATAAATTGTAGTTAGCCGTGTATGTGGTTATGTTGATGTGACTTTTCTGATCAGTTTAAGTGTCGAGAGTTGCAAAATTGAGATATGACATATCATCGTAATTGTGTGGAATTCATGTGTAACTGTATTGAATCCCTAGATGATCTTCTTGGACTAACATGCCAAAGTTAATCTTAGATATGGTGAACTATAAATTTATAATGATCAAAACTGTTTGTATTGATGTTAATTAACGAGTGTACCTATAGTTAGACTATTTTTATATGCGTAATAATACATACAAAAACGGACTTCTGCTTGATCCAATCCTTTGTCTTCTAAACAATATCTGTTGTATCTATAGTCGTACTACTTTTATCTATAGGAGTATCTTACAAATGTCTTTTCATCTAGATTAATTGTAAGCCACATATGCCAGATCTTTTTCTTGTGGAATATCATATCAGATAGGACACATATTCCATCAAGACATAATCATCATGGAATTGTTTCATTCTTTTTTACCTTTTGAGAAACAATGGATAGAAATTTTCATTAATGCACATTATTCAGCTGGGCTGCATTTCTTATCAAGTTTAGTTTAGTGATAGTTTAAAATAAGCAAAACGGAGTTTACTTCCAACCCTATTGATCTATCTATGCACATCATTTCTTTTTGTTGCCACCAGTTGTTTCTTTTCACACATTGTTAATTTGTTGCACTACTTTGCATGCTGGGAGTGAAAAAATATAGACTTGATAATGTGTAGTAAGCTACATGTAATTTAACCTACTGGCTGTAATATTTTATAATGCGACAGATTTTTCATCATGTGGCAGATCTTGGTTATGGGACCATTTTCAACAAGACATGCCTTGTGACAACTTTGGGATGGACGGGTGGATTTGCTGCTTGGATGACCCCTAGTTGGTTGTGCTAGCCTGATAAGAGTGGCCATAGCTTGATGGGGGCGGTGCTGGTTGTAGAGTAGGATAATGTTCTCTGGGACATGCTTGTAAAATTAATTTTTTGGCTCTTTTTTCCGCTCCTGTACAAGTGTATTTTTGGATATGTTGTTGCAACTTTCTTTTTCTTATAACATGAGCATATATTTTTTGTCACATTCTTAGTGACGTAAATTTTCCGTGGAAAATGAGAGATGTGTGAATCTCTTGGACTAAAATTAGTGGGCCTTGAAATTAATGGGCTTAAATTATAATTGGGTTGATTACTATATGGGCCACCACTCTTGGACATGGCTGAAATTTAGTGGGCCAAGACTTACATGGGCTGATTACTACATGGGCTGCCACGTTAGATCCATGTCAGATGATGATGTGGAATAGAAGTTAACGCCGTTATGAGCACTATAGTTAGGTGTCATCCATGACGGTCAAGATCCGTCATGATCGGTGACGATTTTCGATGATCTGTCATGGAGTGTACGGTGGTCAAATTATGACGCGATATACATGACGGATTTTAAATCCGTCACATATTCCTTTGTATGACAGTTTTGCATAGGCCTGTGACGGATTGAAACTGTCATGTATTAACAGGATTCTTGTAGTGCCTGCATGATGAAAGTTGTGCCATATTGTGTTAATTTGGTGTATGTTGGTGTGGTGTGATTTCCCAAACTTTCATTGTGTTAATGGTGTTTCCTATTATCTCACCTGGCTAATGATAGCAATGCTAGTGTGTTATAGTGACCAGACCTCAAACGGTCAAGTCTCTGTGCATCAGTGTCATCCCTGGATTGGTAATGCTGACACGCATAGTACTCGAGGAATTATAAAAGTTTCAATAACACACTTATTACATTGAGTCCTCATAAAGAGTATGATTACAAAAAAAATATCATGGCTGGAGGCCATCTAAACTAGAAAACTATGGAAGCTTCGAAGGTAAATGATTCCATCAACTCCAACATCATAGCTGAGTGCAAAACAACGACCTATCGCACGTTAATCATCGTGTGAGTAGTCTGCAACATGAGACATTGCAACCATGTAGGTCAGGACATTGAATATGCTGGCAGAGTTACACTTTAAAGTAATCAAATGCAAGAACTATATCTACATGCAGTATTTGGCTAGTGGAGGTTGTAAGTTTATGATTTTGCATAAAGCTAGTTTTTTCTTACAATAAAGGAATAAATTTGTTTAACTACTCCCATGTTGCCCATTATTTGAGAAGGTAACCCCAACTCACATCCCAATTAAAAGTATCATCATTAACCCAAATCAAATTTATGTAAAGTAACATGACGAGATCACATCAATACATTCAAGTACTAGATGCTCAAGATGTCCATAACTGGGGACACGGGTAACCATGATTAGTTTATACACTATGCAGAGGTTTGCGCACTTTTTCCCACAAGAATCGACCACATCCATGATCGGATGATTAAGACATAGTCTTTCTGAAGCATTAACTCTCTACTCCGGGCGGACCGGTACACCTACTTTCCCCTACATCTGCTAGTCCACCTCTTCAAGAGCTCACGCAACTTACTAACTATGCTAGAGCTCATAATGGCTTGTGGCTGCACAAGGAAGTTTCTAGCATGAATAATCTTATGATCCCTTTGAGCCTGGGTGGAGAACCACAGGAAAAATCACACGGGTACTCCGGATTTCCCAAAAACAGGCAACCCTCGGTTCCCCAGGTGCCTCAACCAATCCACCCAGATGTATGTTAAAGTTTCCACCTTAATGTTATCCATGTTTAAATAACTCTCAAACTTCCATGCGTGAATCATGATTCAATCCCCGTCTACGAGCATGGCTAAGCAATAATAAGCATAACATATATTCCCGGGGTGATCAAAAGGTATTAGGTTCCTACCTCAAGTACTACAACCAAACCACATGTTCCCAATCCTACTCATGCAAATATTTGAGGGGTAATACTAATGCATAGTAAAAACTAGGTATAAAAAGTGTGATCAAAGTGTAACTTGCCTTGCTGACGATCTGCAAACTGTAGAGATTCATAGTAACAAGGTTTGTACTCCGGGTAATCTAGCATAGACAAAAAGTAGCATACATAAGCAATCACTCAAACGAAACACAAGAAAAACCGAGAAAAGATCCAAACCAAACACGAAACAAGCGAATGGCTTAAACTAACAAAAGTCAAACCTAACATCAATATTATCATGTAAATTAGATCTTAACACTAGGTACACGTGATTATCTATGATTTGCAAAAAGAATCAATCCAAACGGAGAAACGAAACTCAAAACACGAACGAAACAAGATCGTTTACTAATCTGAACTAAACTCAAACATTACAGTACCTAAATCATGTTTAAGTTGGTTAACTAGAAAGAACGAAACAATACGAAGACTTAGGTGTTGGTTTCATCTAATTTGGATAAATGAGTAAAAAGTTATGCTAGTTTAAAGATCAGGGCTAAATCGCGAGAAAACTATTCACGGATAGGTCCCTGACCGAAAATAAACTAAAAAGAAAAACCTATGGCGTGAACGTTCGCTAATAGAACAAAACTAACAAATACTGTTCGTTAAAACAAATGAACGAACGGATGATCGTTAAATAATAAAACCTAAAAAACCGATCTAAAACAACCGAACCGAACTAAAACGAAAATAAACCATGTTTAACCGGTTCGTACTGGTACGACGCAGGGCTGCTGCTGGCGGGAGGCGGCGGTGCGAAGTAAAGGAGGCGGCGGCGGGACGGCGCAATATAAAGGGCCCCGGGGGGGTTGCCTTGGGCGAGGGGGCGCGAGGCCGACCCGGACTCCGAGGAGTCTGGCTCCCGTACGCAGCCGCAGCGGCGCGGCCTACGGCCAGCTGGGCCGGCTGGGCTTTGGCCCAGTCGGTCCGGGACTTTTTTTATAAATAATTTCGCTACTGGGAAAAAAAATCCTAAATAAATATAAAAAAATTCAAAAAATTCCAGAAACAATTTTCACCATCCAGACCTAATATTTAGGAAAAGATGAACATTTTTCTGGACTAAGATGCAATTATCAAAAATGCAATATTTTCCTAATTCAACTAAAATACCACTGAATAAATAATTTGATTTTAAAATTCTTTCTCCAATATTTCTCCCGGGTTGAACAAGTCATATTATCTTCTCTCATATATTTTTAATATTGGAAATAATTGGAGAGAAAATAATAAAATCAAATTGATCCTTTCTTTAAATTTGAATTAAATTCAAATATGAATTTTGTAAAACCTCCAACTCTCTCCTTGGGTCCTTGAGTTTCTTAAGATTTCCACGATCACAACTAAAAGCAAGAATAAATATGATATGCATATGATGGTCTATGTATAACATCCAAATTGAAAATTGGGATGTTACAAACATACCCCCCTTAAGTTGAATGTCAACCTTGATATTTGGGTTGGTCAGCAAAAAGGTTTGGTGGTCTCTATGGAGATCTTCTTCTCCCTCCCAGGTAGCTTCCTCCTCGGTATAGTGGCTCCACTGAACTTTGCAGAACTTGATAACCTTGTTGCGAGTAACTCGACTGGAAAACTCGAGAATCTTGACTGGCTTCTCTTCATAGGTCAAATCACTGTCTAACTAAATTGCTTCTAGTGGCACTGTATCTCTCAGAGGAATATCTGCCATCTCTGTGTGGCACTTCTTCAACTGGGAAACGTGAAACACATCATGAACTCCTAACAATCCTTCTGGCAATTCCAGCTTGTATGCAACTTCTCCCATGCGTTCCAAAACTCTCTATGGTCCCACAAAACATTGTGCTAGCTTTCCCTTGACTCCAAAATGCTTAACTCCTTGAAGTGGGGACACCCGAAGATATGTTACGTCTCCGACTTCGTAAACTATCTTCGTGTGTTTAGTATCTGTATAACTCTTCTGCCTGGACTGGCCTACCTTCAGTCTGTCGCGAATCAACTTAACCTTTTCTTCCGAGTCCTTGATTAAGTCTGGTCCGAACAACTGCCGATCTCCAACTTCATCCCATGATAACGGTGTCCTACACCTCCTTCCGTACAAGGCTTCGAAAGGGGCCATCTTCAAGCTGGCTTGATAACTGTTGTTATAAGAGAACTCTGCATATGGCAAATTGTCATCCCAACTAGATCCATAATCTGATTGACTCTCTCAGTTTGTCCATCTGTCTATGGATGAAAGGATGTACTGAACTCTAGCCTAGTACCCAAAGTTTCATGCAACTGATTCCAAAGCTTTGAAGTAAACTGGGTTCCTCTGTCTGATACAATGGTCCTCGGAACACCATGCAGACATACGATCCTAGTCATGTATATCTTTGCCAACTTAGCACTTGTATAGGTGTTCTTCACTGGGCTGAAATGAGCTACTTTCGTCTAATCTCATGATTCAATCCCTCCTGAAACTTCTCCTGCTTAGCGGCATCTGTGGCTACGCCATCAAGGGCATAGCGTTCTAACGTTCTAAACTCATCAACATACTGGCCCACTGTACGTCCTCCTTGGCGCAAGTTGTGAAACTCGCGCTTCTTCATGCTCATAGCTACTGCTGAGACATGGGCAGTGCAGAAAACCTGCTGAAACTGATCCCATGTAATAGTGTCAATGGGGTAAGTGGCTATGAAATTCTCCCACCAAGATGTTGCGGGTCCATCAAGCTGATGTGCAGCAAAACGCACTCTTTCTGCATGTGTGCATCCTGCAGTGGTCAGCTCTCTTCCAATCTTGCAGAGCCAGTCATCTGCAATAATCGGCTCGGTGCTACTAGAGAACACCGATGGATTCAACCTTCGAAAGCAGGCTAGGTGATCAACGGGGCGGGGGAGGGGTGGTGGTGTGTTATTGTTGTTTTTGCCTTGGTTCTTTTTCCGAACTAGTATCTGCATCAAGGCATTCTGCTGCTGGATCAACTAAGTGAGCTCCGGTGGGAAAGAAAATCCATTGTCACGTCTTGGAGGCATCTGATGGGTTAGAAGGGGTGAGAAAACAGAATAGAATGAGGTCTAAGAGAGATTCACTACCCATATGCTCATGATACAAACACAATCAATTTCACTTCATTCAAAAGCACACAAGATCACACAATTGGTCTAACCTATGATTGCAAACTCGATCATTGCTAACTACTTGGAGGGAAATACTACTAGTTACAATGGTGGTCATCTAGAAATTTTCATCAGAGGAAGACTCCATGATATCTTCTCCAACTTCGTCAATGCAGTCGTCATCACTGTCATCATTTGCATCACTATCCGTGTTGGTGTCGTCTAGGATGATATAGTCCTCCGAACGGATCTCCGTTGCTCGCTTGATATTCTCCACTGATATTCCCATCTTCCTCTTCAGGTCTTCATGCTTCTCCAGTAGTACGGTGATCTCTTCATCGTATCCATCACGTGTAGACTGGAGTTCCTCTTCTAGCTCGTTGTTTCTCTTCACCAGTTTCTTGATCTTCTTCATGTGGATAATTTGTTGATTCTCTTGTCGACGAATATGATCTCCCAACTCTTGAATGTAGGCTACAATTGATCTGTCCCTCCTGGTATGGATCATCTCCCATTTGTCATCTCGATAGCCACATATCTGGTAATGGTATTCTCCAACTCCTTTCGATACACCTCATATATGCGTCCAAAGGTGATATGTGCTGCCATGCTCTTTCCTATACTCCATCTTGGTGCATCCAGGTAGAAATCAATAGGCTCTATTGTTGGCACAAATGTCCTCTCAGGTACCCAGACTTTGATCTTCCAGCACTCCTCTTCCGGTACCGATGTAGAGAAAGTCACCATGAAGCTTGGTAGTCCGATGTTCAAATACTTAGTGACTTCCTTCAAGTGTTTTCCAAAAGGGGTGTCGTCATCCGGCTGAGTGAACTTGTTCCTGGGATCCACCATCTATAGAGTAGAAAGAGAGGAGAATTAGAAATGAATAGAGAAGAGAAATCCTGTGGCTCATTCTAGTGGTCGCGTCCTACAGTCAGTGTGTGCTCTGTAGCAACCAGACCTCAAACCGTTAAGTCTCTCTGCATCAGTGTCATCCCTGGGTCGGTAATGCTGACACACACAGTACTAGAGGAATTATAACAGAGTTTCAATCACACACTTATTACATCGAGTCCTCATAAACAGTATGATCACAAAAAAAATATCATGGCTGAAGGCTATCTAAACTAAATAACTGCGGAAGCTTCGAAGGTAAATAAGTCCATCAACTCTAACGGCATAGCTGAGTGCAAAACAATGACCTATCGCACCTTAATCGTCGTCTGAGTAGTCTGCAACATTAGACGTTGCGACCATGTAGGTCATCACATTGAATATGTTGGCAGAGTTACACTGTAAAGCAATGAAATGCAAGAACTATATCTATATGCAGTATTAGGCTGGTGGAGGCTGTAAGTTTATGATTTCGTATAAAGCTAGTTTTTCCCTACAACAAAGGAATAAATTTTTTTAACTACTCCCATGTTGCCCATTATTTGAGAAGGTAACCCCAACTCAAATCCCAATTAAAAGTATCATCATTAACCCGAATCAAATTTATTTAAAGTAACGTGATGAGATCACATCAATACATTCAAGTACTAGATACTCAAGATGTCCATAACCGGGGACACGGCTAACCATGATTAGTTTATACACTCTATAGAGGTTTGCACACTTTTCCCCACAAGACTCGACCGCATCCATGATCAGCTGATCGAGACATAGTCTTTATGAAGCATTAACTCTCTACTTTCCCCTACATCTGCTAGTCCACCTCTTCAAGAGCTCACGCAACTTACTCAACTATGCCAGAGCCCATAATGGCTTGTGGCTGCACACGGAAGTTTCTCGCATGAATAATCTTATGATCGCTTTGAGCCTGGGTGGCGAACTGTAGGAAAAATCACACGTGTACTCCGGCACTTCCCAAAAACAGGCAACACTGGGTTCCCCAGGTGCCTCAACCAATCCACCCAGATGTATGTTAAAGTTGCGACCTTAATGTTATCCATGTTTAAATAACTCTCAATCTTCCATGTGTGAATCACGATCCAATCCTCTTCTACGAGCATCGCTAAGAAATTATAAGCATAACGTATATTCCCGGGGTGATTGAAAGGTATTAGGTTCCTACCTCAAGTACTACAAAAAAACCACATGTTCCCAATCCTACTCATGCAAATATTTGAGGGGAAATACTAATGCATAGTAAAAACTGGGTATAAAAGAGTATGATCAGAGTGTAACTTGCCTTGCTGATGATCTGCAAACTCTAGAGATTCGTAGTAACAAGCTTCGCACTCCGGGTAATCTAGCGTAGACAAACAGTAGCATACATAAGCAATCACTCAAACGAAACACAAGAAAAACCAAGAAAATATCCAAACCAAACACAAAACAAGCGAACAACTTAAACTAACCAAATTCAAACCTAACAGCAATATTATCATGTGAATAAGATCTTAACAGTAGGTACATGTGATTAGCTACGATTTGCAGAAAGAATCAACTCAAACGGAGAAACGAAACTGAAAACACGAATGAAACAAGATCGTTTTCTAATCTGAACTAAACTGAAATTTTACAGTATCAAAATCATGTTTAAGTTGGTTAACTAGAAATAATGGAACGATACGAAGATTTAGGCGCTGCTTTCATCTAATTTGGATGAACGAGTAAAAATTTATGCTAGTTAAAAATCAGGGCTAAATCGCGAGAAAACTATTCGTGGATAGGTCCCTGGCTGAAAATAAACTAAAAAGAAAAACCTACAGCGTGAAAGTTCGCTAATAGAACAAACTAACGAATACTATTCATTAAAACGAACGAACGAACATTCGTTAAATAATAAAACCTGAAAAAGCCGATCTAAAACAACCGAACCGAACTAAACTGAAAATAAACCGGGTTTGACCAGTTCATACCGGTTCGACGGCGGTGGCGACTCAACGCCGGCATGAAGGGGCGCGGGCAGCGGTGCTAGGCAGGGCGAGACGACGGCGGCGGGTGGTGGCTACGCGGGGGGAGGCGGCGGGGGGGGGGGGGGTTGTGACGCGGTGGCGGGAAATGGGGTGGCGGCGTCGGCAGGGCAGGACTGCAGCTGCGGCTGCTGGTGGGAGGCGGCGGCGCAAGGTGGAGGAGTCGGCGGTGGGGCGGCGCAATATAGAGGGTCCCGGGGGGTTGCCTTGGGTGAGGGGGCGCGAGGCCGACCCGGACTCCAAGGACTCCGGCTCCCGCACGCGGCGGCGGCGACGCGGTCTGCGGCCTGCTGGGCTAGCTGGGCTTCGGCCCAGTTGGTCCGAGACATTTTTTTAAATAAATAATTTTACTGCAAGGAAAAAATCCTAAATAAATATAAAAAATTCTAAAAATTCCAGAAAAAAATTTCACCATCCAAACCTAATATTTAGGACAAGATGAACATTTTTCTGGACTAAGATGCGATTTTCAAAAAAGCAATATTTTTCTAATTCAAATAAAATAGCAAATAAAATACTACTAAATAAATAATTTGATTTTAAAATTCTTTCTTTAATATTTCTCTCAGGTTGAAGAAGTCATACTATCTTCTCTCATATATTTTTAATATCGGAAATAATTGGAGAGAAAATAATAAAATCAAATTGATCCTTTCTTCAAATTTGAATTAAATTCAAATATGAATTTTGTGAAACCTCCAACTCTCTCATTGGGTCCTTGAGTTGCTTAATATTTCTAGGATCACAACTAAAAGCAAGAATAAATATGATATGCATATGATGGTCTATGTATAACATCCAAATTGAAAATTGGGATGTTACATGTGTTAATTTGGTGGAGGGTGCTAAAGATAAGAAGACAAACTCTGAAAACAGCAAGGCAACCCCACTGTTTCTTTCCAATAAATCTAGGCCAGGTAATATGGCAATAACTCTTGAGTATTCTATTCGGTTCCCCTCCTAATTTATGTTATGATGCAGTGGTCGAGACACTCTCCGCTATCAATAATACAAGCCTGCCAAAATCGCCATATGAATCTGTTCAGTTTCCTCTGTCTCGAATCCAACGAAAAAATGTAGGTTCGTGAACCAATTACTGGCTAAAGCAATGATGGAAATCATGGAGGAATCAGAGGTGCACATTTTTGCACAACAACAACTGATCAATGTTTCCAGAGATAGTGTATCAAAGAAGGAAGAACTTGCTCACATGCTTATGGGCGTCATCCTCGCTGAGGTTGTAGATTGTGAGGTTGTCGATCGTTAAGTTCTGTTCATTTATTTGCACTTGCATCAATCTTCGATTGCCTAGTGGATGTAATTTCATGTTAGATATGCTGGATGTGCAACGTTTTTCCTCATATGTCACACGTTTTCTTAGCGCGCCTCGCATTCCACCTAACTGGTCTCTAGGAAGCCAAAAAAGCAATGAAATTATTAGTTAGCACGAATAATCGTGAGTCCTATGTGAAGGAAGCAGCCCACAGCCCTTAATAGGATGTCATAATGGGCGCGCAGGGGCCAAAGATCTCATAGGCCTTTGATTGATCAGTTTTGGTCCTGTCCATAATTGCTCGTCGTAATGGTCCCAAATTATAGCTGGGCCAGAGTCAATGTTATCTAATTGGGCCTACAAACATGTTCGAACTTTAGCAGGCCCATTAAGGTAATTGGTCGTAAGCAGGCCAAAAGCTCTATTGGGCCGCTATAATTGAAACGAGCCAACAGTTAATGCTCGGCCCCATGACCTCACAGGTCATTAACAGGCCGACATCGAAGCGGGAAATAAGTGGGCCCATTTGATTACATGGGCCGTTAACAAGCCAATACTAAGGCCGAGCTATATATGGCCCAACTGTGTTGTCGGCCTTTAGCTGGCCGAAAGAGAAACCGGGATGGTATTGGACCATGAAGAGCATGGGCCATTAAGAGGCCAAAACTCAGGTCCGACTACAAATGGCCCAACTCATTTATGGGTCGTTAACAAGCTAAAAGACAAACCGGGCTGGAAATTGGCCCAACACTTAAATGGGTCGCTAAAAGGCTGAAAGACATACATCCTGAAATTGGCCCATCCCATGAATGGGTCGTTAATAGGCCAAAATCACATCGGGCCAATATTGAGCCCAAATATATAGCGGGCTATTAACGGGCTCGAACTGACGATGGGCTGCAATGGTGTCAAATAGTTAACGGGACTAATGGACCGAATTGGCACATCTCGTATGGGCCGTGGGCTTAAATGTACTAGACACAAGTAGGCCCTATATTGGCTGGCCTGCTAATTTTGACTGGGCTGGTCTCTTTCGCCTAAATGCGCCTCTGTTGGCCTTGGCATGTGCCAACATATCATAGGCGCCTCCCATACAACGAGTGGATGACATCTGGCCCAACACTGTGCCGACACGTGGATCCTCCAGGGAATGATAATTTTACACATGGAAAATCCCCATTAGTCGGGGCGGTTAATGTTTATCGGATCCAAACTAGAACCCGATAGCTTAACAGCAACCTGTATGGTGGATGCCATGTGTCAGTTAGGCTTGATGAAAACACTTCCATGACGCACCATTTATCATCATGGATGTGGACACTTTCATGATGATAATTTTGGTATTTGGATGGAACACTTCTACAACAACACAAGTATGACTATCTTGTTCTGTCATAAAATCGTCATGGATGTACATGCATGACAGAAAATGTGACCTACTATGACAAACACGTATCATCACTTGAAGCGGCAGTTAGCCAATCCGCCTGTCCTGGCAGCTCCCGTCGACAAGGAGCCACTATTATTATACGTAGCAGCCAATGCTCGGGCAGTTAGCGTGGCTATTGTGGTGGAACGCAAGGAGGCAGGCAAGGAGTATCCAGTTCAGCGGCCGGTTTACTATATCAGTGAAGTGCTTATTGTATCCAAGCAAAGGTATCCGCATTGGCAGAAGCTGGTCTATGGTGTTTTCATGGCCAGTCGGAAGTTGAAGCAGTATTTTCAAGGGCACCCCATCACAGTGGTCAGTTCAGCTCCCTTGGGTGACATCATACAGAACCGGGAGGCGACTGGCCGGATTGCCAAGTGGGCTATAGAGCTTGGGCCACACGGACTGAAGTACGTACCTCGGACGGCGGTGAAGTCTCAAGCACTTGTCGATTTCATCAATGATTGGACGGAGTTACAAGCACCAGAGGAGAAGCGGGATCACACATATTGGACTATTCATTTTGATGGATCCAGGCAACTGGAAGGCTCAGGGGCTGGAGTCATATTAACTTCCCCACGAGGTGATAAGTTTTGTTATGTTCTCCGCTTAATGTTCCCTTGTACTAATAATGCAGCTGAGTACGAAGCCTTGCTCCATGATCTCCGGATGGCTAAAGAGATGAACTTAAGCTGGGTTAAGTGCTTCGGTGACTCGGACCTCGTGGCTCAACAGGTGTCTGGCACTTGGGATTCTAAGGACCCGCTCATGGCTGCATATCGTCGGGAGGTGGATAATATTGCGGGTTGTTTCAAGGGTTATCAAGTGGATCATGTGGACCGTCGGAAGAATGAAGCGGCGGACGCTTTAAGCCGGTTGGGTTCTGAGCGCAAACCAGTCCCGCCTAATGTCTTTCTGGATGTGTTGCACAACCCGTCAGTCCAGCTCCCAGGTGAAGCGGATTTGGCTATTCCTGATCCAGAGGCTCAATTGGTGGCAGCACTGCATGCTATTCCAGATTGGACGGTTCCTTATCTTACGTACATGAACCGGGGGGAGTTACCGGAGGATGAGATTCTAGCCAGGAAGATAGTCCGGCGATCCAAGTCGATGACGATTGTTAATGGTGAATTACATCGTTGCAGTGTATCAGGGGCGTTTCAATGTTGTGTTTCTCCTGAGGAAGGTTGTGAAATATTAAGAGAAATCCATGAAGGGCATTGTGGACATCACGCCGGTTCAAAGTCTCTGGTAGCAAAGGCGTTTCGTCACGGGTTCTACTGGTTGACAGCGCATGCTGACGCGGAGGACTTGGTTAAACGGTGTGATGGATGTCAGAAATTTTCAAGGCGTGCTCATGTGCCGGCTCAAGAATTGAGGATGATCCCAATAACGTGGCCGTTTGCAACTTGGGGGCTGGATATGGTCGGACCTTTTAAAAGATCCAAGGATAAGAAAACCCACCTTTTGGTGACAGTTGACAAATTTACCAAGTGGGTTGAAGCGGAGCCTGTCAGCAAGTGTGATGCAGCAACAGCGGTGCAGTTCATCAAAAAGGTGATTTTCCGGTTTGGTTTTCCACACAGTATCATTACTGACAATGGTACCAATTTATCCAAGGGCGCTATGAAGGAGTTCTGTGAACGTGAGCACATCCGACTTGACGTGTCGTCAGTGGCACACCCCCAGTCCAATGGACAGGCAGAACGAGCTAATCAGGAAATCTTGCGAGGCATCAAACCCCGGCTTATGGTCCCATTGCAAAGAACACCAGGATGTTGGGTTGAAGAGCTACCATCTGTGTTATGGAGTATCAATACTACGCCAAACCGGTCCACAGGATACACACCATTTTTCATGGTCTATGGAGCAGAGGCAGTTCTCCCTAGTGATATCCGGCACGATTCGCCTCGTGTGGCAGCTTATGTTGAAGCGGACAATGAGACAGCACGGCAAGACGCTTTGGACCTATTGGACGAGGAGCGTGATATAGCGGCTGCCCGTTCGGCGATTTACCAGCAAGATCTTCGTCGCTATCACAGTCGCCGGGTTAGAACCAGAACTTTTCAAGAAGGAGATTTGGTGCTTCGACTCATCCAAGATCAGACGGATATGCACAAGTTATCCCCACCTTGGGAGGGACCTTTCGTGGTCAGCAAGAATTTGCACAACGGGTCGTACTATCTGATTGATATTCGAGAGCATAAAGACTCACGTACATCAGAGGAGGAGACCAACAGGCCGTGGAATATAGCTCATCTTCGGCCTTACTACACTTGAGCCATCGGCTCTATCTATGTACATATCATGACAGTGTATATATTATCTTTGATATAATAAAACCGGAGCCTCAGCTAAAGCGGGGTCTCTGTCTTTCTTATCATGCGTGGTTACCTGGAGTGGTTCTGTTTTTAAAGCGGCCTCCGGTTTTCCCCTTGACATTTGCTTTTTATATATCACTTGGGGCCTTGGTCGTGTCCGAACCAACGCGACACCTTTTGATAGGCGACAGCCACCAGATCACTTGGGGACATGGTCACGTCTGAACCAGTCACGCCTCTTGATCGGCCTAAGGCCACAAAATCACTTGGGGGCTTGGTCGAACCCGAACCATTGCCACGCCTCTTGATCTGGCATATATGCCACGAATCATTTGGGGACCTGGCTGACTTGAATCATTGTCACTCCTATTGGGGGCTTGGTCCTGTCCGACCATGGTAACACCATCTGATCAGCTCAGTATAGCATATTTTTTGCAAATGGTTTTTATCATTGCCTTTGCTTCCATGTTATTTTCATGGTTTGTTTGTTCTTTGTTTTTGTTGGATTTCTTTTATGTCAGCAAACACCCTTTTTCCGGTTCAGCCGATGGATTTGATTCCCCTTTAATCCGGAGAAGTATGCCCGGTTTACCTTTTCTTTTACGGGAGCTGTTTTCTCCCCCCTTATTGACGGTAATGGTTTATAAAACCTCCGCTTCAAGCTTGGCTAAGCCAGCTTCATGCCCAGACATGGCAGGAAATATGAATTGAAGTTTTTCGAACAAAAGCTTCAGTACTTATGCGCGAAGGCATATTCAAGGCAGAAGTATTAACTATTCTATTACAAGGCAGCACGGTGCCCAAATAAGATCGTTGTTCTTTTGGAAAGATGCCAAAGACAGCTATCCAAACCGGCTTCCGGTTCAAGCCTGCTCCTCATCATCCGCCACTTCAGCTTCCTCGTCTCTACCCATTGGCTGGAAATCAACAGTGGTCCAGTCGATTCCCATTAAAGCTTGGAAAACAGCCTCTTCATGGATTAGGGAAGACGGTTCAATATCAGGAGCGTAAGTGTGCTTACGGATTGGAGGGATCAGATTCTCCGCTTCAAGAGTTGGGGCAGGCACTCGCTTGTTCTGGTCATTGTATTGTGCTTGATAATGTGTCAGGTCTGCCTCTTCAGCTACCTGACAAGCCAGAGGGCGCACTGCACGGTTTATTGCCCTTAAATCCTCTTCGTTAAATTCAGAAGCCATCTTCCTTCAGGCTGGGATAGCCTTGAGATGCTTCCACAGGGTCGAAATCTGGCACCCATGCCTTTGCCCGGATCAAAGCGTTAATAGCTCCGGTTCGAGTAGCAGATTTCTTCAGCTCCTCCATCCGGGCCGGAAGCATCGACAACCTGTTAAGAGTGTCCTGGATTAAAGAAGGTGCCGGGTTGTTATGAGAGGCTGTGGTGATGATCCGCTGGGCTCCGGTATATAATTGTTCCACTAAGGTGTAGGCAGCCTTCAGTTTCTTCCGCACATCATTTCCTAAGTGCCCAATGCGTGTGCCTACAACAATACAGGGACAGTCTCACACCGGATTTACATTACAGCAGGTTCAAATTATCACAGAAGTTAAAAAGAGCTTACCAAAGATTGCAGCGGTCATGGAGTGTATTTGCTGCTTTACGGCCGTAAGTTCATCCACCACCGGTTTAAGGGCAGCTTCAGCATTTTCCGCTCTTTTGGTTAAAGCGGCCTTCTCAGTGGCCCAATTAGCCCGCTCTTTCTTGAAGCCCTTCTTCAGCTGTTCAGCGGTGCTCAAGGCGCTGGTTAGTTCTTCCTTTGCCTTGTCTGTTTCAGCCTGTTGGGTTTTCAAGGCCTCCTGCAAATCGACAATCCGGTCCTCCTTGATTCTCACCTCAGCCTGCATACAGACAGCATTTAGCTTTCAAACAAACGGTCCAAAGAAATTGAAGTATCAACCACATAAACAAAGTTATACGCCTGATACTTGGGGGCTAATGCACCTTCAATTTTCATCAAGTTATTAGATTGCGAAGTCCCAAGCTCAATACAGGTATTCAACTTGGCACTTGGGGGCTAATGGCTATTTGATCAAATTATGTTCTAAGGATAGTTTTTCTGTCCGAGCCCCGGTCTAATTCTGCTAAGTTAAACCGGCCCTTGGGGGCTATATTAATGGATTTCAAAAGTGTTGAGGATCATATTCAAGTCCCGGTTTGACGAAGGCTACAAACCGACCCTTGGGGGCTAGGAGGATTGGTGCAAAGGCAGGCAGTAAAGAAGTAAGTTACCTCAAATTTATCCCTCATCATTTTTACCAGACCAGCTTCACAGTCACGGCTAGTATAAAGCCGGTTTAGATAGCCGGAATGAAGATCTTGGGCGCTCAGAGCAGCATATGTCTCCAGTTCAACATCCCATTTTTCTTTATTCAGAGCGGAAAAATCCTCTTTTATGGTATGCTTGGTTAAGGTGACAGGATTCCCGGGTTCAAAGCGGCCTACACCGGTAATCACAACATCATCATCTTTGGACTCGCCGGTTTGTGTTAGTGTGATCGGTTTGTCAACAGGACTGTGGGATTTCTCAATCCGGACGGAGCTGACAGGCGGGTCAGCAGAGACTGAAGTATTAATAGGCCTCTCTTCGGGAATAGCATCGTCTTGTAAAGGAGGATCATTGGGAATATCCTCAGGAGCAAATGCCTCAAGATCTGGCGTTTTGTCATGTTCTTGGGCTACATCCTCTTCGGCCGCTTTATCCAGGCGGGCTTTCTTGCTCGGTTTAGGTTTGGCCCTGAAAGAAAACCAAAGAGTCAAGGAAAAGCATAAGCCATTACACAGTGTACTGGAAGCATATGTTCAGCTTAGCTTACCCAAGAACCGTTTTTAACGGTGGCAGCTGAGTGGCCGACGATTCACCAGAAGATGAATGAGAAGTAACCTGATAATTGGAGTCGGATGGGTTAAGAGGTTGACGGAAGAAACCCGCTTTAGGATGTAAATCAACAAAAAGGTCAGAGACCTCGGAGCGGCGTTTTCGAACCGGACTGTTTGGTAAACCGGTGGAGGTAACTACCTGGCCACTGTGCCGGGTTGTGCGGCGAACTTCATGTTGCTGAATCTTCATATGAAATTTAGGATCCAAATAAGCAAGAGGATGAGAAAATTTAACTTTCCGGTTTGCCTGTCGAAGTTTTGGCAAAGGCAAGATTTCTGAATCGGAAGAGAGAATAGTTACCTCAACGAATTCCGCATTGCTGGCTTCAGCGTCATCCTGACAAGCATCATCATCAATAAGGCGTGTAAAAAATAAGCCAAGCGAGTCAAGTTCTACCTCAAGGTCCGGGTTACCCACATCATCATCAATAGCTGGATCAGATGAAGCGGTGGTTTTTCTCTTATGAGCTGGCTTCTTAATAACCTTGGTCTTGGGACGGATTGGCCGCCCTGCTTTCTCCGTTTTGTCTTGAGGAAGTTTCTTGCTCCAAAACGGATTATCGCCCTGGATCAGCAGTAATTAAATGTCAAACATATAAAGCAGTAACCGGTTCAACAATAGAGCAATTAAAATATTACCGCTGGCGGTTTGTTGGTGGTGCAGTAAGGAGGCAGACCGGTTTGAGCACAGAGGTGCTCCGGTTCATTCAGCATCTTTTTCACAGATTCTGTGACTTCGTCATCGGGGAGTTGGATTTTAGTGTGTCGGAGTGGGTCATCGACACTATCAGTATACTTGCACATCAAATTGGAGCGCCGGCTCAGAGGCAGTATGCTCCATGATATCCAACAGCGTGCAAGATCTATTCCCGTTAAGCCGTTGGCCATAAAAGCTCGGAGCTTGGACAGTTGCGGAGCGTATTTAATTCTTTCCTTGGCGCTTAGTCTTTGTGGAAAAGGGTGCGTGTTGCTGAGCCGTTCCGGACGGAAACCAGGCAAGGGATTTTCATTGTCAGGGGAGGTATCCTTGCAATAAAACCAAGTTGCATTCCACTCCTTGGGGTGAGTATGGAGTTTGACGTGGGGATAAGTGATTTCCTTCCTCTTCTGAATGGCCATACCGCCCAATTCAGTGTTGGGGCCATCGGTGAATTCAGTGCGACGGTTTAAATGAAAGAGGTCTCTAAACAATTCGACTGAAGGCTCCTCTTGAAAGTATACCTCAGAGAGCACTTGAAAGTGGCATAGATTGGTAACAGAGTTGGGGCCAATATCCTGTGGACGGAGCTGAAAATTGGCTAACACATCCCGGTAAAATTTAGAGCCGGGCGGTTTGAAGCCCCGGGCCAAGTGATCTGCGAAGACCACAACCTCTCCTTCCTGGGGGGTAGGTGGACATTCATTTCCAGGAACCCTCCAGTGGATCGTATCTTTACTGTCTAAAGCGCCGATCAAGACTAGATCGTCCAACTGTGATTCCGTGACGCGAGAAGGAACCCAATTGCACTCATACACTTGTTTGGCCATGGCGAGATCTACAAGAAATAGATGATCCGGTTCAAGAACACGCTGGGTAAAAGAAGGTGTTGATCTAAACTACGATAAACCGGTCTTCCACAATGCGGCATCATGTGGATTCTGGCGGTTCAACCAGGGGACTAATGGTATACACCGGTTTAGTAACTTTTTTCTATGATAAGTTAAACCGCCTGACCTAAGCATCGGAAGAAATTGAAGCTATGGACAACTAGGTATACAGAAACAGGTTTCACAAGATCTTATTACAGCCACGGATCTACAGCGAGCTCACAAAAACAGAAAATATTCCGAAGAGTAAGGCGGAACGGAAGTGAACCATTGAGCGGGTATGTGCGTGAGATCTATGGGCTTAGATAAGAAATAACAGGCGGATGCTTAAAGATTACTACTGAACACAGCGGGAGTTTACAGATTCATCCAAGAGTCGGAATACAAGTATGAGCAAGTGACGAACACAGCACGAACATGGAACCCTAAGAACAGATCTAGGTCAAGAAGAGGAGAAAGCTTACTGGGAACGGAGAAGATGCGGAACGATACCGCAGTGCTCTGGTGCGCTCAGGTTGATGCAGCGGCCCAAGACGAAGCAGAGGTCGACGGTGGCGGCGGAGCTCCAAGGCTGGCGACGCGAGGAAGACGAAGAAGAAGAGATGAGGGGAAAAGAAAGGAGATGACCATTCGGTCTTATTTATAAGGCAACAGAGTTAGGTCAAGCGCGCGGATCCAGGAGCTGCCGTTAAAAGAGGGCGTTATAAATGACAAATTTCATGATGACGTCATGCCGGTTTACAACAACCAGAAATGATGACAACATGGCGGTTTACCAATTACCAGAAGATGTCCAAGACACAAGATTTTGTGAAGGATTGACATGAACCAGTTCAAATCAATCTGGGGCCTAATGTTGGGGATATTACCACTAGGCGTAAACCGGCCTACTTGGGCCGGGTTAACTTCATTAGTGGTATAAGCAGATGAAGGCCCAAGGCCTATAGTCGGTTTAGAATCTGTAGCCGTAAACCGACCTGATGTATAACTTGTATTGTAAGTTAGGAATAGAGAGATACCAACCGGGATACGAGTATGAACCGGTTGGGACTCTATGGACCGACGGGCGTCACCCGTGTATATAAGGGGACGACCCGGCGGTGGTTCAGGACAGACAACAGCAACTCGAGCCTGGGCGAAGCTTGTTTGCTCCCTAGCCATCGAGACCATATCAATTCCATCACAACTAGACGTAGGCTTTACCTTCATCGAAGGGGCCGAACTAGTATAAAACCCTCGTGTCTTTGTGTCCGCTTTAACCCCTTCAAAGTAAACCCGTGGCGATGGCTCCATGACTAAGTCCTTTCACTAGGACATCTGCCGTGACAAATCCACGACAATCACGGAAGTGTATTTTTTGTAGTGTAAAACCCTTGATGCTCGTTATCTGAAAAATATTAAACACTATGATAATCCTAAGAAAACCCCGTTGAACTTGATAATGGGAGACACGTTGGATCAATGTGAGTACTTTAGGGATTACCACTTGACTCAAAAAGGAAAACTCTTATGGGATCTTATTAATTATTTGCAATGGTATGCTTGGGATTTATGCTTGGATATGATTATACTTGTTTCTCTAGGATGAAGGCTCCACACCTTCCCTTTTCATGCAAATTTAATGATAATGATGTTGGGGAACGTTGCATGCAATTTCAAATATTTTCAATGCTCACGCAAGATCTATCTAGGAGATGCATAACAATGAGAGGGGGAGAGTGTGTCTACGTACCCTCGTATACCGAAAGTGGAAGCTGTCGGATATCAGGTTCCGGCAAAACCCTTAAGGTTCGAACAATGGGGTGCACACAAAGATCTTCTCCCTACCGAAACACGCCCTCAGCCTCGCCGTGATTGCTAGGCTAGATTGATGAACAACACAAGAGACACAAAGTTTATACTGGTTCGGGCCACCGTGGTGGTGTAATTCCCTAATCTAGTGTGTGGTATGGTGGATTCCCTCTTAGGCTGATGATGAACAGTACAGAGGAAGAATAGCCTTGTGAGGAGAGGTGTTCTTGCGCTTGGTGGTGTGCTTGGAGAGGAATCGATTCGATGCTCTCTACTGTGGTGGCTACCCCTATTTATAGAGGCCCTGGTCCTCTTCCCAAATATTGAGCAGGAAGGGATCCAACTATGGCCATTTTGAAAAGGGACAGCTAGTACAAGCTATCCTGACTAAAGATGGTCTTTGACTGCCAAAGGTGCTGGTGATGACACCGTCTTGGGCTCCACGGTGACCTCCATCCTGCCGCTCTTCTGGTCTTGGTCTCGTTGCAGCGATATGGAAACCTTTGCCTAATGTCTCGGTACTCCGCGCCTACGCTTGCCCCCTTTGCACCAAAGAGGAAACGAGGACACTGCGCAGGCTGGCGCCCGCCTGGCGCCCGCATGGTCTTGATCGTCATAGCTTGTGTCACGAGCACCTCGCAAGCTACCCCTTGCCTTGATCTCTCCGCCTCCCCGCGAGCCTGCCTGGTGAGGCCGCCCCTGCGGAGGCCTTGCGTCGTCCGCCCCATGAGGCTTGGCCCCTCGCGAGGGTCCTGAGTGTTTGGTTGATGAAGATGGACCGTACTGGGCCACTGGCTGAGCCACGCAGCAGGCCGCAGGCAGGCAAGTCTGGGGGCCCCCGTAACCAGAACGCCGACATAAGCGTTTAGCAACGCGGTTGATGTACTCAAACTTCTTCTCATTCCGAACGATAATGTACCGAACGTACGACACCTTGATAACCCACAAGTATAGGGGATCGCAACAGTTTTCGAGGGTAGAGTATTCAACCCAAATTTATAAATTCGACACAAGGGGAGCCAAAGAATATTTCAAGGTATTAGCAACTGAGTTGTCAATTCAACCACACTTGGTGATTAAATACCTGCAGTAAAGTGATTAGTAGCACTATAGTATGATAGTTTTGATGATAGCAGCAATTGTGACGGAAACAGTAACAGTGATAGCAGTGATATTATAGCAGTAACGATAGCAGTAGTAACTTAGAAAGAACAATATATGATAAATTCATAGGCATTGGATTAGTTACTCGTTGGATGATATTCATCACGAGACAGTTATAACCTAGGGTGATACGCCACTAGCTCTAGTTCATAAATATAATGTAGGCATGTATTCCGTAAATAGTCATACGTGCTTATGGAAAGAACTTGCATGACATCTTTTGTCCTACCCTCCCGTGGCAATAGGGTCCTATTGGAAACTAAAGGATGTTAAGGCCTCCTTTTAATAGAGAACAGAAACAAAGCATTTGCACACGGTGAATACATTAACTCCTCCAACTACGGTCTTCATCAGGAGTGGTCCTGCCTATTGTCACTCCGACGTTGCCGCATCATAACGTGTAGTAGGTGACTATAACTTGCAACATCGGATCTAGAACATGGATATAGTGGTGATAACATGAACGGTTCAGATCTGAAATCATGGCACCCGGGCCAAAAGTGACAAGCATTAAGCATGGCAAAGTCATAGCAACATCAATCTCAGAACATAGTGGATACTAGGGGTCAAGACCTAACAAAACTAACTCGATTACATGATGAATCTCATCCAAGTCCTCACCGACCAGCGAGCCTACGAAGGAATTACTCACTCCCGGTGGGGAGCATCATGGAATTGGCGATGGATATGTGTTGGTGATGACGAATATCGAAGATCCCACTCTCAGGAGCCCCAAACGGACTCCATATCTGCTCTCCCGAGGAAGAACAGGGCTTGGCGGCGGCTCCGTCTCATGAAATGCGATAATTCTTTCTCCCTGATTTTTTCTGGAAATAAGGGATTTTATAGCGTCAGTTTGAGGGTCAGCGGGGCCACCGTGTGGGTAGCACCCACCTGGGCATGCCTAGGGGGGCTGGCGCGCCCTGGTGGGTTGTGCCCACCCAGGTGCCCCCTCAGGTCCATCCTAGCTCCAGAAATTCTCTTATTTGATATAAAAAATCCTCGCAAAGCTTCATTCCATTCCGAGAACTTTTATTTCTGCACAAAAATAACACCATGGTAGTTCTGCTAAAAACAGTGTCAGTCAGGGGTTAGTTTCATTGATATCATGCAAATTAGAGTCCAAAACAAGAGGAAAAGCGTTAGGAAAAGTAGATACGTTGGAGATGTATCACACCTTCGAGTACTGCACATGTTCAGCTTGATGACGTCCCTCGAACTCTTGATCTAGCAGAGTGTCGAGGAAGTAGATGAGTTCCGTTAGCACGATGGTGTGGTGACGGTGATAGTGAAGTTATCTGCATAGGGCTTCGCCTAAGCACTACAAGAATATGACTGGAGGCGTAAACTGTGGAGGGGGTGCCTCACATGGCTAACAATTGTTGGTGTGTGTGTTCTAGGCGCTCCTCCCCATGTATATATAGGTGGGAGAGGGAGGGGAGTAGCAAGGGTCGCCCCAAGTAGGTGGAATCCTACTTGGGCTCCTCCCCCAATTCGGCCTCCCCCATTCCTTATTCACCGCTGGGGAATGGAAGGAGGAGGGAGGAGGGAAGGAAGGGGAGGCCGAATCCCTCCCCTCCCTTTCTCTCTTTCCCCTCTTTCCTTCCCCTTCAGGTGCGGCCCATATGGGGTCGTGGCAGCCCCTGCTGGCCGCTGTGTTTCCCCTCTTGTCCCATTAAGCCCATATCTTTGCCGTGGGGGGGGGGGAACCCCTGCCAGTGACCTGATATGTACCCGGTACCCTCCGGAACACTTCCGATGTTCGAATACCATCGTCCTATATATCAATGTTTACCTCTCGACCATTTCGAGACTCCGCGTCATATCTATGATCTCATGTGGGACACCGAACAACATTCGCTCACCAAATCACATAACTCATATAATACAAAATCATGATCGAATGTTAAGCGTGCGGACCCTACGAGTTCGAGAACTATGTAGACATGATCGAGACACATCTCCGATCAATAACCGATAGCGAAACCTAGATGCTCATATTGGCTCCTACATATTATACAAAGATCTTTATAGGTCGAACAGTATGACAACATATGTTAGTCCCTTTGTCGATCGGTATGCTACTTGCCAGAGATTCGATGATCGGTATCTTCATACCTAGTTCAATCTCGTTACCGGCAAGACTATTTCCTCATTCCATAATACATCATCCCGCAACTAACTCATTAGTCACTTTGCTTGCAAGGCTTCTTATGATGTGTATTACCGAGAGGGCCCAGAGGTACCTCTCCGATACTCGGAGTGACAAATCCTAATCTTGATTTATGCCAACCCAACAAACACCTTCGGAGATAACTATGGAGCATATTTATAATCACCCAGTTACATTGTGACGTTTGATAGCACACAAGGTATTCCTATGGTATCCAGGAGTTGCATAATGACTGTCGGATTTCGAGATCCGGCAACGAGTGAGAGGTTCGAACACTGGGGTGCATGCGGAGATCTCAACCTGCCTAGCCTGCCTACTCGC
Source organism: Triticum aestivum (assembly GCF_018294505.1). Lineage (NCBI taxonomy): Eukaryota > Viridiplantae > Streptophyta > Magnoliopsida > Poales > Poaceae > Triticum > Triticum aestivum. Next base: position 243,196,838 of record NC_057804.1, read on the forward strand.
GATCCTCCCTAGCCTAGCGCGAAGAGCCCACAGAGACACAAAGACAAAGACATTTATACTAGTTTGGGCCACCATTGTGGTGTAATACCCTACTCTAGTGTGGTGTGGTGGATTGGCTCGAGGGGCTATGGATGAACTGGTTACAAAGGATGAACAAGCCTCAGGAGATGAGGTGTTCTTGAGCTGGTGTGGTGCTCTACTTGTTCTGGTTTCCGGTCCCTTTCTATGGTGGTGGCTAAGTCCTATATATAGTGCCTTGGTCCTCCTCCCAAAAATGAGCGGGAAGGGATTCCACAATGGCGGGATTTGAAAGGGGACAAGTAGAACAGTCCATACTGACAAAAGTAGTCTTCGCCTGCGAAAAGCTCTGGCCATGACGCTACGGTCGGCTCAGTGATGACCTCCGTCTTGCCGTCCTGGTGGTCTTGGTATCGTTGCACCAGAATGGAAACCTTTGGCTGATTCCTCGGGACTCCGCGCCTGTGGCTTGCCCCCCTTGCACCAAAGAGGAAACCTGCACTCTGCACCCGCCTGGCGCCCACCTGGCGCCCGCTTGGCCTTGGTCGTCATGGCTAACATCAGCTGAGCCTCGTGAGGTAGCTGCATAGAACTCTCCGCCCCTCAGGAGCCCTCCTGAGGAGGCCAATTCCTTTGGGGTCTTGGCATCACCCGCCTCGCGAGGCTTGGCCCCTCGTGAGGGCCTTGCTATGTTGGTGTTGAACCTGGGCCATACCAGGCCGTTGATGGAGCCACATGGTGGGCCGCAGGCAGGTGGGACTGGATACCCCCAAGTCCAAGACGCCGATAGTAGCCCCCGGGCCCAAGGCGTGCTCGGACTTAGCTTCCAGGCGAAGCCAAAGGGCAAGTATGGAGCGCCACAGGCCCTAACCGCCTACGGCCTTGATAACGCGTGGCGATTGCTTGAACGTGGGCGACTCCGCTTCCCGACACTGCCTCGGCAACTGCTCCCATCTGACAAAAGGGGTGCCACCTGACGCCAGGCTTTCATTGCTCTTCTTCGTCTTGCTTCGGATCCCCTTCTCCCTGCAGTGGAAGATCTCACCAGATCCGCCGATTCTCCACCAAATCTCTTGCCAGATGGTTGCCGAAAAGGCCACAGTTTCCTCCTCGGCCGATGGCGCCGCCTGGTATGAGCCAGGGTTGACGGCGCCCTGCATGACAGGAGAGAAGCTCAAGCCGATGCTCCTCCTGACGGAGAGCAACGACAATGAGTGGGGGAGACCATGCACTGGGTCTCCACCGCTGTCCCGGAGCCTGCGGGCAGCAACTTCTTCCCCTTCTTCATGGACAGCATCTACTCCAAGTTGGTGCCTCCGTTCTCCCCTTTCTTCTTCGCCATCCTTCACCACTACGGACTCCGTGCGCTCCACATCCATGCCAACTCCATCCTCCTTCTGTCCCTATTCGCCTTCTATTGTGAGGCGTTCATGGGCGTGCTGCCCTCCTTTGCCCTGTTCTGCCACTTCTTCTATCTTTGCAAGACCGGCGACAACCCGGTCGGGTGCATCGGCTTCATCGTGGCGTGGGGTGGCAACGCAGTCTCCCGCGCTGGGAAGAAGGTGGAGGACGCCATGAAGAGGTGGGTGTTGATGGATGCCAAGAGCTCCCAGAGCTTGCTGAAGCTGCCGACCACATTCCTCGTCTCCGACAAGTGGTGGAAGTTTGAGAAGATCACCGACCCTGCCCTAACGCCGTTCGTGAGGATGATGGACAAGGAGCTGAAGGACGCGAAGCTGACGGGGGCCATGCTCATTAGGGAGTTCCTGAAGCAGCGCATCGTGCCGCTTCAAGACCGCCCCCTCCATTGTGGAAGCTTGGCCGTGATGACAACAAGATTCCCCTTTGCCGGGATCCCCTTCCCGAGGAGGATCTTAACAAGGTGCTGAACTACCTGACGGGAAAGGACCCGAGCGACCCTCCGGAGGGCTGGCTCCCGCTATACGACCGCAACAACGCTGAGGAGGTCGTTGCAGCCATGCCTGTCTTCGATGACCTCGGGTTTGTGCAGCTGGGGTCTTCCTTACCTCCTACTACCTTGGTGCTCCTCTCCTCCGACGGCTAATCCTCCGAGGCCACCGAGGATGACGTCGTGGACGAATCCTCCGCCCCGAAACAAAGAGAGATCCTGTGTGATCTGTCGGACGACGATGATGATGACGAGCCCCCGGTGGTGGAGGTGCCATGCCCTCTAGTGGTCGCCAAGAGGTCTGTGGTGGCCTCCTTGAAGAAGCACCAACGAGCAGTTGTGAAGAAGAGCAGGTCCGCGTGATTTCTCTGGGCAGCAACGCACCTTCGCCGACATCGTCCTGGGTGACCTCAACCGCAAGCTCCCCTGCTCCCAAGGGCTCGACGCCAGCTGCTCCACCTCAGGTCCTGCTGCTGAGCATGAAGAGGCAATACGCCTTCGTTGACCAGTAAGCTTCTTCCTTATCCTTGCTTGTCAGTTCTTGAAGTGGTGTTGAACGTATTCTCTTGTTGCTAGGCAGCAGCCAGCGAAGAAGCAGAGGGAAGGTACGGAGATCGCCACTATCGCAGGCGACGAAGCAACGTCCGCGGCCCTGGTGAAGAAGAGTGCCGCAAACCCCATAGAACCAGGTGCAACGCCAGCTTTGGAGGATACAGGTGCCTGTCTTGAGGAGGTGGCAGGCCTGGCCCCTCCAGCGCCCAGCCTTGTCGCGGCCATTGGGGGCAACCAGTCTCCAAAACCCTCGGTCCTTCATGAGGCTGAGGTTTCTTCTGCCTTGGTGCCGAGGGTGTCTCCTCCCTTGCCCAGCGCGTGGCCGAGCCATGGTGCTTCTACTCCCTTCAGTACCCTGGAAGATCCAAAGGCGGCGATGGACCTCCTCCAGGGTTAGTTTCAGGGCCCGGACTGTCGTTCGGCTCGAGGACGCCTCGGGTTGATCTCTGGTTGGCTCAAGGCCGACGCATCTATTTGCGCGGCCTGGGGCTCTGTGGAGGAGGCCTAGAAGGCGCTTGGGGTGGCTGCCATGGCGCGCGACCTGGTGCGGAAGGAGGCCATAGAAGCTGAGAACCGGTGTTGTGCAGTGAAGGCTGACCTGAAGATCCTCCAGGATCAGCAAGCCGCCCAGGCCAGCCAGCTCCGGGAGCGCGACGAGAAGCTGAAGGCCTAGGAGGTTGTCGTTACCAGTCGAGGTGAAGAAGACGGCTTTAGAGCAGGCTGGGGAGCGCAATCGCCTGGTGAAACTGAGGGAGGAGGCGGAGGCAGCACATGCGGCCCTATCCGAGGCCAAGAAGGCGGCCGCCATTGAATACAACACCCTCTCCTCCCTCGAGGCGCAGTTCCACAAGGCCCAGAAGGCTCTCTTTGGAGATGGTCCCTCGGGAAAGGCGGTGGTGATGACCCCGAGGGAAAGCCCCGCTGCTCTGCTTCCTGAAGTCGTGGCGGTGCTCGAAGATGTTGTCGACGGATTTACGTCCCTGGTGGAATATGAGGCACGTTCACTTTCTTCCTCGGCTCTAACATGCGTCTTCAGCCATCTTTATCTCCAGGATGCTAGCTTCAACCTCTCCTCCTTCCTTTCTCTGGTGAATGCCGACTCCCGGGATGCTGCTGCTACCGCCTTGAAGAGCTCCGTGGACACCATGCTGAAAAAGTACATGGTGGTTGGCCCTCCAAGCGAAGCCGGTGGGACAAGCGACGCGCCTCGCGATGAGGTTCCGCTGGCGATCGGTGGCGACGCCCAAGTCCGAAGAGGTGGCCCGGAGATTCTGCTTTCGCCTTTTTATCCTACATCATGCGACATGCCTCGGGGAGGCATTTAAAACTATTTGCTTGGAACAATGTGTTTTGTAATAACTAGATTATGCTCCTTGAGCTTTTCCATTTACTTTATTGTTCTGCGTCGGCAGAGCCCGGCCCCGCGTGTACCTCAGCCGTTGTTGAGTCGTCCGGATCACCAGGACGAGCCCAAGAGGTGAGGTGCTACAGGACCAGTTAGGATGCTGAGTCGCGATGCTCAGGAGTCCTCCTTGACGTGCGAACAGCTTAGGAAAAGATGCAGGGGCAAGCCTTGGTGTTCTGTTTCAGCAGGGCCCGGCCCCACGCATACCTGAGCCGTCGTTGGGTCGTTCGGATTACCAGGACGAGCCCACGAGGTGAGGGGCTACGTGACCAGTTAGGCTCCTGGGTCGCGATGCACAAAAGTCCCCCTTGACGTACGAACGGCTTGAAAGAACATGGTGACAACCAGGTCTTGGCGTTCTGCGTCAGCAGGGTCCGGCCTCCCGCATACCTCAGTCGTCGTTGGGTCGTCCGGATCACCAGGACGAGCCCAAGAGGTGAGGGGCTATGTGACCAGTTAAGGTCCTAAGTCGTAATGCTCAGGAGTGCCCATTGACGTACGAACAGACCATCCTACCTTTCCCTCGCCGAGCTCTCGCTTGGGAGGGGTGCGTGAAGACCAGGCCTGTGAGCCCTGGTGAGGTGGCGTACGCTAGGCGGGACCTGAGCGTAGCCCCCATGTCCAGCCCCCTCGCGCTACCTTCCCGAGGGAGAGCAGCGCGGTGAGGCTAGTCACTGAGCCCGGAGGCTCCCTGAGGTTAATGCGGCCGTGAGGCTAGCCCCAGTTGTTTATCACCAGCGCGGAGCATAGCACTTACGCTCGTACATGGGCATAGCCGTTGTCGGTGTTCTGGGAACGGAGGTCCCCAAACTTGCCTGCATGCGGCCTGCGGCGTGGCTCAAGCGGAGGCCCAGTGCAGCCCAGCTTCATCAGGTCAAGCTCAAGACCCTCGCGAGGGGCCAAGCCTCGCGGGGCGGATGACAAGAAGCTTTCTCAGGAGCAGCCTCATCAGGCGGGCTCGCGAGGAGGCGGAGAGATCAAGGCAGGGTACCTCGCGAGGTGCCCGTGACGCAAGCCATGATGATCGAGACCAGGCGGGCGCCAGCCTGTGCAGTGTCCTTGTTTCCCCTTCGATGCAAAGGGGGCAAGCACAGGCCAAGGCATCAGGCGACGGTTACTGTTTTGGTGCAACAAGACCAAGACCAGCGGAGCGGCAGGATGGAGGTCACCATGGAGCCCAGGACGGCATCACCGTCAGAGTCTTTGGCAGTCGAAGACCAACTTTAGTCAGGATAAGTGTACTATATGTTCCCCTTCAAAATGGCCAATTGTTGGCGCCCTTCCCGCTCATTATTTGGGAAGAGGCCCAGGGCCTCCCTCTATAAATAGAGCTAGCCACTACAGAGTAAGGAGGAAGAGATTTTGGGTAGACTAGACAGAGAGAGAGGCAACTGAACTCACCCAAGCAGTTCATTGCACCAGCTCAAGAGCACCTCTCGCGAGGCTGTTCTTCCTCTGTATTTGTTCATTAGCCCCTGAGGCAATCCACCACACCACACACTAGAGTAGGGTATTACACCACAATGGTGGCCTGAACCAGTATAAACCTCGTGTCCCTTGTGTGTTCATCTTTCTAGCTTAGATCCCTTGCGAGGCTTCGAGACGTGAGTTGGTAGGGGAGAGATCTTCGTGCGCACCCCAGAGTTCGAACCTCAAGGGTCTGCCAGAACCCAGAAATCTGACATTTGGCGCGCCAGGTAGGGGGTGCACCGAAGCTCTCCCTTCCGTCGACCCGCTCTCCATCAACACCGCGCTTCGCCCACATGGTGGACAATTCGCCGCCCGCTCCGGCTGCCGATACCAGCACTGGGGCCAGGGGGCTCCGAGCCTTGCGGCAGGTGCAGTGGCCGCGCAATTTCAAGCCAGAGATGCTGCTGTGCTACAACGGCGCGACGAATCCGCTGGCTTTCCTGCTGGCATACGAGGAGGCCGTCCTCAAGGCCGGGGGCGATGACAGGATCATGGCTAACTGGTTTCCCATGGCCCTCACCGGCGTTCCGTGCATGTGGCTGCTCCACCTACCAACGGCTTCTGTGGCCTCATGGGAGGAGCTGCGCGACCTCTTCCCCGCCCACTATGCTGCACCGGTGCCCCCAGTCGTTGCAGCTCTCCTTGGCGGCTCACAGGCACCACCTTCGAGCCGCCACGTCAAGCCGTTCGCCCGCCAGATCGGCGCTGCCTTCAAGCGCAGATATCGCGCCCAATATGCGATACTATCCTAAAGAGACTCGAAGGTCCCACCAAGGATAGAACCGCATATTAATATGCTTTTGCAAGGTGGATATCATTACATCAACATTACATAATAGACGGGGATACATACAAAAGGCATACAATGCCACACGAATACAGCATCGTCTTACATAAGAGCAACTTCCGACTACGGATGAAACACAAACAGAAACTCAAATGACATCCACCCTGCTAGCCCAGGCTGCCGACCTGGAACCTATCCCCTGAACGAAGAAGAAGCAGAAGAAGAACTCCAAAACAAGCAAACATCGCTCTCGCGTCATGATCATCGCATAACCTGTACCTGCAACTGTTGTTGTAGTAATCTGTGAGCCACGAGGACTCAGCAATCCCATTACCATGGGTATCAAGACTAGCAAAGCTTAATGGGAAAGGAATGGGTAAAGTGGTGAGGTTGCAGCAGCGACTAAGCATGATATGGTGGCTAACATACGCAAATAAGAGCGAGAAGAGATCAACGGAACGGTCGTGAAACTAGCAATGATCAATAGGTGATCCTGAACTCCTACTTACGTCAAACACAATCCAAAGCCGTGTTCACATCCCGGACTCTGCCGAAAAGAGACCATCACGGCTACACACACGGTTGATGCGTTTTAATTCGAATCTGGTGTCAAGTTATCTACAACCGTACATTAACAAATTCCCATCTTCCACATAACCGCGGGCACGGCTTTCGGAAGATAATACCCTGCAGGGGTGGCCCAACTTATCCCATCACAAGCTCTCACGGTCAACGAAGGATATTCCTTCTCCCAGGAAGACCCGATCAGTCTCAGAATCCCGGTTACAAGACATTTCGACAATGGTAAAACAAGACCAGCAAAGCCGCCCGATGTGTCGACAATCCCGATAGGAGTTGCACGTATCTCATTCTCAGGACACACCGGATAAGCGAAGCATACATGTACCAACGTAACCTAAGTTGCCAAGGGATGGTCCCGCACAGTGCTCTAGTTTGGACCAACACTTAGACAAGCATTGGCCCGGGGGGGGGGCTAAAATAAAGATGACCCTTGGGTTAATTACTCCCAAGGAAAAGGTATAGGTGGTAGGCAAATGGTAAACCAATGTTGGGCCTTGCTGGAGGAGTTTTATTCAAGGCGAACTGTCAAGGGGGTCCCATAAATCACCCAACAGTGTTAGGGACGCAAAATCCGGGAACATAATACCGATATGACAGAAACTAGGGAGGCAAGAGTGGAACAAAACACTAGGCATAAGGCCGAGCCTTCCACCCTTTACCAAATATATAGATGCATTAATAGTATAAGAGATATTGTGATATCCCAACATAATCCCGTCCACCATGGAGCAATCTTCAACTTCACCTGCAACTAACAACGCTATAAGAGGGGCTGAGCAAAGCAGTAGCATAGCCAAACAACAGTTTGCTAGGAAGGGGGAAAAGGTTAGATGCTGACATGGCAAATTGGGGAGGCTTGAAGAGCGATTGATAGGTAGCGCAACAAAGCGATAGAATGAAGAAACTAGCATAGCAATGATAGTAGTGAGATCCAGGGTAGTGGTCATCTTGCCTTAAATCCCGCTAGGAAGAAGAACGAGTCCATGAAGAAGACGAACGGATGAAGCCGAACCAAGCGTAGACGAACGAATCCTCACGATCGCAACAAAATAGGAACTATCGAGAAGAAGCACACAACATGGTAAACACACCACACATATACATGACATGATGCTCAACCAAGTATGATGCAAGACAAGACTACATGAAGCTACTCATGTCAAGAGATGATGCATACAGAACAACACATCAAAGCAAGTTCAAATGAGGCCGGAAACAACATATAACAATTCCGGTAAGTCCTCATATGCAAATTTAGAAATTGGTCCAGAACTGAATAAACCTTATGTTCAAGTTGTTAAACAACAAGTTAAGATGCACCAAGATGATCTACACGAAATTCTAGTCAAGTTACATATAAAGTTCATTTAGTTCGGAGCTACGGCCTAGAAGATATGAGGAAAACAAGTTAAACATGGCATTGATGCAAAAGGCACCCAAACATCAAACAAACACCTCAAAACAAGTATGCAACTGATAATATGAAACTACATGCAATTCTAAGCAAGTTTCATATAGAGCACACTCAAAACGGAGCAACGGTTCCACACACTCTACAATTTTAAAGGACAAGCTGTCCAAAACAGCAACTAGGCATCTAGCAAGCATCAAAACAATATGCTACAACATCTCAACATGAAAACGAAAGGCATGAGCATGATGTACATATGAAGCATGACAAAACATGAACACTGAGCTATCTCCAGAAAACACTATAACATGCTCAAAAGGACATGGCAAGATTGCAAATAATAACAGTTTACAGACTTAGCAGAAAATAACATCAGGTTGCAATCTTTAGAGCTATCAAACAACATGTTACAGGAACATAACATGGAAAACAAAGGCATGGCATGCTAGTACTAAAGACAAAGAACAAAAATCCCTTACTGAACTTATTCCAAAGATCAACAGAAAAGATGGTATCATCCATGCAAACATGGCAAATGATATGACAGATTCACACATGGCAGGAACAACAATAAGTAGGCATGTTGGTGAGCTTGTGCCACTCACGACAGAGCAATACATGGCATTAGAAGGTTACCAACAGTAAGAAGACACATTGTTGAAGCTAAGAATGTCAACATCAAGTTCATAGTGTGCATAGGTCACTAGCAAAGCACATGGCAAAACTGAACTTAATGTTAATAGGCTGACAGCAACATTATTTAGCAACTTGAGAGCAAGATTACAACAAGCTACAGCAGGCTATAAATGAAACCATGGGCATGTATGGATAGAGCATGTCATTTATAACAAAACATCCTTAGTGAACATCTCCAGATTATGCAAAGAACGACTTGTAGCAGCAGGTTAACATAGCATCATGAGGTAGCAGATTCAGCCTAGCAAAACAGTAACAGCAAGTACCGTACTTCACGAGCTTGACGCACTCACTACAGGACTCACAAAAATACATGGATTGCACCACTGTAATGATGGCATGATGTAGCTCAAAACTCATGTAGACATCAAGTTCATAGGATGCACACACAAAATGCAATGAAAAAGACAAATCACCAAGTTCTGTTAACAGACAGCAGTTAACATCATATAGCACTCTTGCAACGATGATTTATGCATCAAGATGAACACAAATGAGCACGGCACAATGTAACAACATGTAGAGCATCTCATGATGAACAATTTGACATATTACATGCACAAAACGGAGCAGTATGCAAAGCGATATGGCATGTCGAACATGGCATGAAAATATCACAGATCTGGGGACTTAGAGAGAAATCAACCTCCGAAAGTCAACGGGATGGAGCGGTTCCGGGACGGAGAGATCCGGGGCCCGGGCGACGCGTTTGGATGGGGGTGCTGGTAGATCTCATCCACCCCGCTGCGGATCCGGCTCCGGCGAGCTCCGGCGAGGGCATGGAAGCCGAGGCGGCGGCTGACGACTCCGGCGACGAGCAGGGAGGTCGGGGAGGTCCCGCGGACGGCGGGATCCCTCGGATCCGGACGAAGGCACGCCGGTCCTAGCCGGAGGCGAGGAAGAGGCGGCGGGGCGGCGAGCTTCTCTGGCGAGGGCCGGTGGCTGGCGGCGGGGAGCTTCGGCGGGGAGCGGCGGAGCGAAGCGGCGGCGGGGTCGGTGCGGTCCGGCGACGGGCGCAGTCGGCGGGGCAGTGCCGACGGTCGGCGGAAAGCGGCCGGCGGTGGCCGACAGGTCCGGCCGGGCGCGGAGGAGTCAGGGGAGCGGCGGCGGCCGACCAGGTCGGGAGGGTCGCGGCTGGGCCAGGCGGGCCCGCACGATGGAGGCGCGGTGAGGAGGCGCGGGGCGATGACATGGCAGCCGCGGGTTGGAGGAGATGGCGGCAGAGGCGACATGGCGCTCTACGATTGGCTGGGGCGACGTGGCCGGCGGACATGTCCGGCGCGGGAGGATTTGTCCGGCGGCGCGAGGAGGGAGACGCTAGGGTTCATCCACGGAACTTCGGGGATGGGCACATATTTATAGGTAGGAGGAGCTAGGAGAGTCCAAATGAGGTGTGGTTTTCGCCCACACAATCATGATCGAACGCCCGAGAGCATGGAGGGGGTTTGGATGGGTTTATGGGCTGTGGTGAAGGGGTGTTGGGCTGCAAATAGAAGGGGTTTTTGGGGTACGCGGTTAACGGTTAGAGCATCAAACGACTTCCAAATGGAACGAAACTTGACAGGCGGTCTACCAGTGGTGTACCAAGGCCGCATGGCAAACCTCGGTCCATTCCGAGAACGTTTAACACTCGCTCACAACAAGAGACAAAAGGGGGACGATGGAGGACATAGGAGTGCCGGATCGCAAAACGGACAACGGGGAAAATGCTCGGATGCATGAGACGAACACGTATGCAATGCTATGCACATGATGACATGGCAAATTGCAACACGCAAGCGAATGACATGGCAATAACGGCGAATAACTGGAAGACACCTGGTGCATCGAACCCGGGGCATTACAACACTCTTCCACTAACAAGATATCTCGCCCCGAGATCTTAGGAACGAGACGGAAGAGAAAGAGGAAGAGGTGAAGCAAGAACTCAAGAGAAGAAGCAAAGAATCGAGAGCACTCGAGAAGAAGAGAGGAATGACAAGAAGGACGAGAATCGAACGCTCACAGAATCCGATAGACTATGAAACCACTCCGGTTAGAACGAGATAAGAAACGAATAAGACTGAAAGGATTTAGGCAGCACTCCAACTGAAAATGGAAGGAATAGAACAAGAACTTCACAAGATGGGATGACACTTGACGAGATGAACAATGCAATGCCTCTGGGAGAATTGAGAGAATTGAATGAAAAGAACTTAGAAGGAAGGATTGAACGGAGTTGTTGAGAAAATCAACAACGAAAGAATAAGCTTGTTGTGGACTTATCAAAAACATCTCAAAAGTTGAGGTGAAATTATACCACAACCAAATGCTTGAATATCTGAGAAGAACAAAGAAATGCAAAACTCCACTTTAAAGAACACGGAGAATTATTTGCACCTCGAGAGGCAAGAAGGAAAGATACTTGAGCTCCTCCAAAGAATCTTGATGAACACTTGAAGAATGAATTAAATCATGACGAGCCACCATAAGAACTCCGGTAACAAAAGGATGACGAGATAAAATGAAGGATGAAAGAATAAGATTAAAGCCTTGCAGTGATTTAGATGGAGGTTCCGACGAAATGGCCGAGGAAAGTAAGCTCCAGAAATGAAAATATGAAAACACTTGGAACTAGAATTTATTCATCAAGAACAAACTCCGAACGAAGGGATTACTCACTTGGATGAAATAAGAATAAGATTTATTGTATGCTTATCCTTCATCAAATTAAATTGATGACAAGCAATGGATTTTGCGTACTACTTATTCTTCTTGAAACGAATTAAGGGGGATATAGCACAAAACTTGAGAAAGTCTTCATGAACCACCGGTAGGATTGGAAAGAATGAATGAATTAAAATGATAATCAAGGAAAAAGAATCTGAAAGAACCACCGTTAGAATTCAGAAATGACTGACGAAAGAGAACGAATCACCGGCAGAATTAGAAGAACAAATATGCTAGAGGGAATTTGAATGCAAAAGAATGAAGAGATCACGAGCTGATTAAAGAACACTTGAACGAAGCACTAGTATAATTGGATAATGGTAGCTGAAATGTGAGGACAAAGAATTCTTCTGGAACGATGGCCTCCGGTGAAAAGAAACGGGAAAATAACTCCTGGCATACACTTGATGGGTAAGAAAGAATATCTGACTAATGGAATAATTTGAGAGGATAACATGAAGCACAAACCTTCGAGAGAGTGGGTAAGATTTAGAGGAAAAACTCTTCTTCTATCTTCAAATGCCGAC